>NC_058162.1:21803955-22135741 GCF_020080835.1 Cotesia glomerata
AGTCTTGCAATAAATCATAGATAGAGTCTTCTCAAGAAAAGACAATAAGATCAAGGCCAGATATGAAGAACAATTGATAACAAAATCAGTTATCATACAACAGGTAAGCTAATTTATTGAATTTTTTTTTTTAAATTAATAGTTTATTGTATTTTCTAGTGAAACGGCTAGTTAAAAGCTGCAGTTTTGCTCAAAAAACAAAATAATTTGATTGATTATAATATTATTGAAAGAATGGCTTGTAGTTGCACTGTATCTTCAGTGTTGTCTCGATTATGATAAAAAGTCCAAAATAGTAAAGTTAAATTAATAGAAACAAAATTGGATATTAATAATAATTGAATCAGTATTTTTAAGACTGATATTAAAATTATTCTTGTCCTATGTTAGAAAGTAATGGCTGAAAATTGATTTTTTTAGATTGAACGTGAATTTGGAGACATTCTGCAATTTGGAGACATTCGGCTCGACTTTTAATTATAACCAAAAAGTCTGTGTTGATATTTAATACAATCTAAGAAAAATAATATTCAGTTTACATTTCTTCTTATTAATTATCGCTATCAACAAACAAGTGAGTACTTAATTTAATCACATGTAGCGCCTGAATAATAACTATCTGAACAAAAACAGTTTCACTGTATAAAAATCGCGCCAAGTCCACGTTCATAAGACTATCAAGATGAAAAAATTTATTTTTTCTTCACAAAAAGATATAAAATAAAAAAATTAAAAAATCCAAGTAACCGATATGATTGTATTTGATTTTCAGAAATTAAAAAAAATTTTATTGTAAATTTGAAAATTAAAAAAAAAATTTTGGAACGTATTTAGTGTGCGCGGTTGCAAAATATTTTCCTTTTAATGAAATTCGTAAAATCTATTTACTAGGACTTAAAAAAAATTGAAATACACAATGACGCACACCAAGTACGTTCCAAAATTTTTTCCTTAATTTTTAAATTTATGACACAATTTTTTTTAATTTCCGAAAATCATAAACAATCATATCGGTTACTTGGATTTTTTAATTTTTTTATTTTATATATTTTTGTAAAGAAAAAAACAAATTTTTTTTTTCTTAATAGTTTTATGAACGTGGACTTGGCGCGATTTTTTACAGTGAAACTGTTTTTGTTCGGATTTTAGTATTTTTTGTAATTATAATAAAAATTTACAATTGGTACCAACTTAAATCTCGCGTTGGTTGCATTTTTATAGCAAACTATCCCCTTGAAACTACAGTTTATGTAAAAATAATTCCAGCGCACCCTGGCGGGTGTAGATGCAAGCTGTGAAATATCTTTTTTTAACTGTAGTTTCCCATCTAATGAAGGATTACTATGCATTCTCAAATTATTTAGTTTGTGGCAGATCACTTTGCCCATCGAAAAAAAGTCAGGATCGAAATTTTTGCGTTGCTATAGTTTGTGCTGATTAAATTTAATAATTTCAATTAGATTAATTGTTATAAGTGAATATAATTAATTAATAACAGTCAAATAAAGTATGAATTACTGTTAAAATATACAATTTAGGAAAAAAAAGTACGGTAGAATTAAATAAAATTTTGCAACCTCAAAATACCGTTCTGCTTACAGTAAACATAGTCGGTAGTCTGGCGCTCCATTTACAGCAGATTTGAACGGAACTTGGCGCCAGATTCTACCGAATCTGTGGATAGTTATAAATAATTATTTTTTATTATTAGCTTCACTTGTATGTCAGTATGTCAGTATGTCAGTATGTCAGTATGTAACTCTCCGTGGGTAATTTGCGCGCCTGAATATTTTTGATAATCAACAAATAATAGTTTAAAAAAACTAAAAAATCACGCTTTTATAAATAAACCAAACTAAAAAGTAAAAAATAAATAATAGTTTAAAAAAACTAAAAACACGCTTTTTATAGAAAACCAAACTAAAAATAGAAAATAAATTTAAATTAAGAATAGTGTTAAAAATTTCAATAAATATAAATTAATAATAGTGTAAATAAAAAAAATGTATTTTATTTTAAAAAAGCGTGGGGTGCTTTTTAAGATATTATCAAAATGATAATCACTCTACTCATATCTGTCAATAAAATATTTATAACTATTGACACCATGCACCTCACGCTTTTTTTAAAATAAAATACATTTTTTTTATTTACACTATTATTAATTTATATTTATTGAAATTTTTAACACTATTCTTAATTTAAATTTATTTTCTATTTTTTAGTTTGGTTTTCTATAAAAAGCGTGTTTTTAGTTTTTTTAAACTATTATTTTTTGTAATTATAATAAAAATTTACAATTGGTACCAACTTAAATCTCGCGTTGGCTGCATTTTTTATAGCAAACTATCCCCTTGAAGCTACAGTTTATGTAAAAACAATTCCAGCGCACCCTGGCGGATGTAGATGCAAGCTGTGAAATGTATTTTTTTAACTGTAGTTTCCCATCTATTGGAAGATTACCATGAATTCTCGAATTATTTAGTCTGTGGCATGTCACTTTTTACATAGAAAAAAAGTCAGGATCGAAATTTTTGAGCTTGCTATAGTTTGTGCTGATAAAATTTAATAATTTCAAGTAGATTAATTGTTATAATTGAATATAATTAATTAATATCAGTAAAATAAAGCATGAATTACTGTTATAATATAAAATTTAGAAACAAGAAGTACCGTAGAATTAAATAAAATTTTGCAACCTCAAAATACCGTTCTGCTTACAGTAAACACAGTCGGTAGTCTCGCGCTCCGTTTACAACGAATTTGAACGGAACTTGGCGCCAGATTCTACCGAATCTGTGGATTAGTTTTTATCAATTAATTAAAATTAATTTATCTATGCTTTGAATGAATATTGATACTAGAGTTGTGAATAATGCGTTAAATTTTATTATGCATTATTCAATAATTGATGTAATTTTTTAATAAAAATGATTTTTCTTTTTCAGTTGATAAAATCCAAAATATTCAAATTGTGTCAGTGAATTTTATTCAAAAAATATGAATTCGAATTTCTTCTTCTTGTGTTTTGTATTCACTTTGATCACTCTGAACATCAGTCCGGCAAAGGCTTTTATTCTAATTAATCAGTCGAAGCAAAACTACGATGATTATAATAACATTCCAATTGAAATAAATGACACCGAGCTTACGGATAACAAACTCAATGAATTCGCACAAATTGAAGAATTTGAAGAGTTACTTCCTGCTCCAATGGCCCAGGTGGTTGATCCTGATATAATTCCAAAATGTCCTGAAGGAACGGATCGACTTCCAAGCGGAGAATGTTCACCTCCTTTTTAATTTGGCTAAACTTTTATCTGCTATTATAAAGCAGTACTGATTGTAAATATTTATTTATATTGTAAATTACTATTTATTCAACTGTAAATTATTTAATTATTAATTTGTTTTGTTATTTTTACAATCCATAGGATTCTAGTAATATTTATTCAAAAATTAAGTTTAAGTAATAAAATTTCTATTCGAGTTTTTTTTAAACATTAATTTTCTTTTCTTTTTTTTTGTTTAGTACAAACAAATTATACTTTATTTTATATTATATCGAAATATAATATCCATAATAATTTAGTATTATATATTAGCTATTACTTGTATTTATCCATCACCATCTTGTAAAATTTTGTAATATATCAAGTGACCTTATTACTGGGTTTATAAGTTGCTCGGTCTAACCATAGGAAATAAATAAATGAATAAAATTTTCGATGATTTGAGTGTAGCATTAAGAAAGTGTTTATTTTTTCTCAGAACCGTACCTTATACTATTAAATGGAATAGTTGTGTAAAAATTGATTTCGATTCTTTCAAAAAATTGATTGCATGCGATTTTTGAAAATCACATTTAAGGGGTTAGGGGTAGTCAGAATTTTCAAAAAATCGATTTTTTTACATTTTCTTTAAGTTTAATATTTTAAAAATATTCTCTGAAAATTTGAAGTGAATCCGGCAAATACTTTTCGAGTTATTCGACAAATAACAAAGGGTGCTCAGGCACTCCCGAACGCTAGAGAGCAGCTAGCTCTCGAGAGTGTAAAACTTCAAATGCGTTTTTCTCAAAACTATGTCTTTTGAACTGGTGATCACTGTAACTCGAAAACCGCTCAGTAGATTTTAATGAAATTTATACAGCTTTTAGAATACATAAGAAACTCGTGCCTGATTGAAGGATTTTTTTTTTCAAAAATTTCGATTTTTTATAAACAATTAACGATTGGGTTTTTGCCGAAAATTGAGAGAAAAATTTCCTGAAGCCGCCATTTTGTTAATTTTCAAAAAAAAAAAAACAAAAAAACTTCGATCAGGCACAAGATTATCTATTAACAAAACTAATTTTTCTTGTCCGATTGATTTTCGATGAATCTCCAAGGATTTATGATGATCATACCGCAAGGACCTTTTTTTAGGACTGGGCTAACACAAACACCCATAACTTTTAAAATTATAAATTTTTTTTTTCCAAATTTTCGTGAAGTCAAGTCAAAACATTATGTAATGATGCCATATTATTACTTTTATAAAGTAAAATGATTTACTGGTAAAAAAAAATTATTGAAAATTCTCATTTTTTCATGTCTCTGACTACCCGAGTAAAAACAGAATTGCGCGGCACCACTGCCGCTGTGACGCGCTCGGGAAAAAATAAAATTATTATTTTTTACGAAAAAATAATAAATTTTGTTCGACCGCCGCACCACCGCTGCACCACCGCCGCACCATACCGCCGCACCATACCGCCGCACCATACCGCCGCACCATACCGCCGCACCATACCGCCGCACCATACCGCCGCACCATACCGCCGCACCATACCGCCGTTTGATGGTATATACATTGAAATAAAATATTTATTGATCATTCAAATAGCTTAACTAAATTTTTTTAGTTAACTATGGCTTGCAGCGCAGTTGGCAATATTCGAGACTTCCATGCAGACGATCTATTTCAGAGTATTTCGATAGGCGTGCCGCTTCTGTGCAACCCGAGGACAAAATTAAAAATCTACATCAACAATACGACTAAAAAAATCAATAATTTCGCGGTGCTTTGGCCTGATTTAAAAAAAATTTTTTTTTTTTAATATTAGATATTTGATTAAAAGGAGGTTGATCAATAGGTCTTAGATTAAGATTTCTAGTCGCATTATTTATTAATTAATTATTGCGTGATAAATTGATTATGATACCATTTTTTGTGAAATTGTAGGTATGATTTAGCATTGGTGCGGCGGTGGTGCAGCGGTGGTGCGGCGATGCTAGGGGGAGTAAATTTTTAGCGTGCGGCGTAATAGTCCGCCAAACGGCGGTCGTGCAGCGGTGGTGCGGCGGTCGAACGAAATTTATTATTTTTCCGTAAAAAATAATAATTTCATTTTTACTCGGGTTTTATTATGTTATTTAATCTATTATCGATGAATCACGATTGGTAGACGACGCGGAAGACTCACTTGATAACTGCTTGCCTACAGCGTTATTCTATAGACAGTAAAAATAAAAAATACTGTAGTAGCAGTCGTGATAAAACAAATTCGTACCTAATTAATTTTAACTTAATTATCAATATTGTTGACAAGCTTTGCACGGATGAATGATACTGCTTTTCTATGGCTCATTGCTTTGATATTAATTTGTTATTTATTTTCAAGCGCATAATTTTATGTTTCACGTCAAAAATTTTATTGACGTTTTTTAAAAATTTAGTAAACAATCGAAGAATCATATTTAAAGGTAAGCAGGATCTAATTCAAATCATACTTAACAAATCTGTCTCAACGATTACTTCAAAAAAATTCTAGGAATTTTTAAAAACTTCTTGAAATTATTTTTATTCGAGCAAAAAGAAATCGCTCCATTTCGATAAAAATTTGATAATAACTGAAAGTGAGTAAATTTCAACCAATCAATTTTTTTATTAAAAAGAATCATTCATCAATCAAGAATTTGAATCTCGTTACTAAAAAATGTATAATTATATTTTACTATTTCTTCAGGGAAAAAAGTCAACTTTATTCATCATGGATTCAACAAAGTTGCTGATTATTTATTTGGCGCTCATTTATATAAATTTAACCATTCAGCCGGGAAGCACCTATATCATTAGAACCAACACGAACAACGAGCCAAAAGAAAACAAAGATCAGTCTATCACCATTGAGAAATCTCTTGACAAACTTCTTATAATTTACAAAGTCTTTTTGAAGCCTCAAATAAATAATCCACCTTCTAAGCCACTAATATTTCTTAAGAGTGTTATTGATCCTGACGTAACGCCAAAACCTTCGGAATGTCCGGAAGGTACAAATCGTCTTCCTAACGGAGAGTGTTCATCTCCTTTTTAATTATCAACTCAAATTTTATTAAGAAACAGTATTGTAATTGTGAATATTTACTTAATTTTCTAAATTATTATTTATTTAAATCTAAATGAAGTTAATTTAAAATAAATGAATGCGACCTTCTTTATTATGTTACTCAATACAAAAATGATTTCATGAATGATATACGCATTCAAATTATTGCATGCAAATTGACATTTTTCTTGATTGTGTTATCAATTATTGTTCTCAAGATAAAGAATCAAATCAGACTATACTTACACTGAGAGAAAAAATTCCTTTTGAAAAATAGCTGAAGAAATCAAAATTGTTCTCACAATAACTTTTTTGTTGAAAAAAAGATTTCTAGATTTGAGGTAAAACAACTTTGAATGAAAATTCTCAAATTATCAAAAATTATTTTTTTTTTTAATCTAAGAAATTTTCTTCCAACTAGAAAGTTACAGTATCTTCTTTTCAATTATCGACCTAAATTTTATTACCAAACAGTATTGTAATTGTGAATATTTATTTAATTTTTTAAATTATTATTTATTTAATTCTAAATAAAGTTAGTGTGAAATATTGAAACGCAAACTATTTCTAAGTATCACTCAACACAAAAATTAATTGTTAAATTGTTATCACCTATAATCTATAAAATCTAATATCTTCAAAAATATACGAAGAAATGACTTAAAGAGATCATTTAATTTATGTGAGCCGAGTTAGAGTAAAATTGTTCAAGGCTTTTTCAAAAATCGTTAAATATGCTATGAATAATACTTTTTATCAATATGTTAGCGCAAAACCAGGCGAAGTTGTAGAAATGGAAATTAAAAAAAAATATATAAAATCTAATAACTCAAAAAATATATTTTGTTCATTTATTTTGCAATCCATGCAATTCAAACAATTTATATCACTTTCATTAAAAAAAAAAACCTACGTAATCAATATTTTATCTGCTAGTTACATTCTAATTTACAAATTACAAATATAAATATTTACTTTTTAAATACACACTAATCAATCCGAAGGCTTTGCCGTAGTTGTGTTATTATAATTTATTCTCTGCACCTTTTTCGGCACCTTTTCCTTTTCTTCTATCTGTACCTCAGCTTTTCTTTTTTCTTTCTTCGCAATCTTTTGCTCCGTTTCCGGGCTCTCAATCTGCGTAGGCACTGAATCATAAGAATAATCCCCATAATCTTCTTGCTCCTCGTCATCAACATCAGACTTAACAGAAGAAGAATTCGTTGCACTCAGATTATTTTTATCGCCGAAAACTTTTTGGTACTGCAAAGCCAGCACTTGGAATAACTGTCCAAGAAGATTCAGTGTATCAATATCTCTTTGGTCATCTGAACTTTCTTCATCTTCTTCTTCTTCTTCTTCTTCTATTTCTTCACTCAAACTCTCTTCTGTTTCTGCCTTGTTCTTCATCGCTACTTTTTCTTCAGAATTAGAACTCCAGTCATCTATGTTTGTTATCTTAATTCGCCGCCTAAGTGGCGTCGCAACCTTCGGCTTAATATTATTTTGAGCCTTTGGATTTTTGTCTTCTTCCAAATCTACAAGGTCTGTTTTTAATTTCTTGTCAGCTTCTTCAGGAGATTCTAAGGCAGATTTTATCGCTCTGGTACCACGGGAAATTACCAGCGGAAATGGTAAATATGTCGGCGAATCCGCATTGTATCCTGACCTATAATTAATTAAATTTATATTGAGTTAATTTTATGAAAATTAATTTAGCAGATATTTAATAATTTTAAAACTTTTTGTAACAAATAAATTATAGCAAAAAAATTAGAAAAAAAAAATTGTTATTTAAAAATTTTTTAAAATTAAAAATGCAATTTTTTAAAAATCATTTCAATGTAACAAATAAATTGTGACAAAAAAAAATTTTTTTTAAATTGACATGTAGAAATTTTAAAAAATAAAAAATGCAATTTTTTATAAATAATTTTTTGAAATAATTTAGTTTGTTAAAGAAAATTAAAAAATTGTAAAGTGACAGCTAAATTTAATGTCATAATAATTTTTTTTTACAAATTTTTCTTGTTAATAAAAATTAAAAAATTTTCAACTTACTGCTAACTTTAATGGCGTGTTAATTTTTAATTATAAATAATGTTAATAAAAAAATTTTTCAATACAAAAGACACTGAAGTTAACTGACAGAAATTTCTTTAGCCATTTATTATTATAAAAAAATTTATTAATAAAATTTCACATGTAAAAATTAAAAAAAAAATTATTAGTGGAAACTTTTTAAAGTTTTTTTTGTTGTAATTGGTTTGTTATAAAAATTAAAAAATTTACAGTTATCAGTTAACTTTAGTATTATCATACATACCATGGTCGCGCTAACACCAACTGAGGTGGACCCGAATAACTATATTGACTTTTACTACACGGACAATTTTGTGGTAAACAAATACCATAGCTTCCGAAATAAAAAATCGTCAAGAGAACTAATTTCTTCGACATCTTCGACAAATCTGATCATTTATGCGATTATTTCTTCTTTTATAACCCTGGTACAAAAACAAATAACTTTAAACAAAAATAAGGAAGTAAAAATTGTTAATAATTAACTGTAAATATTTTACGGAAGTAAATGAATAATTTCCGATAACTAAAATTAATTTACAAGTATTGTTTTTTAATTTAAAAAAAATTTATTTATTATTTTTATAATAAGGTATTGGGAAACTTAAGTAATTAGGTTACTAGTGATTCACTTGAACGAAACAATTTTCTTCGTCAGCAGTAACTTGATATTTCGCAAGCTTAAATACTTTAAAAAATTAAATTCTTCGCAAAAATAAAAAGAATATAACTTTTATTAAAAAATGAAGGATTTAAATTTATTTATAAAATTATTTAATACTTGATTTATTAATAAATTTATGTTACAATTTTTACTAGTGATAGTTAATAAAAAAATGTAAAACATGATTTTTAAAAATTGAAAATAGAAGTGTCATTTTTTTAATACATTTTTGTGCTTAAAAAGATTTAATTAATAAATTCATCATAATAATTATTAGTCATTGCAATTATAATTAAAAATAATTAGTGTCAAAGTTTTGATCGAAGACCAAGAGGTTTTTCACCAGCAGTTTTTAATTCATACCACCAATCAGCACGTTCCATTCCACCGGTATTGAATTTAAATACTTCTTCCAGTCGTTCATAAACCTAAAAAAAAAAAATTTGTTGTCTGTAAAGTCGGTTTGCGGAAGATAGTTTTATGTGATAACGTCATAAAAAAAATTGCATAATTTTATGAATTGAATTTAATTATTATTACTGAATTATCATTATTTTGCATTTAACAATAAAAAAATTTTGAATATTTAAAAATTATTTAAACAAAAAAAGGGCTTATTGATACATTGTTAATCAAAAATTGATATAATAATTTGATAACTGATATAATTAATATTATTTATAATTAATATTAATTATTTTATAATTTTTTATCATCATTTTATTATTAATTATTTTATTAATTTATTGTTCATAATTATTATTAATTTATTTATTTATAATTAATATTAATTGTTAAAAATTATTAACAAAATTAATTTTTAACTTTCAAATATTATTTACAGTTTTTGAAAAAATTTAATTTAAATAATTTGTTTAAATATAATCACGAACAATTAGTTATAGAACAATATTCTAACTGTTAGCTCTGACGTCACGCGAGAAGAGAAATATAGGGTAGAAGTACCGTTTGTGGCCACTGTACCGTTTATGGCCATTTATTGTTCAAATAAACGATAGAAATGAATATATATTAATAAACCATTACAAACTCTATTTGCTTTTATATAAATTTCTTGAAACTCAACAAAAATATGGTTATAATACTATAATTTTTTATAAATTAATTCAAATGTTAACTGGCCAAAAACGGTGCTAAGGTGGCCAAAAACGGAACTTCTACCCTATGTGTCACAATTTCAGAGTAAAGATGTGGTTTTTCCTATTTTTTCCATAAAATAAAAAATTCTTAATACACAAATGAGTGGAACTAGAGGTCTAGCCTCGGCTTCTCCAAAAACAATTATTTCAAAACCAGATTAAAATAAAAAAAAAAAAAAAAAAAAACAGAGAGTTAAAACTAGTGCGTACTGCAGCAACCTGCGGTCTTTCTTGTTCAAATGATTTTTATTTTTATTATTAAAAAATTGTATGGCTTTCAATTTTTTAATTTCTCTTTGTTTAGCCAATCACTTATGTATTTCTAATATACGACTTTTATTATTTCTAATAAACAAACATTTAAACAAAAAAAAATGTATGTGTCACAAGCTAACGCTTGGACCGATCGTGCCTCTCTATCATCTGTTGCGCGCTCTCGTTTGCACGCTCAGGCTCAGACGGAACGGAGACACATCACATCAAAAATAATTTCATAAATAAAGACAAAGAAATTAATAAAAAATTACTATTCAAATAAATAAAACTTACTCGGCCATCAGACATTCCAAGAATAGAATTAAGAACAAAATCAGGCGGCGCCAGAGCATCTGCAATAGCAACAGCTTCTGGTTTTAATTCACTGCAAAGATTCAAAATACTTTCACGTAATAAATCAGTCATTTGTGGTCCAGCGCAGTAACCACCTTGATAAAATGTAGCTAGATGTTTTTCTAAGCAGGACAACGAATACAACAACATCATTTTTTCCAGAACTACTTTCAAGCTTTCGTTAGATGGTATTGAATTAATTACTTTGTCTATTCTAGTCGTGCAGTACTTTAATATAATCATCTAAAAATAAATAAATTTTATAACTACAGTTACTGGATCTATAACTAGCAATAAATAACATCAAATTACTTCTCCAAATGCACGCGACAGTGTGCCTGCACAATAAACCTGCGCTTTACTTCGTGCAGCAAAACTATCTAGCCCTTTAGATTTACCCTCTTCAAATTTACGCTGCATCTCCATAACAAGATACGTTATCAGCCATTCATACGTATCTCTAACAACTATAAAAAATAATATTTAGTTATCTTTCTAAATTGTCCTAATAACAACGAATGAATCAATGCTTTCTTACACTTTAATGACTTGACGTCGGCAATACTATTTGGTGTGAATTTTTTATTAATTATTGAAGCTCCGTGAAGTAAAAATGTTACTGAAGACAATGGGCTACCAATTGTTGAGCCCGCTTGCACTTCCAACCACTGCCGGAAAATCCAATTACTTGTTTGCTGCATCAGTACATTATTATCACCTTCATATGTTACACATGGCTCATGATTTACTGTCATATCACCCAGATTAGCAGCTAAAAATAATAATTATAATTTTTTTTTTTTTAGTTTGTGTATTTTTTTTTTTTTTGAAAAACAAAAAAGTGAACAGTTTAAAAAAAAAAGTTGATTATCACAGTTTTAACAAATTTTCAAAAAAATTTATAAATTTTTTAGAAAATTGTGATATTTAACTTTTTTTTTTTAATTGTTTATTTTTTATGTACTTTTCAAAAACATCAAAAAAAGATAAAATAGAAGTTTTATCCAAAAACATGAAAGCCAAAATTTTTTCCAACTTTTGAAGGCAAAAAAGCTATCGAAATTTTTATTTTTTATTTTCATGACATTTTTTATCATAAATGCGCCGTAAATAATACATAATAAACAAACAAAATCAAAAAAACGTTAATTTTTCACCTTGATATGGCCAAAAATAGGGTGGACCCCACTTGTAAATAAATACCGAAAAAATTATTGTTTGTCATTTAATTAAAATTATTAGAATAATAATTGAGGAGCTGATTTTCAAAAGGGTATCTTTTCATATTTTAAAATACCAGTTTTCTGAACTTTTAAATATTAATTACTTCGAGAATTATGAACATTTATAAATGAAAATCGAATTGCAGCTTCATAACCGATAGCACTTTATAGCTAAATTAAAAAAAGTTCAATACAAATATTTATAATTGAAGATAACTAGTTTTTTGTCTCGATTAATCAAAAATCAAAAGATACCCTTTTGAAACTCAGCTCTTCAATTATCAACATTTTTCCAATTCAAATCAATGTTGATCTAATAATTATTACATTAATTATAATTAATGTAATACATTAATTGTAAAGAGAAAAGTTGAAAATTATTTAATTAATTTGATAAATATCAAGTTACCTTTATGATAACCATGACCACCGCAAGCTTCTCTAGATTCACTTAAAGCAGCTTTACATGTCCAAGTAATCAATGGTTTTATCGCTGATACAATTGAATGAATTTCCCCTACAATTTGACTCTGAAATAAATATCGAAATAAACTATTACTAAAATCTAAAGGAACAAATTAAAGTAACACAATTTTTCTTGATTTTAAAATATTAAATTGCTTACATCTTCGAAAATGAAAATTATTGTTAGAGTAAAATTGTTAAGGCTCTTCCAAAGAGTATTAAAGATATTATAAACAACACTTTTTATTAATATGATAGCTTAAAACTAGGCAAAGTTGTAGAAATAAAAATTAAAAAAAAAAATTTTTGAAAGTGACTTGAAATACATGCTTTATAAATAGAAAAAATTCAGTATGAAGGAGGAAGCACGTATAATTAAAATTAAGGGCTCTAATTTTAAAGAATTTTTTTTTCGATATTTAAAAATGTATTTACTGTTTCGAAGATCATATTCCATCCATGAAAATATACCCACGTTATTAAAAATCGTGTTTAATAGATTTTTGCTCATATTTACAACTGCAATTTTCCCAATTATTTGGTTTTTTGAGATTGTTTTTAATTTTGAAACGTTAATGGGACAACAAAACTTTAGATTCAGATTCAGTGAAATAAAATACATAAAAATTATACTCAATCTGAATCCAAAAAATTTTTTTCATCTCGATAATTTCGGTTTTTCATGATTTTTTGCAATTTTTTTCGGTTTTACGAAATTTTTTTAAATTTTGACGGTTCAACGGGCTAATTAATGATCAGATTCAGATTCGGTGAATTGAAATACATGAAAATCATACTTAATTCGGGTCCATAAAAATTTTTTTTCATCGCTGTGATTGCAGTTTTTTGCTTTTTTTTTTTTTTTTGTGTTTTTTGCATTTTACTCAAATCTGGAGGGTGACCGGGCCAAACGGACTTCAAATTCGGATTTAGTGAAAAATGATAAAGAGGAAGCATGTAGAATTAAAATTAAGGGCCCTAATTTTGAAGAATTTTTTTTTTTCGTTATTTAAAAATATATTTGCTAGTGTCGCGAGAAAAAATATTAGTTTTAAATGAAGCACCCTAAAATATTGAAATAAAATAATAAAATAAAAACTAACAAGATTTGGTATGTTACCACCATCCATAGATTTTTCAACATTTTCAACATAAACTTCTGTAAACTCAGTCATGAAAATTCGGAAAATTGATGCTGCCGCTAAATAAGGAAATAATCTCCATTGCTGAAACATAAAACAGTTATATATAAATCAACAAGTAAATAAATTGAATAGTGATATTCAATTAAAAATACTTACGTGAAGTTCGTATTCAATAATAGGAGTCTCAATTTCTTTGTTAGCGGACAAACAAGACGCAAATTGTTTTCTAACAGCAGCATAACGCACAGCAATGACAATGGCAGCACCTAATCTATTAGTAGCCTCTTGAGAAATGCCCATGCGCCCAGCGGATAAATTTTCTAAAACAGCACCAAGAATTCTCTGGGGATCTGAAAACGAGCTCTCGTACTCTCCGTCTTCATTGATATCACCAGTGCGATTCAATAAATTGTCTTTGGGTATACGATAATGGTCAAACATTATAAAACCATTGTCAACGCCATTCAGGCCCATTTTTTCTCCCATATCGCCTATAATTATTCCAGGGTAAGGCAGGTACGTGTTACTATCTCTTACAGGCACTATAAATGCATTCAATCCGTGACAGTGTCCTTCTGTTATTAATTGTGCAAACACTATTGCAACGGTGCATGTTTTTCCTGAATAATAAATTCTTTAATTAGTCATTCATTAATTAATCGTATAAACTGTTAAAAAAATTATTGTACCGAGATTTCCAACCCAACATTTAGCAGCCTGAAAATCCGGAGTGTGAAGAATAAATTCTTTAGTTGCTGGGTCATAAGTTGCTGTAGTTCGCATCATTTTTGTATTACTTCCATGTCCAACTTCAGTTAGTGCGAAACAACCGAGCAATTTTTTGTTCCATACATCTTGGAAAACGGGAATGTGTCGATCTGTTCCTAAGCTTAAAATAGTGTTACCAAATAAATACACTCCTAAAGCAATTTTAACTGACAGTGATGGACTAACGAGATTCGTAGCTTCATTTATGGTCATCAGCGCTTCTGTCTAAATTTATAAAAAATATTATTCACTGTCATGATTTATTAATTAAATATCCTAACATGTCTTCTTAACACTTCTTTGCTTTAAAAGTTTAATTTTATACAAATTGACTTTTTTTTATTTATTTAAGCTCAATTGCACAATTTTTCAATTGCTCAACAGTGAAAAAATTAAATCAAATAAAATTTCACTGACAATCAGCTTAAATTTGTAATTTTTTCACATATTACAAAAATATAAAATATTATTAAGTGACGTGTTCTATATTTTAATCTCAAATAAATCTCATGAACATTTATAATAAAAAAATCTATTTGCTAAAAATTTAGAATCAATCTATGGTTTTTACTATTTAAAACTAACTTCACTTAAGGTGTTTGACACTTACAATTTTATTCTAATTAAAAAAATTAAATGTTCTCAAAAAACCAATTTTCTTAAAATTTATAATTAAAAAATTATATTTATTAATTTATTAGAGTTGATTTGATTTTTTTAATTAAAATAAGATTACAAGTGCCAATAACTGGGTGTTTTATTTTATTTCATGTTTATAGATATACTGGTAATAATAATTTTATCCTGAATAAAATTTTATCTCGGATTGAAAAACTGGCCCTTAATGAATAATAAAATTTTACTTGATTATGAATAAGAGATTAAAATTTAAAAAAAGGCCATTCGTCAGCCGAAATGGAAGTAGATTTCATAATGAATAGAAAAAAAAACTACTACCTAGAATTGTATTAAAAAAAAAAAAAACCAGTGCAACAGCAAATTTCATAATTAGCATAGCGGAATAGGACGTACGTAATTTTGAGCCTCCACATATGATATGGTACTTAAATTGAAGCTTATTCAAAAGTTATTGCACAGAGAACCAAAAATAGTAGAATGTTTTCGCAACTTTTGAAATTTTTAATCTACTCTTACTCCTGATTTAATTGATTAAAGGCAATAAATAAGCACGGAAATTGAAGGTTATTAAATAAGCTTTAAGATGCAATTTACAGAAATATGAAAAATTATCGCATTCAAAAGTTATTGCAAGGAGAACCAAAAAAAGTTGAATTTTTCGAAATTTTTTGAAATTTTGAATCAACTCGCATTTCTAAAATAACCGACCGATTCAGCTCATCCTCGAACTTAACCTCGGTAATTATCTGTATAATATGAACGCGAAGTTTAATGGAGATCCGTTAAAAATTTTGAGAGTTAGAGTAGAGTATATACATACATATATAAACTTTTGAAGAATATAAATATTCTGACTCAGATCGACGAGCTGAGTAAGGATGTACAACAATTTTTTGAAAATTCTGATATGAGGACCAATGCAATAGTTAGATTTCTACACAGATAAAAAAATTAACTTGACTCAAAAGCTAAAATCTTGAACCAAGAATACCATTTTGAAGAAAAAGATTTTTTTGAGTCAAGAGATTAAATTCTTGAGACAAGAAAAATTTACTTAAATCAAGAATAATTTTTTGACTCAAGAATTTATTCTCTTGACTCAAGAAAATCATTTTCTTCAAAATGGTATTCTTGGTTCAAGATTTTGGCTCTTGAGTCAAGTTAATTTTTTTATCAGTGTATGAAATCTACTAAAAAGTCTTAAGTAGACATGTTGAGTACTTATGAATAAAATAATTTACTTTTAGTCTGTAGCCAACGTTGTTGATATTAGAAGGCAAAAATTTCAAATGGTTCAATCGGGCTAATTGAATAGCCGCTCGTCTTTTTTGCTCGTCGCAGGATATTGAATAATGCGGCATATGAAATTCATGATCAGCTTCCATTGCTTTCCATACTCTCATCTGTTGATTATAAAAAAATAATTATTCTTATTTATTTTTAAGACAATAAATGTTTGCTTTAGAAAATTGAAGAAATGTAATGAAATGTTAGCCGACATCTAAAAATAAAAAAAAATTTATTTTTATAAAAAAATTTAAATTTAAATTTTATAAAAAAATAAATTTAAAATTATAAGTGCAATTTTTAAAAAATATATTTTAGTTCCAATTTAACAAATGAAAAAAAAATTAAAAATGTCGGCTAACTTTAATATTACAGAAATGTATCTTCTGATTTGAGTTTTTTTTTTTTTTTATAAAGCAAAAATTAAATATCTGAGTTTTAAAATGTTTAAAAAAAACTCTTTATTTTAGTTATCAAGTGCAATTATTTTTTTTTATTTTACAGTGATATTAAACATTGAAAAGTAATTAAGTATTATAATTTTAAATTATCACACTTTTTTGTTGGAATTAAGAGAACACTTGTTAACATATTAATTGAGTATAAATGTCGATGTAACAAAAAAAAAATCTCGTTTTTAGAACATTAGACTTATGGTAATTTAAAATTAATACTTTACCTTGAATTGTAAATTCTTAGGGTCTTCATGGATCACGCGCAAATATTTCCATGAAAAAGAAGCTAATTTTCTGTAATCATCCAATCCTCCTCCACTAGGCATATCTTCAATCCAATCCACATTCATTTTTATTTTTTAGTCAATTTTTTTCTTAAAAAGTATTCTTCTCAGTCTGTAATAGTAAGAAGAAATAAAAAATGAATAATTAAGTAGCGATAGACAATTGTGAATAAAAATCGAATATTTTCACGAGCGACCTCTAAGCAGAATAAAAAAATTCAAACAAACTTCCCGCCACTATTTTTTACCTGACAAATTCAGCGAAAATAAAACCTGTCATTAGAGTATACACAAACGATATAACTTCCAGAAAGGTGATAAAAAATATAACAATAACATATTATCAGTAATTAATACGCGGCATAGATAAATTTTTAACTAACCAAGTACTTATTGTACAGACAGATATAAATAGTTGAGTAATTTACGCTAAACAATTACCTCTTGTCTAATATCTATTGAAGACTACGCCCACTCTTCTAACCTTCAAATTAGTCACTGGAATATTCCTAAAAGACAAAAAATTAATTAAAATAAAAAATTAAAACTAACAAAAAATTTGTTAAATAAAAAACAATCAGTCTGATCAATGATCACTCACTTTTTTATAATTACTCCCGATTTATTTTTTTAATAAAAATAATTATTTTAAAAATATATTTATTGATTAAATATATAAATATAAAAAAAAATAAATAATTTAAAATTAATTGAAATGAAATATTTATAATTTTACGTATTTTTATTAATTAAAATTAATTTATAAAAAAATAAATATTACATTGGAGGCGTTAGGACGCCAACTGATCGACTGAATGTCTTTATACACGATTTTACCAAGAGCCGGCTTCCAGTGCACGACTTATATATGTTTTAGTATAACAACGTATATATAGCCATTCTTGCTACTTACGTGTGTATAAGATAAACTTGAACGTATATGTGCGACATTTATCTATACAGTTTGGTAGCTTCAATTGGTTTTCACTGAAATGTAAGTAAATAAAATGTAAATTAATTGATTGCAATAAATCAAAAGAAGTATTCGATTTTTTATGTTATATTCCATGTCCATCAATCTATAATTCATATTGACATTAATAAATTTTTCTAGGATTATTTTGTGTGCTCCATAGTTGAAAAAATCACGTGCGTACAGGAAATTGAACATCTTGATCTCCAGCTTATATTTGGTTTTAAAGTTACAAAGGTAATTTGATGGTGAATGGTTTATTTTTTAAAACTTAAATTATTTTACTAATATATCTTCTTTTGATTTTAGGTAACTACTTACGAGGGCTATTGAATTGGTAAATATTTTTTATTAGGTTAGGAGTGTAAGATTTTATAACAGCAAAATTTATTCATACAAAATTTTAGACGAATTTTGATGACATTAAATTTAGCTGACCATTTTTTAATGTTCTTTAACAAACAAATTTGTTCCAAAAAATTATTTGTAAAAAATTACATTTTTTATTTTTCAAAATTTCTACGTCAATTTTTAAAAAAAATTTTTTTTGCCATCATTTATTTGTTATAAAAATTATTAAAATGATCGAATATCTGCTAAATTAATTTTCATCAAATTTTGGTGTACTTTTTTTTATTAATCTAGATTATTAAATCATCATTCGATCAAATGAAAAATTTAAATAATCATGTCGTATAAATGAAAATCCTGAACTTTGATTCTGATACTACGACAACTTTTTTTTATTTTTACTCATTACTTATCACTTTTTTTTTAAAGCTGAACACATAATATATGATAATCTGAGCGGTTACATCAATTAAATTGATTAAACAATAAAATTGCGAGATATTGAGTTATGTCGATCAAAGGTAAACAAATATTTCTCATTTCACTTGCTGTGACTGAAATTTTAGTTGTTTTGTGAAAGAAATAGAAAGATTTAGTAGCAATTATATTAAAAAAAAAAAATAAACAAATTGAGAAAGATTTCATAAACCATTTTTTTTATTTGATAGTAAAGTAACAGTACGCTATTTATTATTATTATTATTAATTAAGATCCAGTTATCAAAGTTCGATTAATATAATAAATTAAAAAAAATTTGCTCTTAAAGTTAGAATAAAAAATACAAAGTACTTAACAGAAAAAAAAGTATCTAACAATTGATATATTGCTAATTATCATTTTTATTGTTATCTATTTTAATTCGAAAAAAACAATCGAATATCGGCTATTTTTACTGTTAATTATTTTGTTATTGTTACCAGCTATAGGAATATTATTGTAGATTGTTGAAATATTAACTAGCAAAGTAACGATCAATAAATTTCAAGGAAAACTGGAAAATATTTAACAAAAGTAAATAACTAAAATGGACTGTTATGAATATGTGGATTTCAGAGTTAAAAATATTCTAAAATAGAAGAAATTTTAAAGAATTTATTAAAAAAAAAATATATACTTTAAATCTATATTATTAAGAGAATAAACAAAATTTTGTGGCAAGTGTATTTATATGATAAAATGAGTCTCGACCTGGGGTTGTGCCTTTTCATAAATTCATATCATTCTCACCAATTGTCAATTTATAATAATAAGTAATTAGGCTGCATTCGAAAATGCTCTCTCTAGACACATAATTAAGAAATTACCTTGTATCTCGTGAATTATTGACATTTTTAAAGATATAAGCTCATCCCGATGTTATACTCATCAAGACCTTTCATTTGAGTACCCACATCAATTTTTCATATATATATATATGAAAAATATATCAAAATGCATGTGGGTACTCAAATGAAAGCTCTTGATGAGTGTAACATCAGGATGAGCTTATATCTTTAGAAACATCAATAGTTAAAAAAGTACAGTGCAATTTAACAAAATTCATTATTTAATAAAGTAAAATTTTATTTATTTATAGTTCACAAGTCACGGCAGTCACATAATGACTGCAAGGTTGCTAGTAAATAATAAATTTGTTTACAAACTCATCTTTTCAAAATCATTCGTTCATAATATAATTACCATAAAATTATGAACGATAAAAAGACTTAAATGAAACAATTTCATAAATACTACATAAAGAGTATAATTATTACTATCGACAAAAATAATAAATACATAAATAATTTTATAGAGAAACAAATATAATAAAGATTCTAGTAATCAAAGTCTTAAAGGTCAAAGTGTTTAATTTAAATTGTATTATTATTTTTAATAGAATGAATTATTCATTTATATATTTTTTATCTACACTTTTTTTATTGCAAGCTTTCAAATTTGCATTCGAAAGCTGTAGAATAAAAATTTCATTACCAGTGAATTTAATATGATAAAAAAAAATATAATGAAGAGGATAAAAGCAAACATTCCATCTCCCTTGTGTAATAATTAATTATTAAAAATAAAAGATTTTATTTGAAGAATAAACAAATTTTTATTTTTATAGGTGACAATGAGTACATTGGAATTGAAACAAGTATTAACGGGACACAAAGGAAGAGTTTGGAATGTTTGCTGGCATCCAAAGGGTAGTGTACTTGCATCCTGCGGTGAAGATAAGACGATAAGAATATGGGGAATGGAGGGACCAAAATGGGCTATGAAAATGATATTGGCTGAAGGACACACTCGTACGATACGAGAAATATCGTGGTCGCCGTGCGGTAAATACATTGGATCAGCTAGTTTTGACGCTACGACTGCGATATGGGATCAGAAATCTGGGGAATTTGAGTGTAATGTCACCTTGGAGGGTCATGAGAATGAAGTAAAGAGTGTTAGCTGGTCTAATAGTGGTGAATTGATAGCAACCTGCAGTAGAGATAAATCTGTATGGATTTGGGAGTGTAATAACCATGAAGATTATGAATGTGCTTCTGTTATCAATGCTCACACTCAAGATGTTAAAAAGGTATGGAATTAGTCAATAATATTTTACTGTTATTTATTTTAGGTGACCGGTTAGAATATTCTTGGAAGAAATCTTTATAATAAAAATTAGTTATATGACTGAATACCTAAGAGTCGGATTCAGAAACTAAATAGAAAATAAATTATATAAAACTTGATACTTTAATATACTTAAAAAATTAATTTTGACTTTTATAGTTTTAGAAGTTTAAAGATCAATTTCATTGTTAATTTTTAGTTGATTTCATAAAAATCAAACTATTGAATTTGTAGTCATAACGCGACTTTTTAAAAACTTTGCTATTTTCTGACAGCTCATCGAGTAATTTAGTAATTATAGCAATTTAAAATATTCAAAAATTAAGAGAAATTTTAGGTTCTATGATTCTTGATCCCCGACAAAATATCTCCAAAATAAATATCTCCGGACAAAATATCTTGAATAATTAAATTTTTCAATAAAACAATTCAAAACAATAAATTTGAAATTTTTTTTTTTTTTTTTTTTTTTAATTTGTTTAAAGTCGCATAAACTACTAAGGTCATGAGCGACTACGGTAGGGGTAAACTTT
The DNA here is from genome assembly GCF_020080835.1 of Cotesia glomerata. Lineage (NCBI taxonomy): Eukaryota > Metazoa > Arthropoda > Insecta > Hymenoptera > Braconidae > Cotesia > Cotesia glomerata. Next base: position 21,825,572 of record NC_058162.1, read on the forward strand.
TGAGATTGGAATTCGTTTTATTTTTTGGGCTGAGCAGAATAATACACTTAAATATTGAAAATATTCATTGGTGTACGCCGGACTCGAACCCGGTCCAATGCTTTGGTAAGCAAGGGCCGGATCCGATAGGGCTACTGCGCGCCTTTCTGAAAAAAATTATCAATTTTATTTTAACACTTATTAATGGCGTTTCAACAAATATCCGTAGCACGACTTTACAAGAACTTAAAATACTGGTTATTAGATAACATTTGTCAACTATTTCAAAAATAATCATGATTTAATTATCACAAATACAACAAAATAAAATCAGTTTATAAATAACAACAAACATCACAAAATTAATTGTTACCAAAAAATTAATTATCAATAATACTAAAATATTTGATCTCCTGACAAAATATCCCCCTTTAACATAGATTTTGTTTGTGTTTATTCGACATTATTAATCTTAAAAAGATTAATATTTATATATTAAAATATTCTGTCGCGGTGATATTTAGTCTCGGGGATATTTTGTCGAGGCATCAAGAATCCTCATTTTATGCTGTCTCTCCGTCCAATAGCTTTTGAATGCGATAACTTTCTAGATTGCTGTAAATTTTATCTGAAAGCTCATTAAATAAGCTTTAATTTACATAGCTATATATTTTTTAAGATCAATAAGTTTTAAAATGGCAGCAATTTAAGAGTTTCGAAATTTGGAAAAATTGTCAGTTTTATTGGTTCTTGGCGCAATTACTATTGAATTCCTATAAACTGCATCTGAAACCTTTTTGACGGGACTCTTATTCATCCATCTACGTTTAGACATATTAAAAAAAAAAATAAAAAATTTTATATTTTCCGATTTATTTTTGTATTAATTTTTACATTTTATTACATAAACTTATTTATGAATTTTCTCAATTGTTGTGAATTATTATTTATATTATCAGTATTTTTTCTTTTATATATTCTTTTCCGTTATATTATATATTTTTTTTTATCAACACTTTGTTTATCTGCGACAAGAAATATTTCCAAAAAAGTATCAAGTAAAATACTTTATAATAATTAACACGGAGATTTTCTTCCAATAAATATTTCGATTTAAAACCATATTTAATTATCTAATATTTAACAAAATTAAACTACAGGTTCGCTGGCATCCTCATGAAGACGTAGTAGCTTCAGCAAGTTACGACAACACGGTTAAATTATTTAAAGAAGATCCAGCCGACAATGATTGGTTTTGTTTTGCAACTTTATCGTCACACACATCAACTGTTTGGAGCTTATCATTCGACTCAACCGGTACGCGTCTGGTAACCTGTAGCGATGATCAAACAGTAAAAATTTGGCAGGAATATAAGCCGGATAATAATGCTGGAATACCAACACCTGACAACAATCCCGTATGGAAGTGTGTCTGTACTCTGTCCGGCTATCATACCAGAACTGTTTATGATGTTGACTGGTGCAAAAAGACTGGATTAATAGTAACAGCCTGCGGCGATGATACGATAAGGATATTTCGCGAAGAAAGTGATTCAGATATTAATCAACCTACATTCAATTTAGTTTGCTCGCATGAAACTGCCCACACGCAGGACGTTAATTCCGTACAATGGAATCCAGTGTTTGCTGGACAGCTTGCGTCTGCTGGTGATGACGGAAAAGTCAAAATATGGTTCTACAGTGATTAAATTATTTAATTCAATCAGTTATTTTATTATTAATTTATAAATATAAATTATACTTAAAATTTATAAGCGAAAAATAATGTACAGATTTTATTAATATAAGGCAAAATTTTATTAATTAAAATGTTTATTTTATTTCATATCCTCAATAATTACTTACTTTAACCCGTCAGCACTCACGTGAACTTTTCGGTAATCTTTACTCTCGTGATGAGAGATTTGCTCACGTTTAATCTGCATGCGGCCGGGCAGCTATACAGTTACGAAGATACACGAACTAGCCCGAACGTTAACGAAAGTAAATTTTTTTTTGTTACACCTATAATCTCGTGATGAGAAGAATGCTCACAATTTCCGACGCGCATGGGAAAAATATTTTTTTAAAAAATATATATGATCTTAAAGCATTTCAAAAGTTCATAATTTGAAAATAGGTAAAATTACTCGAAGGCAGAAAAAATTTCATCTACCCTTTCCATTTAAAAAAAAAAAGTTTTCATTGTTTTAAATCGAGCGTGAGCAAAATGCTTATAACGTTAGTGCTGACGGCTTAAAGTAGATTAAGTAAATTTTATATTTTTATTTACTTATTTATTTATTTAATTATCATTTTACTTCTGGTAGTGATTCTATAGAGGTGTTACACACCTTTACATCGAACCAGAAGGAATACAAAATTAAACATAATTACATTATATTTACAAAGTACCCAAGTTCGAACATGTAATCCCATACTACAAATAGCTAGGCTGGCTAAAACTCAGCACTAGAAGCGACTATTTTATTGCTTGTTTATTCTACAAAAAAATTTATCAGAACTATCAGCAGCTATTCAGCTCAAACTTAGAATTTTTTACCGGTTGTGATACGTAGAGGAGATGTAAAGCAGGATTACTTGCGATTGCCACAGGCAAGAACTATGATCTATAACAACGACTCGTTTCTCATTCACGGCATACAAGTTTGGAACTCGTTGCCTGCTGAAGTAGTAGCAGCTTGAAGCTTTGATGAATTTCGAAACGTTTGCTTTAACTTCTTGATAGAAAATGAACAATAATGAATTATAGAACTTTGATACGTTATTACTATCCACTTACTATAAATTATCGCTGTTAACATTAACATTAATATTAATATATAAGTTGAAGTTTATGCCATGTTAGGTCAAGTGACTAGTGGATCTAATTCAAGCCCAAAGATGCATGGTCCATCTTCCCCTTCAGGGAGATCCAGGTTCGATTCCTGGCTTGGTAACCAACCCCATTTATTTTTTCAAAGTCTGTCTTTACTCTTATTCAATTTTCTTTCACTATATTTCACTTAATTAACATCTTTATAACTCGAACAGATACCACAAGCTTCCAGCTTTACTAGTATTCAAGTTCCATGGATTTCCATCGAACTAATGGGAAGAGAGAATATAGCTCTCGAACAAAAGGGAAGATGGACCATCTATATTTGGGCTTGAATTAGATCCACTAGTCAGTCACTTGACCTAACATGGCATAAATTTTAACTTATATATACAATCTGTAGGTCTTAAAATATCTTGATTAATATTAATATCAATTGTCATAACATTCTAAATATTTAAAATTATGTATACGTCCGAATCACTGTAAAAAATTGTATCTTGATGGTCCTGAGGGAGCCAAGGCTTCAGGATCGAATAAACCCTAATTATCTATCTATCTATCTATATTCTCCAAATAAAAAGTTGGTTTGGTAAGATGTGAAGCCTTGTTGCTAAGAAACGGTTGCTAGGTAACTGTTGTTATGGGAGCGTTGTTTAGGGCGAGGTTGTAATGGGGTCTCTATGGAGTTTCTATGAAGATTTCTATTGGGTCATCTATGGGGGAAGGGGGTAGTAGTAAACATTATAAAGGTAGTAAGCGTTCGAGATTATTTTCATTAAGGGGGGAAATACGTGTAGATGGCCGTTTTCGAGCAGATTTTAATCAATTATTTAAAGGTATAAAAAATTAATATTATTTATTCAAACTTTTGGGTTATTTTATACATATATTGAAGAGTAAAAATTTACATTTACAAGAATAAAACTTAAAAAGTAGTAAAGATATCAGCTGATACATCTCGTAGGTTGTCGTCCGACTTCGCAACTGGTGTACATCATGGAGGCCATAATTTTTATCTGAAATCAATGCATGAAAATTATAACTTTTAGACATGTATCTTCTATATGAACCTCATTTTAAAGAAAAAAAAAAAAAATTTTCATTTTTGACGGCTGTGAAAGTAAGTCATGTTTTTACCTTTTTGTTTATTGTTTAGTATAAAAAATTAGTTAAAATGAAAAATTGCTTCTGATTGAGGTTCATATTCAGCACAATTATGTAAAGAAATAATATACTAAATTTGAAGATGATTGGTTAAAAACTTTTAAGCTAGAGTGTACACTAGTTCGAAAAACTAGTTTCGAGAAAAACGCGTTTAAAAAATAAGTGATGAAAAGTTAAGGTGACCGTCTCTTTTTCTCATGCAATAATTTCTCGCGACATAAATTATCAGCAATAATTTCTTGTTCGATATTTTCACAAAGGCAATATTTCTCATTGTCAAAATTTATTTGGTATTATTAATTATTATTAAAATTAATATTTATTTAATTATGAATTTTTAATGATAAAGTGAAAATAAAATATTTGAGAAACTTTTAAATGATAATTTTTTGCTCTGTGAGAATTTTTTTAATCAAGAAATTTTTGAGTGAGAATTTTTTGCATGTGAGAAATTTTTGTATGATAAATTTTTTATCAAAAATTTTTGTTTCGATAAATTGTTACTGGTAAATAAAGCCACGGTGCCAAAAGGTTAATATAAAGTTGTATTAAACGAATTGAAACAACTTACCAATTAATCAGCTATTCCAGCACCATATTGTAAGCCTTCTTCAGCTTCATATGCTTCATTTTGAGCTTGTAGCTTTTCTTTTCGTGCTTTTCGGGCTTCTTTACTGTCCAAGGAGCTGCGTCGATTCTGACGGGTTACGCGCTGACTGTCGGATTGTTGTGCGTGATTGAAGCTATTGTTCCCAACGATGAGACCTAACTCGTTCATGACTAATAAAATACTTGAACTGCCTTCATTGAATAAGCAAGCAGCCAAGTATGCAGCAATTTCAATAGTTTTTAAACCACTATGCAAATGTTTAGGGGCCATACGCCAAATAGTTGAATTAAAACTTTCATTAGCATTTTGAGTATGGCCTCCTAAACATCTCTCCAATAAATCTACCCGGGATAAATCCTGATAAATTGGAAAAATCGCTTTTTGAACGTCAGGATGCAAAGGTGTTGGATGTTTTGGAGGTTCTGTCCCCAGAGCTTTAGCTTCGTTCCACTTACACCAGCTATCTAACCCTTTGGACATTTGTCATGTTGTGGATTATCATCTATTGATATCATATGGAAATAAGTTGCCAATATCTCATTTTTCATGTCTTCAACGCTATTTACATTTCTCCTAATTGCTAGTCCATAGTAAGTGCTTAATTTTTTTATTAAAACTTCTGTCAACTTGGAAGTATATGAATGACTACCTACTCGACCCTAACCGACCGCTCCGTTCAGGTAATTATGTTCTCGGGCGCTGTACCGAGCGCACTTACTAAATCGCTTGTAACTTTTGAACGAATAATAATTTTGACCTGAAATTTTAACTGTATATTTTTCAATAGTTTTACAAGCGATTTATGAAAAAAAAAAATTTTGAATTTTTTCAAGCCTCTACACGTATTTCCCCCCTTAATTTTATTTGTTATTAACTTCACTGATATATTTACTTCTTTTTTTATATATTTTGTATTTAATAATTATATATCAGTGTTAGTGTACAAATTATTTGTGTGTAATTTTTATTTTAATTTTATTTTAATGTGATTTTATTGCAAAAATATTATCGGCGAGTAGCGCACGGCTCATGCTATTAATATATAATAATAAATTATTTAAGTACAAAGTAATAAATACATTGTTATATATTTACATTAATTAAATATTGTTTTTAGGTCTGATTTTAGATGATACAACGTCAACTGGTAAATAGTTTAATACTAACGCGTAGTATGTCAGGAACAACCGGTTTACCATTACAAAAAGTTATCCAGGCATTGAATAACTTTGCTGATAAATCATTAGCTGCGTCATGGGACAACGTGGGTTTGCTTATTGAGCCATCAGAGCCTAAAAATGTATCACGTATCCTACTTACTAATGATTTAACTGAGAGAGTCATGCAGGAAGCTATTGATCATAAAACTGATCTGATTGTTTCGTATCATCCGCCGATATTTGCACCACTAAAACGACTTACTACTGATGCGTGGAAGGTAATTTAATAATTTTAAATAATTAAACTAAATTATTTTGAAACTATGATAGAGAATTAGAAAGATATAATACAGTAATTCCTTCTTTTAATTTACTTCACCATGATTCGTTTTATAATAATAGATAAACTCATCACATTTACCTTCGGCTCGGGATTATGAATAATACATGGTAAATATAACGAATTAAGTACTGTAGCCAGAACGATCAGAAATTATTCGTAATAACCGATAATTATGAATAATAACCGTATAATCACATTCACCGTATCAAATTTAAAACGTGTTCTGATTCTTAATTAACTTATGGATGTTTTTTTGTTATAGTTTTTACTTGAATTTATTTTTGGTAACAAATTTTTTTTTTTAAACTCAATACCTGAATTTAAAAAAGGCAATCAGCTTACGCTTAATATTGATAAATCTACATACATTACTTTCGGAAGCTATATTGATAGTGTTTCTACAAATTTTCATTTGTTTATTAAAGATAGAAACCTGAAAGGAATAGAAAACTGTAAATATTTAAGGGTAATTTATGACTGTCATATGAAATGGAACAAGCATATAACTGAGCTGATGAAAAAAGTCAAGTATTTCACTTTTTCATTCTATAAATTAAGTAATTGGCTACACTCATCTATACTGAAAACAATATATCATGGTCTTTTTGAAAGTGTTATAAGGGTGATTCTCTGTAAAGACGTCTTAAATTTGTACAAAATTGTCCGACCAAATTATTTTTGATTTTATTAGAAAAAAAATTAACAAGGGCTACACAACTATCAGCTTAATGATAATTAATAAACAGCCAATTTAATTTTTGTTTTTTCGACATTTGTGTGTCTTTTGCCATATAACATGACCTTGGACTGTTCGCCAGGGGACTGTTTTTTTTTTTTATCAAATTGAGAAAAATCAAGCAAACTATTTCAATGCATTCAACTTCTCAAGTTCTCAATGAATATTTACATTTATTAGAATAATAGAGTCTTTTAATAATATTATGAGAAGACTCATGGATCCAATCTTACAAATAAATTATAAATAAAAATAATTGCCAGGGGACTGAGTATCTTGTGGCCCAGACACATGTTTCCGGCACAAACGGTGTTTTGACCCTAAATAAAATGGCAATAAAGCGCTAACAAGCCTATAGTTATTAACTCAAGGCTAGTTAGGTCCTAATAAACCTTACAGAACATAAAATAGTAGGCTGGATTTTTTTTTTTAGGCTTTGGACTTCTGGCAGGGGACTGTTCTTAAAAGGCCTGGGACAAACTTTGGTTTAATGAATTTAATGAAACAAATTAATTTTCGGTACTTTTTATTGAAGAAGATTATTAGTTAACTAATTAAGTTTATAAACATTATGCACAAAATGATATATTATGGACGAATAACTTAAAATTTAATCTTAAAGTTTCAATTTTGGGAATGGGACAGCTCAGGGGACTATTATTTCGGTGGTTTACGAATTTATAGCAAAAAAACTAAAATTTATTTCATTTTAGTTTTCAATGCTCCAAATAGAAATTTTTTTTTACTTTCGTAAAAAATTTTTTTTAGTAACAAAATAACAATTTTTCCAATAAAAAAATGCCTGGGACAGCAAAAAACATCTTTACAGAGAATCACCCATAAACTATCGAATCATTGCTTGGGGTAATACGTATGATAATACGATGAAACCTATTGTAAATTTACAGAATAAATTGATAAGTAAAATTAAATATTAGTACCTTTAAAAATCAACCAGTATTTTGTTGTGAATTCGCTAACTTATTATTTTCTTGAGTGTAAATTAATGTACTCGGGTTGATAAATACACGAAATACACTGATAGAAGGATTTGTTTATAGTTAAAAAGATTTGTTAATATTTAACAAATCATTTATTAAGAGCCATTTGTTAGTTCTTAACAAATATTTCTTAGTATTTAAAAAGATTTATTAATATTTAATAAATGAATATCAGATTTATTAAATACAAACAAATCATTTTAAATACTAAGAAATATTTGTTTAATACTAAAAAGTGGTCTCTAATAAATGATTTGTTACCTATTAACAAATATTATTTAATACAAATAAATTCTTCTATCAGTGTAGACAAATAACTTTACCAAAAATTAACAAAACTTTAAGTACCAAAAATGCGTTTTTGGTGGCAATAAAATATTTCAATCTACTTCGTAATAATCTAAAAGCTCTTGATTGTAAAAAGAGGTTATTAAGCAAGAATTTTGGGAAGTGGATTAGATCTATTGAACGATAAATTAAGATATTGTATTATATTGCAGACTATTGTATGATTAATCTTAGGAAAACTTTATACTTTGTACATTGCATTAGCTAATTATTATTTAACTTGATGTAAATCCTATTAAATATTATTATATTTTTCTGGTGTCTATGCACAGGTGCCACGGACCTTTATAGAATGTAGACCAGAAGTAAAAATAAATAATAACTATTAAATTAATAATAACTATCAACCTGCAGTCACTATGTGACTGCCAAAATTTACGGATTATGGATAAGAAAACTTTGGCTTAATTTTTTGATATTTCTAATCACTATAAATAGTTTGGGTGCTTTTGAAATAAAAAAATTATATTGCTATCACAGGATCAATTATAAATAATTTAATGGACAAATGTGACCAACAAATTATTGAAAACTCTTCCAAAAACTTAACATTAAAAATTCAAGGCCTTTCCAATTATACTAAATTTAATTTAAATACGCCAGAGACAAAATATATCTTATTCTCTTAATCATACAGATGACGTAAAATTTTCTTGAATTATTTAAAATATGTTATCTTTTCAGGAACGCATTGCTTTAAAATGTATTGAGAATAAAATCGCTCTGTACTCTCCTCATACCAGCTTCGATTCAATCCGTGGTGGAGTCAATGACTGGCTGGCTGGTGCATTTGGTATCCATCTATAAAAATTTACAAACTAATTAATTTAAATTAAATTCAAAAAATTACACAACTAATTATAAACAATAATTTATTTATAGATATCAAAACAAGTATACCTATAGAGCCGAATTCAGTTGACGCAAACAATGGGATGGGCAGATTCTGCACTCTAACCAGTCCCATAACCGATCAAGAAGCTGTAAATCTTGTTAAGCGTCGGATTAATCTTAATTATGTCCGTCTCGCACGTGTCCATAGTCCAGGTGTGTATCAATAAATTTAAACTAGATTTCAAGATCAATGAAAATTTAATAAAATTATTTTTAGTAGATTTCATAGAAATCTAACTATTGCATTGGTCCTCATGACGGATCTTTTGAAAAATTTTGCTATATTTCGACTCAGCTCGTCAAGCGAATTCAGAAAATGCATATGGTTCAAAAGTTTATATATACGATATAATTGGCATTTTCTCTTCTGTAACTCCCGCAATTCTATACGGATCTCAATAAAACGTAACATACTCATTCTTAGGACGATTTCTGAGGTTAAGTTCTAAGATGAGCCAAATCTGTCGATTAGTTTAGAAATGAGAGCAATTCAAAAATTTTCAAAAATCGCAAAAATTTTCACTTTTATCGTATTTCCGTGCAATAACAATTAAATGCGATATTCTATCAAATTTATATAAATTGCATCTAAAAGCTTATTAAGCAAGCTTTAATTTGCATACTTAGATATTTTTTTTAATTAAATAGTTTAGGAATGACAGAAATTTTAATTCTTCCAAATTCTTAAAAATTGGCAATTTTACTGTTTCTTTGCAAAATAACTAATGAATGCGATAACTTGTGAAATTTTTGTAAATTGCATTTGAAAGCTAATTAAATAAACTTTAATTTTTGCATACCTCACTATCAGTCTAGGTCAAAAATTACCTACTTTATCAGACAGATTTAATGAAATTTTACTTTTGCATTCGTTTTGATGTCATTGTTTTCTTGTAACAGAAGTTGTATATTATTAATATTATTTCAAAAAAAATATGTTTTTTTTATTCGAGAAATCTACTTCCATTTCGGCTGCCAAATGGTCTTTTTTTAACTTGTATTAAATAAAAATTTTCAGACAAATTAATCAAGACCGTGGCAGTTTGCGCTGGCTCGGGAGCATCTGTGCTGAAAAACGTAAAAGCGGATCTTTTTGTAACCGGTGAGATGCTGCATCACGATATTTTGGACGCTGTCCACAACGACACAGTAGTGATCCTCACCAATCATTCAGACTCCGAGCGTGGTTTTTTGAAAGAGTTCGCTAATATTCTCCATAAATCACTGAGCGATTCCGTTGATATAAATGTATCTAAAATGGACACTGATCCACTTATAACTGTTTAACATCAATAAACATGATGTCATGCCAACAATATTTTAATTTAAAAAACAATAATAATGGTAATAACTCGATTTCCCAATATAATAATTTCCTAATCTTTCAGAAGATTTTCAAACCTATTCAGCTTCCATAATACACGCGCATAAATTAGCATAATGTAATTGAGAAGCTAAAGGATGAAGAAGTAGTTGGCTAAGCCGAAGAGGAAGACAACGGAGCAGTAGTAGAGGAAGAGAACGGAGTGGAGTAGTCGCTTATTTATATTTTTTATCAACGTGGGTCCGTATTCAACTGTAGCTTTATTACAAACAAGCAAACTCCCTCCGGCTTCAGTGAAAGATCCGCGCTTGAGGCGAACGGGAGTACTTTACTGGTGCTCTGTTCTTTATTAACTAATCTATTCTACTTGACAACTAATCTATTTAGTTATTAATTTTCATTTTATTTTAAGTAATCAATCAAATTAATATTAAATTGATTAATATTATTATTTAGCTAAATGATAGTTTAAAATTATAAATTGTAAAAGGTAGTAATTGTACGGTAATGCAACAAACGCATAAAAAACTGTAACGACTGTGAAAATTGTGTCAGATATATGTCCATGTCCTCAACCGGTTTCCGATTGATTGCACACGAGTCAAGAAAGAAAGGCCTTATTCGGAAGCAACAGTCATAAAAGAACCAGACTTAAGTTCGTGCGTGTGTTGGTCCTGTGGGCGCTTTGAGCCTCTCTTCACTAGATTACTCGACAAATTTTTTCTACAGGTGTGTAGAGATTTTTTAAACGTTATTACGTCATTATTTGTCATGAATTTTATTTTTTTACAGTACATATTTGGTGATAAGTTTCAAACAAATATTGTAATTGCTCAGATAAAAGCTAAATAACGATATCACACTGATAGAAGGATTTATTTTTATTAAATAATATTTGTTAACAAATCATTTATTAGAGATAACTTTTAATATTAAACAAATATTTTTTAGTATTTAATAAATCTAAAATTCATTTATTAAATATTAATAAATCTTTTTAAATATTAAGAAATATTTATTAAGGACTAAAAAAATGGCTTCTAATAAATGATTTGTTAAATATTAACAAATATTTTTAACTATAAACAAATCCTTCTATCAGTGCAAGTACAAGAATTATTAAAACCCCACCTACGATTTACACGAGTGCCCTCGAAACTGTAACCGGCTTTAAACTGTCGTTTACTCTAACATATACATTTATTCTATTACTTATTCTTATTACATTAGATAGACAGTGACCAATCCCACGGCAATTGACAATGCCATTTGAATTATTTTAAATACAGATGTAATCATTACCTTCTTTGTTTTATTTTATTTCTTCGTGCTATTTAAATAATTATTTTATCAAAACAGCTCAATTATTCATTACATATCTTTTCGTTCTATTGTTATTAAATTTTTTAATTTCATGTACTTGAAAATAAATTTAATTACAGGAAAGGATATTATGTAATTACAAAATAACTATTAATTTATCGCACGCGTTAATTCACTTTCTACAGAGCTATTAATTAAAATTTAACCAATTCAAGATAATAAAATTGTATCAAATATTTTTTTTTTTATTTTTTATTATTACCGGATTTTATAAATTTATTTTTTATGTTTATGTTAATTATGTGAGTGGTGAAATAATGAATTCAGTGAAACAAATTAATATGTTCAGGAACGTTAATTGACTACGCGTTTAAATTACGTTACATTATAAATTACCTTGAAAGAAAATCGTGAAAGTTTTAAAAACAAACAAAAGTAATGTAAAGCTTACAAAAAAAAAAAGTAAAAGTAACTCAGTATGATTTCTTTTTTTTTTTTTTTTTTGTAAGCGAACAATTAAATAACGTGTAAATTGTAGGTAAATTTACTGAACATGTTTATAGTGTTAAATATATATGGCTATATCAGATTTAGATCCGAGTTCGTTAACCCCCGCTTTGAAAGCGGAACCAATGGATAAATTTTTCACCGTAGAAGGGATTTTATTTTTTGCTGAAGAAAATAGTCGTGTTGAGGCTACATGGCTCAAGGAGTCGAGGAATAAAAGAGAAGAAGAAGATAAAGATAAAACATGTGAGTACGAGTTAGTACTATACAAGTCAACAAAGAAATAAAAAAGGAGATAAGAAGAAAAATAAACTCGAGGACGGTCTTTAGGTCTTGCGGGGGCGACTCAACATCCGCGTCCTTGAGGACCCGTCTGCTCTTCGCCTACTCGATTTTTAAAATTATTCTTAAAAAAATCTTAACAAAAGTGTTATTAGTTTATTACCTACTCTGTAGTGTCTCTTCCCACGTTGTACGACACGTTTACATAAATCGCGAGGCGTTGATTGTCTATAAAATCTCATCGCTATTGTCACTTGGTTATTAATTTATTACCGAGATTTAAATTAATTATTCATAAGCACAAGCTTGTATATTATTGATTCATTGTTTTTAATATTATTTATTTTATTGCAGATTGACCAGTCATTTTTTTTAATTAAATGATGAAGATGGAAGTCGTTTTGTCACCAGGAAGATTTGGTGATGACGGAACTCCCTTTAAAAATGAAGAAATTAGAGAATGGTCCAGGATTGATCGGCTTACTGGAATGTTAGAGCGTGCCAGGATTGAAACGGGACGATGGAAGACCAAAAATGATGACGCGGCCCGATCTTATGGCAAAGTAATTTTTTAAATATATTTTTTTTTTTTAATATCAGAAAGCACTGAAGTTAACAGACAGAAATTTTTTTTATAATTTTAGAGCTATTAAATTATTATGAAAAAAATTTAATAAAAAAATTCCACGTAAAAATGAAAAAAAATTATTCGTGGACATTTTTTTTAATGAAAATTAGTTTAGCAGATATTTTATAGTTTTAAGAATTTTTGCGTCGAATAAATTATAGAAAAAAAATTGACATGTATAAATTAAAATGAAAATTAATTTAGCAGATATTTATTAATTTTCAATAATTTTTTTAACGAATAAATTATGGCAAAAAAAATTGACATGTAGAAATTTAAAAAAATTAAAAATGCTATTTTTTAAAAATTATTTTTCGGAACAAATTTGTTTGTTAAAAACAATTATCAAGTGACTGCTAACTTGAATGTCATGCAATTAAGAAATATTAAAAATACAATTTTTTTTTAATAATTTTTCAGAAAAAATTTTTCTCTTGAATAAAATTAAAAAATGGTCAGCTGCTAACTTTAAAAAAATTGACAGCTAATTTCAGTATCATAAATATCAGGCTTGTTTGACTCAGTGGCGCTGCAGTAGTAGAATTTTAAAACGTTACATAAAATTTACCACACAGTACAGTAAAAATTCCTACAATTTGATTTTGTTATTGTCTTGATAATGATTTATTCATTTACTGAAAAAAATCTTGAAAATTGTCAGGTGTTTGTTTAGTTCTAGCACAAATTTCTTAGGTTACGGATAAACTACCGTGCAACAATTTAATAAAGGTATTTTGACATAATCTCAAAACTCGATTTTTTTTAATTTCGGGACATGATTGGAAAAATAGTTAGCAAGCTATAATTAAAAAACTATTTATAATTAAATAGTTAACATACATAATTTTAAAAAATTTTACAATAATTATGGTAATTTTTTATGCTAAAATTAACCAACTCTAAACAATTTTTGTTTTTTTCTTTCAACAATTAAATTACAAGTAAAAAAATACTTAAAAAAAATTGCACATATAATTTTTCAAATCTTCTCTATGTGAAATTTTTTCTTTTAATTTTTCTGTAATAATCTCTTCGGTAAAAAAAAATTATAAGAATTTTCAGATGTCGGCTAATTTAATTTTCATTGGTAATTTTATTAAAATAAAGTAAGTGTACTGTAAATTTAAAAAATTTTTTATGTAAATGGAAATTAATTTAGAATAATTTTTTTAATTTTTGTGACAAACAAACTATGGCAAAAAAATTGATACGGAAAAATTAAAAATCCAATTCAAAAAATAATTTTTCGGAACAAATTTGGTTGTTAAATAAGACTAAAAAATGGTCAAGTGACTGCTAATTTTAATGTAATTGCATGTTATGATTTATGATAAATTACCTGTAAAAAGTAAAGGAAATTACTGAAAATCGCGGTAGTTTAAACTTTTAATGTTCCACTGTAAATTTTACGGTAATTTGGACCAACCAAAGCGGTAATAATTAAATTAGCCTAAAATTATTTAACAGGTAACAGACCAACGCGAACGTAATTCTGTTGATGGTAGCGTAACGCAAAAAGCCCATAGACAAGTTGAAATATTCCAAAGTAAAGAACCAGGAAGATCTGTACAAGTTGTACGTGCATCACAATGGTCATCTTCGAAAGTTACCGATGTTATTGAAAGTATTTTACCTCCGGTAAGTTTTAATGATTAAGTGATTTAATTACTTATTAATTATAAATAAATCTTTTAATAAAAAATATGTTCCAGAGTGATAGGTTGAGTAGATTAGAAGAATTAAAAATAGATAATTGGAAGCTTCCATCTTTGCGTGATATTCATGCGGAACTAGAACGCGATACCGAATTATCGGGCATTAAAAATACAATAAATAATGACGATATATTTAAAAAATGTGCACTTATTAAACGAAGTAATTCCGATGATGATTTATCGATATTAAGTACTGGTGGATCGACTAAAAATGCGGATTCTTTTACACGAGATTGTAAAAATAGAAGATCGTTACAAATTTCACCGAGTGTTATTTCAATATCATCAAGTAGTAGTGACGAAAGAAAAAATATCTCAAGTGGAATTTATTCTCCACTGTCATCAGCAACTACCGGTAATACATCTGTAATTATCGGTGATAAATCAAACTACGGATCGTTGAGAAAACCTTCGATTCAATCGTCGCCACGCACAAACAGGCCAGCAGTTACGGTAGTTAATTTAATAAACCCAGACAAATATCAAGATGATCCAAGGAATAAAAAAAGCATTGTCACTCTCCGATCGTCGCCTATTACCGAAGAAGAAGATATCAAGACATTTGATAATAATTTAAATGTTAAAAACAAGACAAATTCTTCTGGTGATGAAACATTGCCGGGACGTATTAAAAAAGTTGGATTTTGTAAGACTGAAATACATTTTGCAGCAGATTCGGGTAAAGTTAATATTGTTGAGACTGATGGTAAGCCACCGCCGACTAACCGTTTTCGTCGACGTAAAAGGAATCATAATTACTCGTCTGGACAAGGTAGTTATCCTCGGCGGATGATAATTAAAGAAAACCCACCTGATGTTAAACATAATAAAATATTGGACGATACTGGCGCTTATTCAGTCGTTGATTTAGAGACCAAAAAATTTTGGACACCTGAACGGGATGGTAAAATTCATACGACGATGATCAATGTCAGAGGTAACATTATTATTTTATTTTTATTTATTACTAGCTGATCTGGTGAACTTCGTATCACCTACAATATATTTTATTACACCTTTTGATCAGCGATTATCAATCTTTAAACTCTAATCTACTTTGATAAAGAATAAATACTGATTGTATGAAGTGCGGTTAGAATTTTGTCAAGTTATTAAATGAAACTTGCTTCTCATTATCGCCTGAAAATCAATATCCCGAAAAATAAACACTGAATTTATGAAATTTTCTTTTTGTCCATGTATAAAGAAGATAGGCGGTTAACAATTTTAAATCTGTTGATTTCCTTAGCTCAACTCTCGGGTTTTCCAAAAATTTTATTCTTTCAAAACCATCCCTGAACTATAACGAACAAAACAAAAAGAAAATTGTTGAAATCGGTCCAGTAGTTCTTGAGTTTTAGCGAGACTAATGCACAACTATTTATTTATATATATATATATATATATATATATATATATATATATATATATATATAAACTGACAATCTGCAGTCACTATGTGACTGCCGAGATTTACGGATTATGAATACACAGAAAAAACAAACTTCTTGCACCAAGAAAATTTTAAAGAATACAAAAGTTATTTTGGAGTAAGAAGAAATTTTCTTGACTTAAAAAACTTTGATTTCATTCAAGAAATTTTCAATTTTCCTTAATATTTTCTTGAGCCAAGATAATTTTCCTTCCAATCAAGAATTTTTTTTTCAGTGTAAGAAAACTTTATCTTGATGATTTTTTTAATCATACTATACATAGTTTAAGTACTTTTTAAATATATTTAAAAAATAATAGTACTATAACGGGATCAATCATAAATAATTTAATGGACAAATGTAACGAAACAAATTTAGAGAACCAACAAACTATTTAAAACTCCTCCAAAAACTTGACTATTAAAAAATATATAAAACCAAAAGGAACTAATTTTTATCAAGTTTTTTTTGATGATACCAAATTTAACTATAAAAATTCCTTTCAAAATAATAATATAATCGTCACAAAATTTTCCTTACTCTCTCAATTATTCAAATCATAAATTAATATCACTGTAAAAATATCAAACCCAATTTACGATAAAGATATACCCGTTACAAAATTTTTCTTAGTCTTTTAATTATATAAATTAATTTTTGACCTATACCCACATTCACATGTACAAAACAAAATAAATAAATAAATGAAGTTTATCGTGAAATTCAAATCTATTTCGAACTACTTCGAAAACGGCTCTGTGTCTTAATTAATCCGTAATAATTTCTAATGATAAAAATTTCTCATGCAAAAAATTATCGCTCAAAAATTTCTTTCCCGTGTTGTGCACTTTTATCATATTTTTTATGTGTGCTTAACCCAGTTAAGAAAATAATGCTGTAACGTTTTGAAAAATTTAGTTTTTTCAATTAAATGATTTTATTATTTATTCTCCAGGTTGGCCTCATTGGGGTGTCAATAGACCTCAATTGGGCCCGTTGCGCAGCTCTCTTAATTGTTAACTTATTTTATAAAGGTTTTAATTTTGAATGAATCATCAGAATTTTGTTAGTTAATATATATTGTAAAACTTAATAATTTGCCTTGGGCTGACTGCTCTGGATTTGCATCCAGAGTACAAAGAATTATAGCAATTAATTAAATCGGCAACGTTGTATCTCAAGTTACCCTAGAGAAGTCGTCGGAGTCTAGCTTTCACGATGTTTAGACTAGAGCCCAGCGATTTTCTTATCGGAAGCGATTTCCGTTACTTCGCTGAAGATGAATTTTATTCAAGCAATTGTAATTTTTAAAACAAAATTTAATTGTAATATTTTTAAACTTAGTGAGAACGTTACAAATACCAAATGAATTTCGACAATGAGAAGTAAAACCTTT
This sequence comes from Cotesia glomerata, assembly GCF_020080835.1. Classification (NCBI taxonomy): domain Eukaryota; kingdom Metazoa; phylum Arthropoda; class Insecta; order Hymenoptera; family Braconidae; genus Cotesia; species Cotesia glomerata. The sequence continues at coordinate 21,843,257 of NC_058162.1, forward strand.
AAGAAAATATTGTACAAGTAATTATTGCTAAGAATTTTTATCACGAGAAATTTTTGCATTAGAAAAAACAGATGGTCACCTTCGAAAACTTATCATAATAAATTAACTATTGCTAAAAAGCATATGGAACATTGAAAAAGCTCTAATTCAGCTCAAGACTTTCCCAATGATACTAAGATAAAAGACCCAGTTATTGACACTGGCCTAGTTATTGACACTTGCAATTTTAATTTAATTAAAAAAAAAAAAAAAAAAAAAAAACAAATCAACTCTGATGAATTAGTAAATATAATTTTTGAATTATAAATTTTAAGACAATTGGTTTTTTGAAAACATTTTATTTTTTTAATTAGAATAAAATTTCAAGTGTCAATAACTAGGTCTTTTACCTTAAATTTAATTTAAAACTCATTTCATCATATAAATACGCCGGAGACAAAACTATTCCATATTCTCTTAATTATACAGATAATTGATAATTATTTTTATTTTTTACACCAGATAATGAAGAATTGAAAAAATCAAAAGAGTTGTCGTCACCAAAAGTAGTATCTGAAGTAATATCACGTAGAAACATCGACCAAGTTGACAATAACATAGTAACAAAAGACGCAGATAATAACCGTGTTCTTTCAACTATCGTTACAACTCATGAATCAACAATTGCACGTGTCGAAGATAATGTTCCAAAGATTAAAAAACCCGCTGATGACTTAAATAGATTCACGTCTTCATTGCTGCGAAGAAATAAATCTAGCGGATTGAAGCGTGCGTCGAGTGTTAAAAGTGATACGAGTAAAAATTCCCTGACTAAAAGATTTAGCAAAGACAAAGAAAAAGAAAAAAATAAAGACTTTAAAGATCCCGTTTATATAAACGTATTCAGAGGTAATCGAACGCCGATCTACGAAAATTACGAGCCACCAGAAAAGTCTGCGTCTGAGTCAGAGGCCGCAATTGCCAAGACCAGTGTTGATAAAAAAAATTCATTTAAAATTTCTAACAAATTGGGCAAGCGATCTCCGGTAACTACGACACGGTTCGCTACGTGGAGCGGATCTATTGGAAAATATCCGCGGGATTTGACGAAAGCTAAAGTTATTAAAAAAATTAATTACAGTAATAGTAATAGTAATAATAACAGTAATAGTAGTAATAATAGTAGTACTGATACCGGTAAATTTCAACGGAAGTCAAGTCCTACGAATGAGTCAAAGAGATCAGATATAAAAACCGGATCAAGGTAATTTTTCTTTATTCATTTGAGACTTGTAGGTTGAGGTCATAATTAAATATTTATTTTATTTATGTATTTATCTGGTTAATGTCTGCAGACCGAAGAAACCTATGGAAGTTATTTATCGCACCGCGGTTTATAACATGAAGAATGAAAAATTATCCAAGCCAACCAAGGGAAGAGATACTAAAACCCCACCACGGTACATCAATGATCTCATCTGTGGTAACAAAACCAGTCGTCCGAGTAACTCGAAACATAAAGGTAAAAATAATCCTTTTTACCTTATTTGTAACATACGTTATTGTATATTTATTATTATCATTATAATTATTTATATTTTAATTTTGCAGGCTCAATTTCTCAGACTAACAAAGAAATACAAACGAGGTAAAATAATAACTTTGTTATTTTTTCTTAATTTATTCTATTTATAATTTGTACTTAAATAAGTTTTTTTTATTTATATATTTAAAATTCTTTGTTTCAGCCACTGGAAATAAATGCTCAATATTTCGTTTTGCGTGGATTTAAAAATTCAGCAATAAAATGAATTCGTTATTACATCAATAATTAATGCTAAATTAATGCGAGTTATTAAATAATTAAAAACAGTTGTTAACGCTTTTATATAAGACTTAATGAAATGACATTAGAAAAAGATTAATGATGATTAATTAACAATTGTAAGACCTTTAATTTAATTATTTTATATAGAAATATTTCATATAAGTTATCAAGAAGATTTACACGTTAGTTTTTGTTTTTTTTTCTTTTTTATCTTTTTTTCTCAAGAAAGCCAATGATATGTAAAAATACATTATTATTATCTATATACAATACTTTATAAGTATAAGTGCAGCAACCAAGATATACATATATCATACATATAATTTTTCACAATAGGTTTTACTTTTTTTTTTTTATATTTTTTTTTTTTTCATTGGACAAGTATGCGGCGTATCTTATAATTAATTTTTAAATTTAAAAATCAATTACAAGCACCAACGCGACAAAAAATACGGACGTACGTGTAGGAGGTGACATAGGTTTCTTAATAATTATTCACATTTTTTTTTTTTCCTTCTTTTAAATATTATTTCGATGAAACATTTTTAGATAAATACGTAAATTTTTTATACAAACATTTTACTCATTTATTAATGAACTATTTATTAAATAATTACTAAAAATATCTAATAAATGCTATAAAATAAAAATTCGAGTCAACACCATTCAATTAATTATTTTTGTTCATTAATAACGAAAAAAAATCATCACTTGTTAATATTTATCATCAAGTCTACAATCACGTACGTTCAACTGAAAATATTTTTTTTTATCTACTTTAAAATGAGTACTAATAAATTTTTTTTTTATTAAATTCTTTATCTTTTCTCTTTATTATTTAATAATAATTATTAAATATTTTATACACATATATTATGTACGAACATATATGTATATACTGCAATCTTAAAGGCACTCCTGATGTTTTATTTCTTTTTTTTTATATCTTATATTACAATATATATTTATATTTATATATAATTATTTTTACAATAGTGTTTTACAATTAACACCGTTGTATCTCTTTATAAATTTTAATATTTCCAAGAGTAAGATTACTGATTGTTACGGAAATTTTTTTCTGTAAAATTGATTAATTTAAAAAAATTGCACAATACAAAATAATTCAATAAAACAATTTTAAAAAAAATCTAATCACACTGTCGGAATTTTTCAGTATTAAACATTTTTTTTTATAAATTTAAAATGTACCCAAATATTGTAAAAATCAAAAGCAAAAAAATCGAAAATAAAATACACAGAAAGAATGGTTCACTTGAACCGAAAAAATATTTTTCTTACTAATTATTTTCTTGGGCGAAAAAAATTTTTTTTTGACAAGAAATTTCATTTACTCCAACAAAATTAATTCTCTTACTTCAAGAAATACGTATCTTGATCCAAGACAATTTATTTAAATCAAGAAAATTTTCTTGTCTTGAGAAAATTTTTCTCTTGCTCCAAAAAATTAAATATCTCGATAATAAATTTTCATTAATATTTTTATTGACGAATATGTCAAATGGGAAGATCAAATAATATTGAACTAAAAAAATATTTCTTTCATTCAATATGTATAATTGCGTGCTAAAATAATCTAAAATGGGTATCAAATATTCAAGAGAAAAATTTTCTCAGCTGAAGTAGGTGGCGCTGCTTCCCTAAAGTATCTAAAAATCTTGATCCAATATAAAAATTTATCGTATCAAGTATTTATGATAATTTGAATTAAGAAAAATTACTTCCACCAAGAATAGAATTTCAAGAAAAATTTTTACTTCGGCCAAGACAACTTCGGTCTTCCTTCGGGCATCCGAAAATTTACTTGAGCCAAGAATTTTATTCTCCAGTCAAGAAATCTTTTTTTCTGTGCACGATTAATATTAATAATTTCCGTTTTTTTTTTTTTTTTTCTTCCAATCGTTTGCTCCACGAACAAAACCTTTGGCTTCTGGCTTAAGTCACCGCAAGTCACAAACCTTACATTCATCATTAGTATCATTACATTTATTAATGTATTAATTAAAATTATTATTATTTTAATATTCTTATTATTATTATCATCATTATCATCAGATTCATCATACTTCAATACATAAATACAATATGATACAGACACCTATTTATAAGAATGGTTTTGTTCAATGATTTTAATTAAAACATTTGTTTGTTAACTTCTTTTAATTATAAATATATATATTTTTTTTTATTGAAGATGAAAACAAATCACCTCTTAGTAGAATTGAGAATCATAAATAATCATTTAAACCAACGACGTACGGGACAACGTATATACAATATACACGCTGCATAAGATTGTTCATTGGTCTGCTTAAAGACATCCGTAAAATAATAATTACAAATTTCGAATCTCATTCAGCCTTTTGCTGATGCTGATACAACTCTTTTAGTGTTTTAAGCTCATCAATGAGCGTTTGGTTTCTGTTTTCTAATACAGCTACTCTATTTTCCAGACACTTAATATATTCCTTTTTTTTTCTTCGACATTCACGCGCTGCTTCTCTGTTAAATTAATATTATTATTGTTTAAAATAGTAATAATCATACACTGATAGAAGGATTTATTAACTGATAATTTAATTTATTTGAAGACAATTATTTAATTTACTAAATATTTTTTAACATTCAATAAATATTTACTTGGGAGGAAAGTATATTTATTAATAGTTAATAAGTATTTATTAATAGTTAACAAATATTTATTAACAGTTAATAAATATTTTATTGAGTGAATTTGTTTTGCTTGCAATGTCATATTATATGAAGATTGCTTACAAATAAAAATCATCTTTATAAATTATTTGCATTAATTATATTACATTATAATAACGTTTATTGTAAAATACCAAGTTCTATCACAGCTCATAATTATCTTTTATATTTTTTAATATTAAAAAATGTTAATTTATTTAGTGAATTGTATTATTATCATGTATTTCAGCTAAGGTAAAGTACCCAGTATTTGAACACTTATAAAAATGGGACCAGTACTTGAACAGACTTTTTGAATTGTTGTAATACAAAATCCGTAAATGTATTATAATTATGAGTAATATGTGCATGTTATAATTATTCAAAGATACAGTAGTTGATTTCTGTAAGTTTTTTCAATTATAAATCAAAACAATTATATTTTTGTTAACTTAAAGTTGACATGTCGAGAATAGCCGATAGATGCTATTTTTTTCATGAAAAAGGTACTAAATCGTAAACCAAACAATCAGTAAAAAAAACGGTATATCATCATTGTAAGTAAAAAAAATTGTACCACCCAATGAAATAGTCTTTTCTAAATAATATATATTTTTTGCAAAGACATAAACTATAATTTTTATATTAAATTTTAGCGTCTAACTATACCTCCCAATTTTCAAAGCGGTACCCAGAACTTGAACAACCCGACTAGAATTTTAGTGAGGCATGCCGAAAAATCAGCTCGGGGCGAAGTTGGCTTTCCGAACTTAGGCTAGCCCAATTCGGATCTTATTTGTTTTAAATTAGGCAAGCCGAACATTGGTATGCCAAAAGAATTCCACATTCGATGTAATCTCGTAATAGTTTGGCACTGCCTAAATTCGGCATATCATGGATTGTCTAATTGGTACGAAATAACGGTAACCAAAGGTTTACTGAAGTTTGGTTCACCAAGCTCGGGCTCACTTAGGCAAACCTGTGGTAATACCTAAGTTCGGCATGTCATGGATTGCCTAATTAGTATGAAATAACGGTAACCAAAGGCTTACCGAAGTTTGGTTCACCAAACTCGGGCTTACTTAGGCAAACCTGTGGAAATACCTAAGTTCGGTATATCATGGATTGCCAAACTGTTATGAAATAACAGTAACCAAAGGCTTACCGAAGTTTGGTTCACCAAGTTCGGGCTCACTTCGGAAAATCTGTGGCAATGCCTAAGTTTAGCATTTCATGGGTTGCCAAACTGTTATGAAATAACAGTAACCAAAGGTTTACCGAAACTTGGCATACCACGATCGAGCTTCCTTAGGCAAAACTGTGGAAATGCCTAAGTTCGGTATGTCATGGATTTCCAAACTGTTATGAAATAACGGCAACCAAAGAGGCTTACCAAAGTTCGATTCACCAAGCTCGGGCTCATTTAGGCAAAACTGTGGCAATGCCTAAGTTCGGTACGCCATGAGTTGCCAAACTGATACGAGATAACGGTAACCAAAAGCTTACCGAACAGTAATTAAAGGTATTCTGAAGCTTGTAACTTGAAACTTCGGTAACCGAATGTTTGCCGAAGTGTCGGGCTTATAAGTATCTTGAGGCAAGAGGTCGCTCATCATCGGCGTAGCGTCACGGTATGGTATAGGGCTCTCGTGCGTCGGGTACAGTGTTCGAGTCTCGCGTTCGACATGTAAAATTTTTAATAATTAATAATTATTAATTATAATTATTCTTAAGGTGAGTGTGAGGTAAATTTACGTATTGTGTATGACTAATGTATCTAACTCCATTATCTCCTTTCCCCATGACCCATAAAATCGACCAATCAAAAAAAAACTTCTTCATAGTAAGAAAAACCCTAAAAAGCGAAAAAATGACCGAAAATATAAAAAAAAAAATACTAAATAAAAAAAAAAAAAATTTTGTATTTACTTAATATTTAAAAAATTTTGTCCTAAAGTCGATATTTATATTTAAAATTTAAAAAATAAATTTAAAAAAATAAGCATTCAGTATTATTAATTTTTGCTTTATAATAAAAATAGCTAAAAACAAAGAAATGATTCAATTTGGATTCTTCCGTGCGAATTCAGTTTCTGAATTGCTACCTAGTTAGGTAGCCAAATTTGGACCGAATGAGGCTTAGATAGTCACCAGCAAGTGTGGTTTCCAAACCACCGCCTAAGTCGGAAGCCAAGTTAGGCCCAAACTCGCGACTGCGTTATTTCCGGGACGTGAGCCAACTTTGGCTTCCTGGTTCGGGGCGAGCTTGGAATTCGGCATGCCTAATTCGAAACGAACCACCGCCGAACTTAAATTTCTGGTCGGGAAGCTGGGGCCGTATAATTTTGACAGCACTCTAATCTCGAATAGGTTTATAGACTAGTGATCAGCATTGTGATTTGTATTAATTACTTCAAATTAAATAAGTTTCATAGCTAAAAATTAGTCTAGTTAAAACTTACTGAACGTTTTGAATTGAGTTTTTTTGATTTATAATCGAAAATTTGCTTTGTCATTCATAAAAAATGTAATTAAAAGATTAAATACAAATATTTCTCATTTCTAAAAGAACATTACAAATATTTACAGATATTTACAGTATCAAAAAAACATTACAAACATTACAAATATTTACAGTATTATTTTTAATATTATTCAATAATATGTTATAGTTCTTTCGATATTTCAATAAAACGTTAAAAATTTTTGCTGTACCTATTGCCATATATTTTATTAGTTCAACTACTGCTCCTGGAGTGTTCAACTATTGCGGCTTATCAGAATTGATTGTTCAACTACTATTCCTTTTATAGTCTATCTTAAAAACGTTGTCAAAATACAAATATTCAATTATCTTTGTTATTTTGCGCTTCAATCAATTCAAAATTGTTTATATTTACATGAAAATCACTAATTTTAACTAATAATAACATCTTTATATATTAAAAGTAGGGTCAAATACGTTTTACTTTGAAACCTGTTCAACTACTGGGTACTTTACTTTAGCAGTTAACAAATATTCATTAACCATTAATGAATATTTATTAATATTTAATAAGTCGTATTGAATAAATAACTTATTAACTGTTAATAAATATTAATTAAATCCTATGATGTTAAAAAATCATTTGTTAACAGTTAATAAAGCTTAAGGGGCACACCTAGTGTGAAATTAAAAAAAAATCGATTTTTTTTTTTCATATTTCGATAGGTTATACATTTAAAAATAACATACTAAAATTTTAAATCGATATCTCAAATAGTTTTTGAGTAACAGCCATTTCAAAAGTAGCCGCTCGGTAGTTAGGATAATTTTATCTTTAAACGCGTTTTTCTCGAAACAGCATTTTTCGAATTTGCTCCAATGATTACTCGGAGACAAATGATCCAATCACTATCAAATTATTTTCTGCATGTTCTGTATATAGTTCTCCATACACTGACCTACCAGTTTTTTTATCTGATCAGAAATATAATTTTGGCAGGCCAAAAACGACCAAAATTTTGGGTAAAATTCAACTTTTTTTTTTTTAAAACGCTGCCATTTTGTCAGTTTTTGATACTTTTTTTCGGCTGTAGGTCATTGTACGGACAATATCTTCTAGCTTAACGAGAATTTTTTTTTTTATTTCATTCACGGAGAAGGCCGGAATCACTGCAGCAGTAGAAGACCTTTTTTTTTTTAGCGCCATCGGAGATCGCGTGTAACTCGAAAAATATTTAATTTTTTTCTTCAAAAATTTTACTGCGAATTCTTAAATTATGTATAAATATATCCTTAAAATTTTAAAACAAGTAATACAGTAGTTATTATTTTTTTAATTCCCAAAAATCGCATTTTTTTAGGCTGTCACCCTAGATGTGCTTCTTAAGGTAAAGGACTAAGTTATTGACACTGGCCTAGTTGATTGACACTCGAAATTTTATTCTAATTAAAAAAATAAAATGTTCTCAAAAAACCAATTATCTTAAAATTTATAATTCAAAAATTATATTTATTACTTTATTAAAGTCGATTTGTTTTATTCAATTAAAATAAAATTGCAAGTATCAATAACTGGTTCTTTTACCTTATTAAATATGAACAAATCCTTCCATCAGTGTACTCAAGTATAATAATTAATTAATTAATTAACTGATTTATTGATTACTCACCTATTCTTCTGCAACCTCATCTCACGCTTTCTGGCTGCGTCTTCAACAACGACTCCGTGGCCTGTGTAGTCTGTAACATTGCAGAAGGATGTACTTTTTGAAAATAATTAACTCGAATAAAATAATAAAATTGTTTTTACTACTAGCTTAAATAAATATAAATGCAGAGAAAGGGTTTAAATAATAAAAGAAAAATAAAAAAAAATCAATAAGAAGAAACAAAGTAAAATAAAATAAAATAATAAAGAAGCTTAAGAAGAAAAAGGGACACACCTGGGACAAAAAATTGTGTATCCTGGCCCTGTGCATACTGCACTATTGTACCTCCTGCCGTTGTTGCATTGCTCATTGTCAGCGTATGAAGCCCTGGCACACCCTCCCCCTGGGTAGCTATTTGTATTGTTCCCGCCGGTATTACTGCAAAATATTTTATCTTGTAAAAATAAAACCCCCGAACAGTAACAATATACACGTATTTAAATGTAATGACGTTTTTAACAACAAAATGATAAATACATCAAACTAACGCGCTTCGTATTTATTAATTATTTAAATATTAATTTAATACGCGAATTACCGTAGATGCCATACCAAGCAGAACAGAGGAAACGGCAGTATTACACAGGGACAGGGCAACCTAGATTAATTTATTAACGGAAAGGAATTAGGTTTTAAGCATTAATTTAATAAACAACAGTTTAGTTATTTAATTGTTAATAATTAATATTAAGTGATTGAATCATGAATACATAAGTAAGTAAGTAAGTAATAAACAAAAAATCTAATTTATTTATTTACTTAGTTTATAGATTAAAGTATAAACCAACCTGTTTGGTATTGCAGTGAATGAGAAGACATGTCACTGTCCACATTAGAATCACACTCTAGAGAGGATTCAAGGGGAGGCAAAGGACCCGCTGTAACACCGAATCAATGACTCGGATTATTTTATAATCTCAATTCATCATCGTCTTCTTCTTCTTCCTCATACATATCAAGTTATTACTTATAACTTAAACCCATTTCAATACTGTGGATAATTGGTAAGCAGTATTCGCTATTGCGGTCAGTATCCTCACGAATCTTTTTCATTATTTTTGTTACATTATACACTGATAGAAGGACGTTTTTATATTTAATAAGCTTTATTAACTGTTAATAAATTATTTTTTAACATCATAGGATTTAATAAATATTTATTAATAGTTAATAAATTATTTATTAAACACGATTGATTAAATGTTAACAAATATATGTTAGAATGATGTACTTTTCATATTTATTTATCTATAATTTTTTTTCAATTAGAAATTTTAATTTTTCCTTTAATGAAAGTAACAAACAATTATTTAATTCTAAATAAACAAAAAAATTAAATGAGACTGAAACTAAAAGACGTCTGTCAAATTTTGAGATTTTTATAACTAAATTTTAATTAAAAATTCCACATCGAGAAATTAAAAAAAATTACAAATGCAAATTATATACGAATATTTTTTTTTAACAATTAATATTTAATAAAAATCGAAAAAATTGTTCGACAAAAATATAATATTGCAACTGAGTGACATCTGATAATTTTTAGAATTTTTCTAATAATTAAATTATACTAAAAAAAAAATTGAAAAATTATAAATGGAATTTTTTAAAGATAATTTTCTAGACCTAGTATATTTCTCAAGAAAAACCAAAAAATTGTCAAGTGTCTGCTAATTTCAGTGTTATATAAAAATTAATGCAAACAATTTTTAAAAATTTTTGTTTTAAAAATTGAAAATAGCTTTGTTAAAGGAGGAAATACATGTAGAAGGCCGTTTTTATGCTGATTTTCATTAATTTTTTTAAGGTATAAAAAATTAATATTATTTATTGAAACAAGCAAGTTATTTTATAGATATATTTATGAGTATTTTTTCGTATTAAACAACAATATAACTTAACAAATAGCGGAGATATCAGCTGATACACATCGTAGGTTGTCATCCGACTTAGCAGTTGGTGTGCAGTATGGAAGCCACAATTTTTATCTGAAATCACTCGGCACAGAAAAATTACTTTTTTTATATGTGTATCTTCTATATGAACCTCAATTCCAAAAAAAAAGTACAAATTTGCATTTTTTAGAGAGCTGTGAAATTAAGTCGTGATTTTTTACCATTTTTTCATACATTGTTTATTAAAAAAAAAATAGTTTAAATAAAAATATCGCTTATGATGAAGGTTCATATTCAGCGTAATTGTATAAAGAAAAGTAATTTTCCTGTGCCATTGATTTCAGATAAAAAGTGTGGCTTCCATAGTGCACACCAACTGCTAAGTCGGAAGACAACCTACGATGTGTATCAAGCTGATATCTCCGCTACTTTTTAAGTTATATTGTCGTAAAATGTGGAAAAATATAAATATATGTATAAAATAACCTGATAGTTTCAATAAATAATATTAATTTCCATACCTTAAAAAAATTAATAAAAAATCAGCATGAAAATATCTTTCCACACGTATTTCTCCCCTTAATGCAAATAATTTATAAAGATAATTTTTATTTATAAGAAATATTCATATCATATGACATTGCAAGCGAAACAAATTCACTCAACAAAATAATTATTAACTGTTAATAAATATTTGTTAACTATTAATAAATACTTATTAACTATTAATAAATGTACTTTCTTCCCAACTAAATATTTATTGAATGTTAAAAAATATTTATTAAAATTTAATAAATTAAATAATTGTCAAATAAATTAAATTATTAATAGTTAATAAATCCTTCTATCAGTGTATTCAATTCGTGCTGTCAGATCATACACGCAATAAGTGAATGCAAGTATACGTGCTTTTTAAGAGTACTTTTTTTAAGCATTGTAACTCCCTAGCTTCCGTTGGAACAAATGAAAAATAAAACTGGTACTGGTATTGTGTGCCGGGGAATTTTTAAATAAAGGGATGTAAAATATGCTAGTAGAGGGTTGACCAGTCGATAAAAGCTACTACTAAATGTGATAGTACATGCTGTGCTGGTGCGATAATGGAGCCTTCAAGCGTTAAATCATGCACAATCATTTCTACTCTGCTTGGTGTGGCATCGTCATTATTCTTTTCTTTTAATCGGTTCATTTACTTTTTGCTTTTTTAAATACGGATATTTTTTTTTACAAGGATTTGGATAAGGATTCTGTCGTATGACTGACATGCACTATTTTGTTTACAGTTTTCAAAACTAAAATAAAAAATACCCCGATCATGACTCACTGTCGCCGCAACAATGAATACTTTTTACGTTATTAATATTGTCATTGTTAATTTTTTTGATTAATAATTCTTTAACCACACGTTATAGGCGTCGTTAAGTTTAATTTTTAAGTAGACACAGTAAAGTACTCCAATTGTTCATTGATAACATAGATAATTAAAAAAAGCGATAAGAAGTTTAGTTAAGGTTTAGAAAATAATTTAAGTTATCTTAAAAGCAATAATATAATTACCGGCTATTTCACTCGCGCTTAAATCATTTAGGATTTTACGATATGAAGCACGTCTTGTGAGTAAATCTCGTCGTTTTTTAGGTGATTCGTCATCTGAACAACTCTCATCACTGGCTGTTTCAACGACCTAGAAAATATTTTAATTATTAATAATCAATATCATTTTTATTTTTTATTCATTTCAGTAAACATTAGCTTTGTTTATAAGTTTAAAAATAAATTTTTCATGTTAATAACTAAATCTTAAAAAAAAAAATTATATTTCAATTATTTTTAAATGTCAGCAATACACAAAAATTAAAAATAAATTTTCATCAATCATTAGAAAATTTTAAGTAATATTGATTAGAATATAGTATAAAGTATAATTAGAATTTTCTCATTAAATATCAAAAAGCCGGTTCATTTAACGTCATACTATTTATTAATAATGTCAAGTCTATTTATTTTTAATAATTATAACTTAAAATTTAATCCATAGTGGTCATTATGGGTCTAGATGACCCCAGGCAATTTTTGAGTTGCTCTTGCTTCGAAGATATCATTCAAAATGGTATCTGTGGTACCATCTATTATTGTTTGAAGATTTTTTGAGATTCATGGATTTACGATTTTAATTGCACAAATAAATATACTTTTTGAAAAGCTCGACATGACACCACTTTTTTTCAAAGTATGCGATACCCGAAGTAGAACCCCGGTCATTTACATTTATCTTAAAAAATGAAGTTTTTAGTCAAAAAGTCAAATTTTTCGAAATTTGACTTTCTCGCATTTTTTTTATAATTAAACAATTAAAAAAAAAATTAAAAACGATTGAGTTATTCAACGGAAGTGTTAAGAATTACTCTCATGTACGGCTCGAGTGAAAATATTGAAAACGCAAGTAGCAATAATTTTTTCCATGCATGGGGTCAACTAGACCCAGTATGACCACTACGTTATTTTTAAGTGTGACCACTAAATAAGGATCAAATAAACATCAATACACCAGCAGTATTGGAATACGCAACGTTTCGCTATATTTTATAGCTTCTTCAGGCTCTTCAATACACATTTTTGTATCGTGTCATAATCATTACAGCCTTGCATACATATATATTTAATCATGTTGTACACATTACGCTATATAACATAATCCTACTTGTTATTTAATTATTTGACTCAATACTTTATATTATAAAAAATTATTAAAATTAGAATAATAGAACAGAAGTCATTCGAGTTACAGGTTATCAAAAACACATCCTTATTCCTTATATTTAATTTTATTTTAATTTATTTCGAATTATTAGATTTTAAACTGCTTAATTTAAATTTATTCATAATAGAAAAATATTAAAAATTTTTACAATATTTATAAATAAATAAATTACCTGTAAAGCTTGCAAACTTCCTTGCGCTGATTGTATAACAGAATTAGGTTTACTGACAAGTATTACATTTCCTTTTGAAATAGCTACAGGTTGTATATTTGTAGCACTCTGGATCACAGATTGATGATTTGGTTGGATAACTGATTGTACCTGATAAATATCAATAATAATAATGACACAATTGTTTACAATCCACTGCTGTATCAATAACCAAGTTACAATTAGTTTTATTATTTTTTGCAATAAAATTACCAAATTTAATCACTTGATCTTGGATTATAATGAAAATACTAACTCCAATTTCTCACAAAAAAAATTCTAAGCTAATTGCAGATCAATTATCATTCTAATAAATAACTTGGTCATTTCAGATTAATAAATAAAAAAAAGTTGTTAACCAAAACCAGCATTCTGCATTATCTGTGCGTTAAACAAAAAGTAAGCGAAAAAAGTGCAGGTAAAGCGGACATAAATTAAATTTAAAAAAATGATGGATCATAGGTACACAGGACGTTTATAAAAAAAAAAAAATCCTGTATGTACCTGCGTCGTCCCCGACGTAGGTAACGTAAGTTGCACAATGCTGGTGGAGGCTACCAGGTGATGAGTTTGCAGTTGAGATCTGCTCAAGGATTGTACCGAGGTAGCGATTGCTGGTGCCGAATCACCGCTATGGGAATCCGGCGACAATGGGTCAACGGCTGATCCGTTTTCTTCGACCATACTTTCCATATCCTGGGGACCAGTAGCCCTGAAAAAATTAAATATTTAATAATTTAAAGAAATTTTTAAAACTATTTATTAATTAATAAACATTATGGTAATTATTTACAATTGAGGTCAACCCTATTTTTGGCCATATCTAGGTGAAAAATAAAAATTTTTTATATTCTGCTTGTTTTTACGGTGCATTTATGATAAAAAATGTCGTGAAAGAAAAAAATAAAGATTTCGATATCTTTTTTGCCTTCAAAAGTTGGAAAAAATTTTGGCTCTCATGTTTTTGGTTAAAATTTCTATTTCATATTTTTTGATATATTTTTTTCTAAAAATTACATAAAAAAACGAACAATTTAAAAAAAAAAATTGAATAAGGTAAAAGCCCCAATAGATGATCACGTACCAGTATATGATCACTCCATGTATCTGTATATCTATATTCACAAATATAGGTATACAAATCATGGAGTGATCATATACTGGTACATGATCATCTATTGGGGCTTTTACCTTATCACAATTTTCTAAAAAATTTAGGAATTTTTTTGAAAATTTACAAAATTTGTTAAAATTGTGATAATCGACTTTCTTTTTTTTAATTGTTCATTTTTTTAAATATTTAAAAAAAAATATATATATCAATAAAATCAAACTAATATTAAGTTAGCCGACGTTTTTAATTTTTTGATTATTTTTCATTTATTAAATTAGAACTAAAAAATATTTTTTTTTTAAATTGCACTTATAGTTTTTCAAGTTTTTTGCAAATCAAAATTTTTTTTTTATTTTTCTGTAATGATTTTTTCAATAAAAAAAAATTCTAAAAATTTTTAGATGTCGGCTAACTTAATTTTCATAAAAATCAAATAGAAATTTCGTTAAAAAAATGAAAATTAAAATAGTTGACCCCACTTGTAAATATTTACCAACATTATTACTAATTCTAAATAATTAAAAGTTAAAAAATTCACTTGTATTATTTAAATAAAGGATTTAAAATTTTCCCGCCATTCACATGGCACTGCAACAACTGCGTCATTTACATAAGCAGTTCTAAAAATACTATTCAACACACACAATATAAATGTTTTTAGTTTTGTTCACCATCATAATAATATAAATAGCCAAATCCAAATGGTATAAACATCAGAACTGGACAATATTAACGAAGAGGTGGATGGTACTTTGTACAATAATTATTATTCACCAAACAAATATTATTTTATTCCTTCACAAACAGCAGAGCCGAAATGACCTCAATTTTAAATAAAAATTTCCAGGTTCGCTGCAGCCAAATATAATATCTTGATTTCTTGTTTGTTGTTAATTATTATTTAAAAAAATAATAAAACGTTGTTGATCAGACGCCATATTTTCAAACAGAACCACGACTAGTCACGTCGATGGATCTTATAAAAATGCCTACGGTGATGATGTATGCCCGCAACAAACACACACACAAGTGATTGAAAAATAAAATAATAATCAATTATGTATCACAAAATAGGTATAATATATAACAAAGTGATTGGTCTGTCGTTTAAATTACTAAACTAAACATACCATCCACCACTTCTTCGCTACGGTCCATGCCTCCTTGTTATTATTCTCCAGCTGGTGTATGTACTTACCAGTTACGTATTTCTCGTCACCAACTTTGCTGCAATACGAGTGGGCAAGCGGGCAGGTACGTAGCAGCCACGTCAAAACTCCAGTGGCTTCGTCACTGGTTGGAAAGACCACGATCTCCAATACAAGCGTCACCATCAAAATGGCGCCTGCCCGTTCCAAGAGTGAGTAAGCTTGTAGTAGTGTAGTGTACTATCTGTATTATATTATATATTATAATATATGTACAACATATACCAACACATTGTCAAGTATGTGCTGCTCAAATCTCGCTCAGTAAATTCACAGGTTGTCTTCTTCGCTCTTGTTGGTGGCTCATCAAAAGTTGAGACGCAACTACGGAATTATTGGGAAATTTTTGTGTGCTAGAGCGAGTGAGAAATATATCAATGTTAAGTATGTGAAATAGAGGGGATATATATCAGTGTACTTACTAAGTGTGTGAAGATGATAATAAAAAAACTTCTCTACACTAGCAGGAGATTAGCGCTTATGCTTATGTACATGTAATTTAAAGAGAGACATCTATAAAATGCTTTTAAATTATTGCTAGTAATTATTGCTATAATTTTTCACAAAATTAATAATGTAACAATTTTTTTATTTTTTTTTTTAATCCATTAGTTTATTTTTTATATATTATTTTAATTATTTTTTATCGGTAATATTTAGATAATATTTAAATATGCTTTTTATTTTAAAACTGGAAAATATGTTGACGTCATCTGATGACGTCATCGGTATATTTTATCTATTATTGTATTAACATATATGTGTATATTATTTTTTTTTTTTAATTGGAAATATTTTTTTAATTGATAAATATTTTATTATAGTATATAAATTTTTTAACACGCGTATTTAAAGATATTTTTAAAAAGTATGTGTTTATTACTTTTAGAAGATTTCTGTTTAATCCAGAGATTATGTTCTAATGACGTCATACGTGGATGTAAAGAAAAATGAGTCATCGCGATATTTTACGTCGCCGACAAGGTCACAAGTGTTGACCCAAGACCTCTTGTTTTTTTATTCTTTTTAAAAATAAGGTAAACGGATGGACATGTGAATAAATTAATGTTATTAATTTAGAAGAATTTTTCCTTTTAAACTCTCGGTGATTTCACCGTTTTCATAGATTGAATTTCCACGCAAAATAGTAGATATTACACGGCCGTTTAATACTTTTCCTTCATATGGAGATATCTGTAATTTAAATTAGTAGTAATATTATTTAAAGTTATTTTAGTCTTTTATTTACATATGATTACCTTGTTTTTGTATAAGATATCCGCTCTTTGTACCTGCAATTAAATCCGATTAGTTTATTTAAAATTTTGTTTATAATTTTAAATTTAACGTTACCATAAACTGGGACTCAGGATTCCACACGACGAAATCAGCATCCATGCCTGGGTAAATTCGGCCTTTGATTTTATCCAAGCCGCACAGTTTTGCTGGGTTTGCTGATATGTAACGCGATATTTCGCTGATAGTTATTTTTTTTAATTGAGCTTCCGTCCAAATTATAGACAGTCCTAAATAAAATGAACATGAGCTTTTAAGGGGGATAGGCACTGTGAAATTTCAAAAAAAAAATTTTTTTTTTTTTTTTTTAATCAAAGTTTGTACATTCAAAAATATATATCTAGTTTTATATGAAAATTCCAAATATTTTTCGAATTATAGTCATTTTTGTGACAGCGTGTCAAATGACCATTGCACGGAAAAAAGTAAACTGTAAAATTCACTCGGTTCCGGTTAATTTTTATAGTTTCAAACAGTACAGCGGACATCGGGGTGGCACCAATCTAAATATTACAAAACTTAATGTAGAAAGTGTAAAAGCCACAATTTATAATTTAATATCGAAAATGTGATTAGTAGTTGTCACTATAGCAAATAACGACTCTCTCGTCTTAAAAAATTAGTTTCAAACAGTAAAAATTGCCGTTTCAATATATAGTCTACACTAAGAGGAGAAGGAGAAGGTCTCACACTCTTCTCGGGGAATTCATCATTTGAAACAGTAAAAATTCTACTCTTAAAATATATATTTTACCAGTCCAAGAAAATCAACAATTATAGTTTGATTTTTAGCGTTGCGTTTAAAATTTACCATTTTACTTTGTAAATATTGACGTTGCTTGTATAGAAATTTAGTAACTTTAATTTATATTTTTTTACATATCATGCGATCATTTTTTAGGTACGAAATGATAAATGTCAAAGTCAAAATTATAAATTATTATACTTTAACATTTTGGACTTTCTCATAGCGAGTATTACTGTTTGAAATAGTATTTTCTTCCATGTAAACAATGAATTGTAGCATTTAAATGATAATTATTATAAAGTGATTGTTAAAATCACGATTTTACTATTCGAAATGGTAATTTTTTCCAGTTAATCATTACTTATTATGGATCGACTATCATTTATTACAGTTTACTTTTTTTCCGTGTGCACGCGCGGCGCTCCGACGAAAACGCGTTTTTCTCGAAGCTAATTTTTTTGAACTGGTAGGATCTGTAATTTGCATAAATATGAACCGATTTGCAGCTTCTTTTTATGCATTCGTCTATTCAGTATCTATAGTTGCACGTAGGGATTTTGAAAATTTTGATTTTTAAGATTTTTTACAGCTGTTTAAATCCAAAAAAATGAGAAAAAAAAAACGAAAAAATTTTTAATATGTCGCCATTTTTTTTTAAATCCAAATTTTCAAAATTCCCTAGGTGAAACGATAACCACATGCATGCAGATTACAACGCAGTTTAGTTTCTTTGTTTTAGATAATCCGTTTTTGAATTACACAGAAAAAAAGGTTCACTTGAGCCAAGAAAATATTTTTCTTCCTAATTATTTTCTTGAGCGAAAAAAATTTTTTTTTTGGACACAAGAAATTTCACTTATTCCAACAAAATTAATTCTCTTGCTTTAAAAAATACGTATCTTGATCCAAAAAAATTTATTTCAGTCAAGAAAATCTTGTTGTTTTGAGAAAATTCAGCCTCTTGCTCCAAAAAATTTAGTTCTTGATAGAAGTAAATTTTCTTATCTTGAGAAAATTTCTCTCTTGCTCCAAAAAATTAAATACCTCGATAGAAGTAAATTGTCATTAATATTTTTATTGATTAACATGTCAAATGAGAAGATTAAATAATATTGAATCATTTTTTTTCATTCAATATGTATAATTGCACGCTAAAATAATATAAAATGGGTATCAAATATTCAAGAGAAAAATTTTTTCAAGGAGAGAAAATTTTTTTCTTAGTTGAAGTGGCGCTGCTTCCCTAAAGTATCTAAAAATCTTGATCAAATATAAAAATTTATTGTATCGTATTTATGATAATTCGAATTAAGAAAAAATGACTTCCACCAAGAATAGAATTTCAAGAAAAATTTTTACTTCTGCCAACACAACTTCGGTCTTCCTTCAGGCACCCGAAAATTTTCTTGAGCCAAGAATTTTGTTCTCCAGTCAAGAAATTTTTCTTTCTGTGTAGAGGTCCCACCGTGGTGGGGGAAATTTTTTTGGTACTTCACAAAAATGCTTATAACTTTGTAACAACATGATATTTTTTAATAAAAATTTAGGAGAATATTCTTTAATGTATACTTTATAAAACAAAAGAAACCCGATCTCAAAATTCTTTTATTATCCCAGCCAAAAAAATTCCCGAAAATCACCTATTTTTTTTATCCTCACAGTGGCTATCCCCCTTAATAAAATAATTTATTCATGATAATTATATTAATTTTTACCAAATTGTAAAGAAGAAATTCCTCCCCATGCATCAATAAAACTATTGATTTTAAGGTCTTGAGTACAGGGCGAATGATCTGAGACAACCATATCTAATATTCCATTTTTCAAAGCTTTCCATAATTTTTCCTACCAGTAAATTTCAATTGTTTTAATTTAATTCAATAAAAATTTTTAAAACATTAATTCACATCAAGCTTACCCGATTTTCACTAGAGCGAATCGGTGGACAACATTTAAATCTAGTATCAGAATTAGGAATTTCTTCAGCGGCAAATGTCAAGTAATGGTAGCAGGTCTCTGCAGTTATTGGAACATTATTTTTTTTAGCCTCTGAAATTATATCAAGAGCTTCACTTGCAGATAGATGGACAATATGACAATGTACGCTGAAAAATCAATAGCGATTGGTATATTTTTAACTAATTATTACAATCGATTATGAATATTTATTATTGAACTTGAAGTTACTGCAGGGTTTCAACATACTTGTATTTTTTACAAAGAGAAGCAATTGCTGAAATTGCGCGCACTTCCATGCTAGATGGACGGAAATGAAGAAAAGTTTCATATAAATTAGGATCCATCCCTTCTGTAGATGTAGTATCTTCAAATTCAGCATGAAACTGTAAAATTTTTTTAGTAGGTAATTATGTAAATATATATTTATTTATTTATTTACCGCAAGTACAGTTTTAGTAAACTGCAACTCTTTGAGAGCTTCTTCAACTTCTGATAAAGTTACGTAGTTAAACTCTGGTACTCCACTTGGTAGTAAAAAACATTTGAAACCAACTACACCGGCTTCAACCATTTTTTTCAATTCTTTCTACAAAATAATTTGGTTTAATTATTACTAATTCAAAAATATTATAATGATAATAGACATAACTTTTTTTTTTAAACCTTAACAAAATAAATTTTTAAATTTGTTAGAAAATTGTGATATTCAACTTTGTTTTTTTTTTTAGTTCGTTTTTTTTATGTATTTTTCAAAAAAAAAAAAAAAAAAAAAAATATTAAAAAAAGATAAAATAGAAATTTTATCCAAACATGAAAGCCAAAATTTTTTCGAACTTTTGAAGGCAAAAAAGCTATTGAAATCTTAATTTTTTTCTTTCACGAAATTTTTTATCATAAATGCACCGTAAAAACAAGCAAAATAAAAAAAAAATTTTTATATGTTAATTTTTCACCTACACGGAAAAACAAGATGACACTGGATATCATCCCAGATTATACTCAGTGATATCTTTATTGAAAAAAAATTTCAGATAGTAGCTAGAAAAATCCAGATTATACTACTTGATATCTGAATTATACTCATTGTAATCTGGATTATACTAGCTACTATCTGAATTTTTTTTCACTCAGTATAATCTGGAATGGTATCCAGTGTCATTTTGTTCTTTCCATGTAGTTATGGCCCAAAATAAGGTTGATCCCACTTGTAAATAATTATCAAAATTTTTCTAGATTTTGGAAAAAACAATTTTAGATGAAAAATCGCAAATTGTTTATTTAAAATTGTTTTCTTCCAAATAAAAAATTTTTTTTAAACAAGGAAGTTGCCATGAAAAAAATTTTTATTTCTTCAGCTAAGAAATAAAAAATTGTTTAAAATTTTCAAGAAATTAATTTCTTATTACATAGCTCTTTTAAAAAAAAAAAAATTTTTTTTTTCTCAGTATAGGCAGCTGTAATCCAGACTTGACTTTCTGATTTACAAACCTATTTAACAAATTAAGTACGTAAGTTTTTAATCTAAAATAATAAATGTATTAGTGTTTCATGCCTTTGTTTGTTCCAGATATTTTTGGGCGATAGTCAATAAAATAATTGAATAAATTTAAATTTTACATAAAACAATATTTAATTGCTTTTTCATCGTTTTAAAATAAATATTTTGTCTGCAAACAAACTAGTAAAAGAATAGTGTATGATAAAATTTATGTCATAGACTTACAGTGTTTCCTGGTACAACTCCACCCCAAAAACCGACATCGACAAATAAATTTCCTTCAGCAGCTTTCATTTTTACTTTCAAATTATCAACTGTCGTAGTTGGTGGTATAGAATTACTGTAAAAATTAATTTTTGTACAAATCGACTTTACAAAAAATAAATAAAACTATTTACAGCGGCATATCAACGACAGTAGTAACTCCACCAGCAGCGGCAGCTTTTGTTGCTGTTTTAAATTCTTCCCATTGTGTGCGTCCAGGATCATCGATATGAACATGCGAATCTACCAGCCCAGGCATCAGAACATAAGATCCAAAATCTTTGATAATTATCCCTGGATATTTCTACAAAAAAAAAAAATTAATTATTTAATTTAATACTCTTGATGATATTGAATCTTATAAAACTTACACTTTCTACGCGTTTAATCTGTTGATGAACATCCCCACGTAATATTTCATGAATTTTCTCATCCGAAACTACGACGACAGCTGGAGTAATTTCATCGTCAAGAACAGTACGCTGAGATACAAAAGCTTTAATCCTCGGAGACATAATTAATACTTAATCTTAAGCTACTAATTGAATAGTACTTGGTTGTAATATATAATTTAATTTTAAAAGTTTTATGATTACGTTATCGAACTACTTTGTTTTATGGTTCATAAAATTTAAATATAACAAGTAAGTTAGATCGTTACTCTAAAGATAAGATTTTTTTATTAAAGTTCAAAGTTAAAGATTAAGAGTAATTAAAAATTAATGGATTTCATAATCAATGAGTTAATGTCAATATTAAATATTTTAGAGAGTGTATCCAGGGAATTTGGCTGACGACGGATCAGTAAGATCAATTAAGTAGTAAATAACTCCAGCGAGACCTAAAAAATTAAGATAGAAATAAATAAATTGAAAAAAAAAAAAAAAAAAAAAAAAAAAAAAAAAAATTGGTAATTATTTACAAGTAGAGTTAAACTCTTTTTGGCCATATCTAGGTGAAAAATTAAAATTTTTTAATTTTTTTTATTCTGCTTGTACTTACGGCGCATTTAAGATAATAAATGTCGTGAAAGAAAAAAAATAATTCCATTTATTTACTTACAACTCATGTTTTTTTAAATTGCTCATTTTTTACGTATTTAAAAAAAAAATATATCAATAAAATTGAATAGAAATTTCATTCAAAAAAATTAAAATTAAAATGGTTGACCCCACTTGTAAATATTTACCAAATTTTTTTAATAAAATTTTTACCTTCAAAAAGCGAGTACGGGCGATCAGGAATTCGAGATTGGTGTTTTTCATAATCAAAACACCACTCGGCAAACTTACAAGCACGATACAGATGTTTTAATTCCTAACAAACATTACGTAATACAAGTTACATAGTTTACAAGAATTGTAGACGCTTGGAGATAAAAAAATTTTCTACTTATCGGTGTTTATTTCAATTACCTTTGTCTTTTGATAAAGACACAAAAATGTGTAAGCGTTTCCTGATACTCCATGACAAATTCCACTGCCTTTTTTCAACAATCCTCGACACCAAATCACCTCACCGCAATCTTTCGCTATTTCTAAATAATCTTCTCGCCCGAAAATCTATAAATAAATAGATTGAATTAAATATTTTACCCATATAAATTGTAGAAAAAAATAATTAATTAACAACCTCATGAGCTAAAGTAAAAAGCATCGTCATTGACGGCGCCCCATGACACCAATGAACCAATTTGTCAGAATTACTCCCGACAGATGAAGGAAAATTCCCAGTGGGATATTTCAGGGAAACTAAATAATCAATTGAAGGTTCAATGTCATTTTTCAGCTGATCTTCTGTCAAAAATTCACGTGCCTTTAAACAAAAATATATTTTTTTATCAATAGTTACTAGCAACCTTGCAGTCACTATATGACTGCCGTGACTTGTGAACTATGAATAAATAAAATTTTGCTTTATTAAATAATGACTTTTGTTAAATTGTACTGTACTATCTTAAATATTGACATTTTTAAAAATATAAGCTCATCCCGATGTTACACTCATCAAGAGTTTTCATTTGAGTACCCACATGCATTTTGATATATTTTTCATAAATACATATACATGATAAATATAAATGTATGAAAAATTGATGTGGGTACTCAAATGAAAGGTCTTGATGAGTGTAGTATCGGGATGAGTTTATATCTTTAATAATGTCAATAGTTCTCAAGATACAAGGTCATTTCATAATTATTGACATTTTTTAAGATATAAACTCATTTTGATTTTACACTCATAGAGACCTTTCATTTAAGTACCCACATGGCATTTTTTATATATTTTATATATATGGTATTTGAGAAATATATAAATATATAAAATATATGAAAAATTGATGTGGGTACTCAAATGAAAGGTCTTGATGAATGTAGTACCGGGATGAGCTTATATCATAACAAATGTCAATAGTTTACAAGATAAAAGGTAATTTCTTAATTATGTATCTAGAGATAAAGCATTTTCGAATGCAGCCTAAACACTTATCATAATAAATTGGCTATCGGTGAGAATGATATGAAACCTTGAAAAAGCACTAATTCAAATCAAGGCCTTTGCAATGACACTAAATTTTACTAAAAAGAACCAATTTTATCATATGACTATCCTAGACACAAAATTTTTCTTATTCTCTTAATAATATAGACTAGCAACCTTGCAGTCACTATGTGATTGCCGTGACTCGTGAACTATAAATAAATAAAATTTTGCTTTATTAAATAATTAATTTTGTTAAATTGCACTGTACTTTTTCAACTATTGACGTTTTTAAAGATATAAGCTCATCCCTATGTTACACTCATCAAGAGCTTTCATTTGAGTACCCACATGCATTTTCACACAGTAAAAAATTTTTCGTCATTATGTAAAGTGTAAAAATGTTTGTGTAGAATTTAACATTTTAGTGTGTGGAATTTAACATTTTAGTATGTTGATTCAACACAATAAAGTGTTGATTCAACACAGATTGTGTAAAAAAAATCATCAACACAAATTTTTGTGTTAAATTTGACGAAAAATTTTTTACTGTGTATATATTTTTCATATATAAATATTAGACTGCGTCAGAATAAAAAAACTTTTTTTTTTTTTTTTTTTTGAGTAAATACATCTAAAAAGTTTCTTTGTTAGACCAAAAAAAACCTCCGAAAAGATGAGCTTGATATCTTGAAAATTGAGCTGGCGCATGGGGGGTCCCCTTTCCCATTTAAAATACATTGAAAAAAAACTTTATTCTGTATTTTCATTGTAAATCGTCACAAAAAAATTTTTTTCAAATTTCCCTTTTCGTTATCTTGTAGGAAATTAAATTCTCTACAAAAAAGGTCTCCTTCATTTTTTCGCTAAAATGCATAGGAAAAAAGTTACAGGGCTTTAAAAAATGAAAATTATAAAAAGTCAAAAATAACTTTTTTTTTTGTTTTTCGACAACAAATTATTTTATTTCGTAAAATTCTTTACTTAATTCATCTATATTCAGTCTGTCAATTATATCTAAATTTGTTCTATATATAGAAGAAAAAAAAATATATTTATTTATATTATATTTTTATATTATATATGGGGCATTTCATGCCAAATCGACCACTTTTGAACCCGACCCTTTTCGAATTTTCTAAAATTTTGATATCTTTCTATACCCTATTGAAAACAATAGAATTTTTTCAAATTTTTTTACCCAACCAAAAAAAAGTTACGAGTTATTTCAAAAAGACAGCTTTTTTTTTGTTAAATAACCATAACTTTTTTCAAAGTGGTATTTTTTTCTTTTTATTTTTTTTTAGAAATGAAAAAAAAAAATTTTTTTTAATTTTTTTTTTTTTGATATACCACTCTGAAAATTTTTTAGCAGATTTTGCAAACTTTAAAATCTGAGAAAAAAAAATAAAAACAAAAATTAAAAGAAACATTGAATTATTTTTTCGTTTTTTATTATTTTCGTATCTAAAAATTCTATAAGCAATAAAAGATTCTATAAACAATAAAAATTTCTATTGTTTTCAATAGGGTAGAGAAAGATACCGAAATTTTAGAAAAATCGAAAAGGGTCGGGTTCAAAAGTGGTCGATTTGGCATGAAATGCCCCATATATAATATAAAAATATAATATAAATAAATATATTTTTTTTTCTTCTATATATAGAACAAATTTAGATATAATTCACAGACTGAATATAGATGAATTAAGTAAAGAATTTTACGAAATAAAATAATTTGTTGTCGAAAAACAAAAAAAAAAAAGTTATTTTTGACTTTTTATAATTTTCGTTTTTTAAAGCCCTGTAACTTTTTTCCTATACATTTTAGCGAAAAAAATAAAAGAGACCTTTTTTGTAGAGAATTTAATTTACTACAAGATAACAAAAAGGGAAATTTGAAAAAAAATTTTTTGTGACGATTTACAATGAAAATACATAATAAAGTTTTTTTTCAATGTATTTTAAATGGGAAAGGGGACCCCCCATGCGCCAGCTCAATTTTCAAGATATCAAGCTCATCTTTTCGGAGGTTTTTTTTGGTCTAACAAAGAAACTTTTTAGATGTATTTACTCAAAAAAAAAAAAGTTTTTTTATTCTGACGCAGTCTAATAAATATATATAATATATATAAATATATGAAAAATTGATGTGGGTACTCAAATGAAAGGTCTCGATGAGTATAATGTCGGGGTGTACTTATATCTTTAAAAATGTCAATAGTTCACAAGATACAAGGTCATTTCTTAATTATGTTAAATTGCACTGCACTTTTTTAACTATTGACGTTTTTAAAGATATAAGCTCATCCCGAAGTTACACTCATCAAGAGCTTTCATTTGAGTACTCACATGTATTTTGATATATTTTCCATATATAAATATGTATAATATATATAAATATATGAAAAAATGATGTGGGTACTCAAATGAAAGGTCTTGATAAGTGTAACATCGGGATGAGCTTGTATCTTTAAAAATGTCAATAGTTTGCAAGATACAAGCTCATTTCTTAATTATGTATCTAGAGATAAAGCATTTTTGAATTCAGCCTAAATACTTATCATAATAAATTGGCTATCGGTGAGAATGATGTGAAACCTTGAAAAGGCACAAATTCAAATCAAGACCTTTGCAATGACACTAAATTTCACTCAAAAAACCGATTTTATCAAATGATTATCCTGGACACAAAATTTCTCTTATTCTCTTAATAATATAGATTATTTACTAAATTATAAAAAGCAATTTAATAAAAACTAACTTTCAAAAGTATGTAAATTATTCCAGCAAGACCATGAGCACCACCAAGATACTCAGAGTCATGCCAAATGTACATCAAAGGCGTGTTGTATTTACGCGATTTAGCGTAAGCTTTACCAGTCGTCAATATGCAATAAATAATTTGTTTTATTACGTCATCCTCAATCGCATTAGGAATGTGCTTGTTAACAAACAGAAGAGCGTAGAGATAACCAGCGCGTCCATATAATAATTCGTCGTATGAACTTTTAGTCGCATTATTAAACAACGCTTTCAACCTAGAATTATTTTCATTAAATTAATTACAAGGTGACTGGGAGAGAATGCAGTACACATACTTCGCTACCATAGAATGAGATTGTGCTTCATTGTTTAATGACTTGAAAATAACAGCTCCAAGGGCTAATCTTCCAGCTTCACCAGTTAAAAATGTTATGTCTCGTTTGCTCCTAGAGTCACTTTGTCTTTCGATCAATTCTATAGCTCTCTGAGGGATAATTTACTTATAAATAAATTATTGATTATCGTTAGTCTACTGGATTTCAAGATAATTAGTCTGATGCATAATTACTGTTATGTAACTCTCGTCGTTAAACCTTGTGCCGTATAAATAATACAAATATGCGATTCCAGTATTTCCAGTATAAATTGAAGAGTCGTCGCGATTAATCCATTCCTTTTTGTAATTATTTAAACGATTCAACATTATTGTTATCTTTTCTTTCAGCAACTCTTTAAAAATGTCATGAATCTGTAAAAATACATTAATCATTTCTTTATCAATTATTATTGATAAAATCGTCATATTGAAAACAACAAACAATAAATAAAATTGATATTAATTTAACAAAACTATTTTCTATTTTTAAAACAAAATTTTTTTTAAATTGTTTGCATTCATTTTTATATGACACTGAAATTAGCAAACACTTGACAATTTTATGGTTTTTCTTGAGAAATATACTAGGTCTAGAAAATTATTTTTAAAAAATTGCATTTATAATTTTTCAGAGCTTCTAAAGATGAAAATTTTTAAATTATTTTTTTTTTTAGTATAATTTATTTATCTAAAAAATTCTAAAAATTATCAATTATCTCTCAATTTTTATGATTTTTATTAATTATTAATTATAAAAAGAAATATTCTTAAATAATTTGCACTTGTAATTTTTTTTAATTTTTAGATGTGAAATTTTTTAATTAAAATTTAGTTTTAAAAATTTAACAGACTTCTTTTAGTTTCAGTATTTAATTTTTTTCGTTTATTTAGAATTAAAGAATTGTCTATTATTTACATTAAAAAAAAAATTAAAATTTTTAATAATAAAAAAAAATTATAAATAAATAAAAATGAAAAGTACGTCATTCTTTGTAGCATCAATTATATCTTGTGAACTTCCTGGTGAATAATCTTCAAAATGATTTTCAAAATGACGACCATCATTGCGATAAAATTTTGAATCCATTTTTTTTTTACACGCTTTTTATTAGTTTAATCTGTAATCTGTAATAAAGTAAACAAAGTCAATATTTATTCAAGGTTAGTTATTATTGACGCTTGCTGAGTAATATTTATTGAAAGTTGAAATTTATGACTTACGTTTTATTGAAATGTTATAGTTTAATTTAAAAAACTAGTTTTTTAAAAAATTATAAATTTTTTCAGTAATAATTTCAGTAAAAATCCGTTTTAGTCTGGAGTGACACGACCCGGCTGCAACTTATTTAAAGGTTAACGCAACAATAACATACAACATCTATTTATATATTTATAACAAGTAAAATGTAAATAAAAAATAAAATAGATTAATTTTTTATAATTTTAAGTAAAAATATTTAAATGACATAAAAAATTATTTTTGTTTTCTTAATTTTGCAGAATTGCCAGTGAAAATTTTAGAGTAACGTTACATCATTAGGAGCGCTATTCGATAAGTTTATAAATATTTTTTTTTAAATATACAATAATAAATAATGAGTGATGAAAAAAAGTGGGACGAACATCTAAGAAAAATTCAAAAACCACCTGAGAAAAAAGAAGAAAAAGTTCCGGAAAAACAAAAGGATGATAGTGAGAAACCAGAGGAAAGAATTTGGGAAGGAGATTGGATGGTATTTTTATAACCTTTAAATATTTATATTATTTAATATTTAATTATTTCAAATGAATCTTAAAAAAAATTTTTTTATACTGAAATTAACAGACATCTGTCAATTTTTTGGATTTTTATAACAACTAAATTATTATAAAAAAATTTTAATAGAAACATTCTACATCTAATAATTTTTAGAATTTTTTTAACCAATAAATTATGGCGAAAAAATGAATAAATACAATTTTTTAAAAATAATTTTTCAGAAAAGATTTATTTGTTAAGTAAAATTAAAAAATTATCAAGTGACTACTAACTTTAATGTCATAAATTTAAAACATAAATGCAAATTATTTAAAAATATTTTATTTTTACTGATTTTTCATAAAAATTAAAAAAATTGGCAAATGTCTGCTGACTTCAGTATCTTTTTTTATGAAAATTAAATTAGCTGACATTTAAAAATTTTTAGAATTTTTTTTTCTTGAAAAAATTATTTCAAAAAAATAAAAAAAAATTTTTCATTTGTAAAAAACTTTAAAAACTGTCAGTGCAATTTTTAAAAAATATTTTTTTGTTCTAATTTAATTAATGAAAATAAATCCAAAAATTAAAAACGTCGGCTAACTTAAGTATTATTCTTTTTTTTTTCAATTTATAGTTAAAGCCGTGTTATATGTATGAAGAAGATTACAAAGATTGTACTTCAGTAAGAGGTCGATTTTATCAAAATTTCATTTATGGCGAGCAATTAGATTGTACTCAATATAAAACGGATTATTTGAATTGTAAAAAGTGGAAGAAAAATGACGATGAAGCTGCTTACGTACGTATTCAATAATTATTACTGTTATTTATGCAAGATTAATGATTAACATTTAAAATTTTTTTTTATACAGAATAATTTGATAGAAAGCGTAAAAAAGCGTAGAATGGAGCGTTTAAAACCTCACCTAGCGAACGATGTGTGGACTAAACGTGGTAAACCACCAGCAGATTGGTCTGAACCCTTACCTGAATGGATGGTTAAGAAAAATGAAGGAACATTTCTTGCATCCAAACAAAAAAATATTGATATAATGGGTTACGATAATAACATGGACTTATATGTACCATCGTGCACAATACTTTAATTGTAGAATAATTTAAAGTAAACTTAGCAATGATTTTTTAATTAATAAAAAATGTTTAAAAAATTTATTAGTTACTTATTTCATAGGTGATAAAGAAATAGTTTTATTTAAAAACAATTACTTATTTAAATTACTGAAAAATCATTTATTAAAATACAAATTTGTATATATCACAGTCGATTGCCAAATTTTAAAGCGCATTAAGATTTTTTAGTAACGAGCGATTTCAATTTTTTTGCGCAAACTTTCATACCCTTGTTTTTTTTTTGTTTACCGGGAGTATGTTCTATGGAAATCGAATTGGTATCAAGGTTGTCGAGCCCTTCTAACGAAGGGAGCCTTTTAATCAAATCATTCTGACTGTCATCAGACGATAAGTTTTTCGTTGTAACCTGTTTGGACTTCTGTTTTATTGGCCATTGAAATTTTGATTTTTTTTTTGAAATTTCTGATGTTGATATTGCTTCTAAATCTGAAATTTGTGTCAACATAAGAGTATCTGGAACTTCAGGTGCTTTACTTATTATTTCTTCACATTTGGCACTTGTTAATTCACTGAAATAAATAAGATAATGGTTATTTATTTATTTTTATACTTATACACCAATCGGCTTTGTACACATTAGTAATATAAAATTTTGCAAGAAATTAATATAAAAAAATTATAAAAGTTTGGAAAATTCAAAAGTGCAAGTCTCAATGCTCATTCATCACAAAAAAAAAATTAAAATAACATAAAACTGAGATGATTGGAAGCGCCCATGTGCGGCCGAAAATTGAAGAATTTATATATTAGATATATATATATATATATATATATATATATATATATACAGTAGCGCTCAAAAGTATTTTGACAAATATATTTAATGGTTTAATTAAAAATAAATATGAAACACAATAATCATTTATTTATTTTGTTAACACCTTTTGAATAAACTACAGAATAGTGTCAAAGTGGTTCTTATTCGTAATAAAAGAAAGTTTAATTTTTAAAATATTAGGAAAATGGTGGCTCAAAAGTATTTTGACATTTTTGAAAAAAAAAACTAATTTAGCGCATAATTATAATTTACAGCAATAAATATATTAGTATTTAGTAGCATATCCCTTGGCCTTTATGACAGCCTTGCATCTCTCCGGCATTGAGTCGATTAATTTTTGTAATCGACTTATTGGAATTTGACCCCACTCATTTTTTAGAGTTTCAAACAAAGCGTTTTTGTTTGAATAATTTTGGGTTTTTACACTACGTTTAAATTCTTCCCAGAGATTTTCTATCGGATTCAAGTCGGGACTTTGACTTGGCCACTCAAGAACTTTAACTTTTTCACGATTTAATAAGTCACTAATATGCTTTGATCTGTGTTTGGGATCATTGTCTTATTGAAAATACCACTTAGCCGGCATGTGATGTTTAGCATATGGTAACATCTGAGACTTTAATATATTTGCGCATACATGAACCGATCCATTTTTCCTTCTATTCGAACTAATGGTACAACTCCAGACCGTGAAAAACATCCCCAAACCATCACACTATACCACCTCTATGTTTAACTGTGGGTATTTGATACCGATAATCGTATTTTTTGTTTACTGGACGCCGAATGTACTTGATACCATCAGATGACATTAAATTAAATTTACTTTCGTCACTCCATAAAACTTTAGACCACTCTAAACTTGACCACGATATATGCCGTTTCGCGAACTCAAGACGAGACTTCCTGTTTTTTTTTCGATATTAAAGGTTTTTTAGCCGGTCTTCGGCCATGTAACCCTAGGACCTTTAAGCGTCGTTTAACAGTAGAAACATGAATATCTACGTTATATTTTTCTTTTAATTCATTTTTTATCATTACAGCGGACACCCGTATATCATTTGCTGATAACTTTTTTATAATATGATCGATGTAAGAAGAAGTTTTTCTTGGGCGGCCTGTTCGAGGCTTACTTTCGACAGTTTTTCGTTTGTTATAGACTTTATTCCATAAGCTAACTAACTGTCGAGACACTTTAAACAAACTAGCAACTTCTGTTTGTTTCAATCCTTGTTTTAATGCATTAATAACGGCTTTTTTAAAATCACTAGAATATTCCTTGCACTTAGGCATATTGAAGTAACCACAACAAGTAAATATATGTAATAATAAAAACTAAGGAACAAGTAATCTGCGAGTTTTTCAGTCCAATGCGTGTCAAAATACTTTTGAGCTCACGGTAAGTCAAGTACGTTCGGTGGCGCGGTGTGTAAACAAACAAGTTGTAATTTGATACGCTTAAATAGTCGCAGTTATACTACTCTACATTAGACTCAATACATTTTCCGATAGGCTTTTATTTTTAAAAAATATTAAAAAATTTTATGTTGTCAAAATACTTTTGAGCGCTACTGTATATATACAAAAAACTGTCCACTGTTAATGAATTTATTCATTTTTTAATTAAATTACATTGAATTGGATTAGACAGTAATTTTACATAGACTATTACTCAGAATCATACTGAAACGAATGAAAAAAAAATGGACTCAAAAAGTGAAATTTTTTGGGCGTTATTGTGATTACATACAGACAACTCGACGTCCACCGAAATATTTTTTCAAAACGGTTTCTTTATACTATCTAGAAAAAATAGTGTTATAATAAAAAAGTGTTATTGTTGACATTCGGATGAAAGCAATTTAAACCGAGATAATTGCTTGACCTTGAGAGTGATAGTAAAGCACTACTCACGCTTCGCATTGAGACGTGCAATAGAAGAAAGACTAATATACATAAGGAAAAGTATTACAGCATTATGAATTACAAGATTGCTTCTAATTTAGCCAAGAATGTTTTATAGAAATCAACGAAAAAATTTATGTCTGTGTGATATTTATTAATAAGAGCTGATATTCTGTTGCTTAGACTATTGATAACATAGTTTTTATTAGATTTAGTTGTTTTCAGTAATCGATTATGCTCGCTGATAAAAGAAATTTTAATTGATAAAGTAAATAAGAAATTGTATACATACTTTTTAGGAGTATCAATGGACACCGTTGCAACAGAGTCTCTCAGTCTTTTCCAGAAATATACATTAGATTTATTGTAAGCAAGAAGTGTCATAAATTGTAATGGTTTGGGTATTATACAATCTTCATATAAACACGGTATTATTTTTCGAAGATTTTGTTCTGTAAAAAAAAAATTGATAAATTATTTATTACTTTAATAAGTATTTTTCATTGATATGTAATGTATTTATTTTATTCATGATACCAAATTTCACAAGCACCTAATAATTTTTTAGATCCTTATAGCAATTAAATTATAATGAAAAAAAACTATCTAAAAAATTCCACGTGTAGAAATTTTAGAAAGTTATCTCTGAATTTTTTTAATATTTTTTTTATAATAATTGATTACAAAAATTCAAAGAATTGTCAGATATCTGCTAATTTCAGTATCATTTTTATATAATACTAAAATTAGCCGACGTTTCTAATTTTTTTATTTTTTTTTATCATTTGTTAAATTAGAACAAAAAAAAATATTTTTTTAAAATTGCATTTGAAGTTTTTCAAATTTTTTACGTATGAAAATTTTTTTCTTATTTTTTTGTAATAATTTTTTCAATAAAGAAATTATAAAAATTTTTAGATGTCGGCTAACTTAATTTTCATCATTTTTATTTACTTACTTATACCAACGCCTTGAGCATATTTTATGATAAAATCATTGGCAGAGCTCTTTATAAAAGTTGGGGATAAAACCACAATTAGTCTATTACAACGTTCAGATATCATATCCATTACAGCTACATGTTCGAATGGTATTCCTCTTACAAAATCTCTGTCTTTTATAAAAAGCTAAAATTAAAATAAATAATTATAGTTAATTCATTTAATATTCAACTATCATTTACAATTTTAATATATTACTTGAAAGTAGATTATACTTCATTGCATTTAATGTGACTTCAAATAAAATTTTAACTTAATTACCTTTAAATTGTGTTTTTGTTCTAAATTTTCAATAATTTCTTGCGCGAAATCAGCATCTTCGTCAGCATAAACTAAAAATGCATCGTAATGCTGAGTTGATAATCCTGTTTTAACTCGGTGAAGATCATCAAAGGTTAATATTTGATTTTCAATATCATTATCAACAACTCCAGCAGATGTCTGATTTCTTTCCACTCGTTTATAATATTCTTGGGCATCTTTATCTATTTAAAGAAAAATTTTATTTTAATTTCTTTATTGAGAAATTTATCAACATAAATATTTGATACAAAGAATTAAATTAAATAATTTACCAAAAACTGGTTCCGTGTCATCGAAGACATCCCAACGCTCTAATTTTTCTAAAATTACTTGCAAGTCTTTTATTACAAGTTGAGGATTTTTTTGTATCGCCAAATTTAATATAAATACTACAGGATCTGGTTCGTTAGCTATCGCTGGTATTAATTCACCACCTAATAAAAATAAATCGGCAAGACCTCTCCAATCTCTGAAAAAAAAAAAAAAAAAAAATTAAATAAATGTCACATGTTGATAAATTATGATATTGAAATTAAAAGACATCCATCAATTTTTTAGACTTTTATAATAACTAAATGAATGTGGCTACTAGTACTTATCCGTGCTAACACGGGGGACGTTTTAAAAATCCCGACGAATTTAAAAATTAAAAAAAAATACAAGTGCAAAATTTTCTTTAATAAAAATAAATAAAATTGTGAAATGTTTGCTGATTTCAGTATCATGATAGATTTTATTTTTAAAAAATATAAACAATCAACCTCGGATATCCATCTTCTGTAGGAATGCATTTTATGGGATTTAATAACGAAGATAATATAAACTTTGATTCTGTAGACAAGACATTGAGTGGCACTTTAGAAAGATCTGCCATTTTTATAGAATAAAGAATTTAGCAGTAGATAAAAACACGATTAAATAATAATTAAATAATACTGTAATTAACAACTCCAACAAGTGTCATGACATCAAGCTCACTGAATTGCAAGGAATATTTTGGGGTTATACAGTAAAAGCGCCTCAAGTTATCTCGCAAAATGTCGCCGTCGGGAATCTTCGGGTTTTCTCCTACTCCCTCGATTTTCCCCCACTCAGTGAAACATGTTTGATTTGAACTATGGAGGGTAGAAGGAGAACTAAAGCTTCCACCCTCCATAATTTGAACGATGCACGAAGGCTAAAGTTAGTATTTTTTTTATTATTTTAATTGAATTTTTTGACACATCAATCTATTATTGCCAGATATTTTTAATATTTAAAATAGGACACGTCCTATTTTTAATGTTATTTAAACTGTGCCAAACGCTAATTTTGAATTAAAAAAAAAAATGTTTTTCAAAATATTTTAGTACGGCTGAAATTTTTATATGATGTTATTTAAGTATCTAAAAACCCAAACAATAATTTGCCAAACAATAATTCAATTGTTAAACGCATAGCTATTAATACTTTGATATTTTCTAATAAATTAAAATTAAATTTTTGAAAAATGATTTTACAAATAAAAAAAAAATGTAACTAAAAATTTTTCACAAAAATAATAATTTTCTTAATTTTTAATTTAATTAAATTTTCATTAACCCAATAGTATAAATTAAAAAATTTTAAACTTCTTAAAACGTCTTTTTAACCTTTAATAGCATTTCATTATTATCTGTCTAATTAATAATAACTAGTTTAAAGTAAAATTTTTTCAGAGAACAATTTTCAACAATTTTCAAAAAGTCAAAGAAAGTGTAATGGGATAAGCGGACAAAGGAGCAGATGTTGAAATTATATCACCTGAATCCTAATCTTTTTATTCGTTTCCGAACAAAATAGATACAATAAATATATTATCTAAACAAACTTAGTCACATTGTTGTATTTTTTGGTTATTTTAAATGTTTTCAACAAAATTATGTTACAATGGTTACTGATAAATTAAAATGTGTTTTTTGTAATGACAAAAATGGAAAAATATTAACTTTTGTAGAAGATAAATTAAAAAAGTGTAAAGAAGTTTTACAGATACGTGTAAATTTTAAACTTAAATATGATAGTGTACAGTTACCAGAGCAAGTTAATGACACTGATGGATATCACAGAAATTGTTACAGCAGTTTTACAGCTTTAATGGCAAAATATCGTAATTTATCTGAAATTAATTTCTCGTCAACAGTAAATCTTTCCAGCACCTTTAGTTCAACTCCGATATCAAATACTGCAGAAGATGTTAGCAAAACCCTGCCAGGTAATAAGTCTCCAAATTCACCTACAGAAGTTAATATCCAAGACATTGACACTTCTAATGCAATTGAGCCTGTAAGTATGGAAAATGTAGAAACAAATTCAAAAGTCAAACGAGTTTGTTTTATTTGTAGAAAAGATCGCAACCAATCAAAAGGTAAACAACAAACTTTACACTCCTCAAATGATGCAAAAGTTTATAAAAAAATAGCAGAGTGGATGACAAAATTAAGTAATCGAGAGTTGCTAGAAAAAATAGAAAATTTACAGTCAAA
The DNA here is from genome assembly GCF_020080835.1 of Cotesia glomerata. Lineage (NCBI taxonomy): Eukaryota > Metazoa > Arthropoda > Insecta > Hymenoptera > Braconidae > Cotesia > Cotesia glomerata. The sequence goes on from NC_058162.1 coordinate 21,879,930, forward strand.
AAGTTAAATTATTTTTTATCATCATTCATGTGAATTAGGGTATTTAAATGATTACAATAAAGTTATTGCTGATAATCCACAGACTTCCTGGCATGACGATCGAAGTATCCACCAGTGCATCTTCAATCAAATTGTATCATTAATAGAGGAAGAAGTAATAAAAAAAAGAAATTGTTTGATGTTATCTTCTCTTTGTGACATATACAATGATGAATTAAAGCTTCAGTCTCAGTCAGATGTAAATTCAATGACAAATCATTATCTTGAAGAAAAAATATTGAAACAATTTAAAAAGTTGATCAAAATTATTGCAAAAAATAAAAAAAAAGTTATCATGCATAAAGATTGTAGTTTATTAGAAGATGACGATTTGACGAGACTCGAGGAAAATGAGCTTATTGATAAAGTTGCATTAGTTCTGCGGAATACCATTTTAAAAACGGATCAATTAAAATCACCGTCAAAAATCCAGCCAAGTGATTTAATCAATGGCGAATGTACGATTCCTGAAAAATTAGATCGATTTTTTAAAGTATTGATTGGAGGCAAAGATATTTCTCGCAGAAATCGATTAAGCAACTCAATGGCCTCTGATGCTATTTTTTGTGTGACTAATGGTACTATTAAACCATCAAAACACATAACTCTTGGTACGACGGTTAAAAGTCTTACAAGTAGAAGAAGAATCATTGACATTCTTAATAGTTATGGACATTGCTGTGACTATACTACACTGGAGGAGGTAAAAACTGAAGCTACTGACTCATCTGAACAACGCTTTGAAATTAATCCACCTAACACTATTTGGAAATCATCGCCATGCACAAGTGTAACCTTATATAAATTTCCTAGATACATTACTACTCTTACTCTTGGTGAAGAAGAAAGTTTGTATGACACCGTAGAAATAATACATCAAAATATTGATAATGACCTGTTTCCACCACCAGTAAAAAGAATACGAACCTTTGAAGCCATTGATTTTGAACTTATTCCAAAACGATAACCGATAACACTTCAAAAGACGATGATGACAATGAAAATGACAGCAGTGATGAAGATGATGATGATTATCAAGGATGCTTCCGTTTCTTGTGATTCAATTATTAATTAAAAAATGTAACCTTAATTTTCATGTAACCATCAGAATTTTTGTTTATTTTCATACTTGAAGTTGATCATTATCTTAATTTTGTACAACAATAAATTATTATGTTCATATCGTATTAATCCACAAATTAATTCAATGAACTTGAGTCCTTTCTCTGAACTTTATATTTGAAAACTATTTATAGACCAAGCAAAATGATACCACATCACTTTTCACTTTTAGATCGGTCTAGCTGAAGGTTTAAAAATTGAATTATTGTTTGGAAAATTAACTTTGGGTTTTCAGATACTTAAATAACATCATATAAAAATTTCAGCCGTACTAAAATATTTTCAAAAACATTTTTTTTTTAATGAATTGATTTAGCGTTTGGCACAGTTTAAACAACAATATAAATATCTGGCAATAATAGATAGATGTGTCAAAAAGTTCAATTAAAATGATAAAAGAAAAGAAACCATAAAATTATTAGAAACATTGATATAATACTTTACCTGTAAATTGATATTACTCTACATGTGTCTGATAGTGATAGAAAATTATTACTCTTGCTAGTGTATATCAACATATCCACTTTTAAGTTAATCAAAATATAATTATTAAGATTTAAAATTAAAAAAAACTTTTAAAAATTAATTGCTAAGTCATAAAATGAATGATACTGAAGTTAGCTGACAACTGTCAATTTTTTAATTTTTATAACAATTCAATTACAGTAAAAAAATGCTTTAAAATATTTCCACTCATAATTTTTTTCAATTTTTACATATGGAATTTCTTTATTAAATTTTTTTTATAATAATTTCATTGCTATAAAATTATAAAATAATTTCTAATGTCAGTTAACTTCAGTGTCTTATCAAATAATGTTGAAGTACTTGGTACTTTACTTTATTTTATAATTATATTATTTTCATTATTAAATTAAATGATTTTCAACAAGAAAACCGCTAAAAATTACTAAATTGTTTCTATAGATTATAAAGAAACGCGTGATCAATCATATTTTGGGCTTTATTGACTGGTTTTTAAAATAATCGAGATAACTGTCAAAGAACGTTCCGAAATTCACTTTACATTTAGACTTTGCCAGTTGAAAAGTGCTTATTATTAAATTCGATGGTAATAGTGCTAAATATTTTAGCCACTGTAACGTTATGTAAAGTTCCGGAACGTCGTCGACAGGAATCGTTGTTTCGATAATTTTATGTTTTTGAGCGTTTTTAATCAAAGCCTGGTATAGATGAAATTTTTCACTATCAAATTATTCTATTATATTTATTACATTATCTATAGTTAAAATAAATTATGAAATCAATATAACTCACCTGAACGTAATGAAAGTAACATGTCCATGCTTGAATCTCCGGAAAGACTAATTTTAGTGCGTTCCGAATTGCCAATTCATGGTCGGACATACTCTGTGCAGGCTTGAAATTTTTAAAATTATTAGCAATATATTGAAATATTTCCTGATAACATTCTGTTTCTTTGTTGGTCATCAGTATCCAAATGAATGGTACGGCCTGTAAATAATGTAATTTACATATTTGAGTCAAATTTTAAAACCATTTTTAAATATTATATTATTTGTAAAGTCACGTATTAACAAATTTTGTATTTATCTTAGATCCACGGAATGTACACTGTAAAAAATTTTATTGGACTCGGTGTGGTGTAAATGATTCGGTGTAAAAATTTTTAACACGGACATTAATTAATATAATTTGATTGTTTAGTTTCAGGCTTATACGATATTAGATTATAAATATAAACATGCAGAGATAAATATTTAAAAGTAAAATTTTTTTTTATATTATGCTATTTTACGGAATAAAATAAAATTTTGATGGTAAAATTTAGTATCGTTTGAAAAGTTTTGACCTGGCGTTGTGCTTTTTCATGTTATTATTTATAATTTATCAAAATTAATAACTATTACTAGTAACCTTGCAGACACTATGTGTCTGCCGTGACTTGTGAACTAAGAATAAAATTTTGCTTTATTAAATAATGACTTTTGTTAAATTGAACTGTACTTTTTTAACTATTGACATTTTTCAAGATATAAGCTCATCCCGATGTTACGTTCATCAAGAGCTTTCATTTGAATACCCACATGCATTTTGATATATTTTTCATATATTACATCCCTACACAGTAAAAAATATTGTGTATTTGTGTCGAAAACGGTTTGTGTTAAAATTGTAGTGTGTTAAAAATAACACAAAAGTTTGTGTTACTTTATTTTGTAACATAAAAAATGTGTTATACACTCTTTATTAACACATTTTGTATGTTACTGTGGAATTAACGCAAAGTTTGTGTCAAAATCTCCATCAATATAACATTAACTTTGTGTTAACAGCGCGTCGGTTCTTTACTTTACGCAGCAACCGTTTTCACAAAGTGAGCGTCATCAATGGCATCTATTTTGTTCGTGTTTTGAGTGTTAATAATAAAGTTATTTATTCTAAAAATTAAAGATAAAGTGAGTTTATAATACGAACAAAAAAATTGATGTAATCAACGGTGATGATGGTGATTTATTTATTATTGAAATTTCTGAATACTGTAGATAACCTTTTCTTTCTTCAAAGATAACCTTAAAATTTGTTTTTATAAAATTAAAGTACTCTTAATAGTAGATATTGAAAAAATATTCTCTGTAAAATTAATGATTATTATAAATTAAAATTTCTGAATTTTTTTAACTGCCAGTTACTGATTTTTGTTTTTATTAATTTTTTTTTTTTTTATACCAAGTATGCAATACTAAAAATTTATTTTGATGTAAGTTTTATTTTTAGGTAAGTGGGAATTCATCTAACATTCGAAAATTTGATGTAAATAAAAGTCAAAAAGTGACTGTCATGTTTATTCTGGAGTGGAAAAATACTAAAGTTTGAGCCAAACTAAATTTGCCTGCTACGTTTAACAACCTTGTTTTAAAAGATTAATCTTCATTATAACTAATTATTTCTTATAATCTAATATTCTTATAATCTAATATGAAAATATAATAAATATTATTAAATAATAAAGACAATTATATTTTTTAATTTGCTGCTTTATTTCTAAAATCTATAAATTGTTTTTCAATTTAATTATTTAAAATTTTACCTACAATTATTTACATTCAATAACTGTTGATTTAATAAAATGTAAATAAAAAAAAAATTTTTTTTTTAATAAATATTATTGACTACAGTTGAGGAAATAAAAAAAATTTATTTTATAGGTATAAAACAGTTGATTAGAATAAATAAAATTATTTAACATTTATTTTGTGTTAAGATTGACACTCTAAAAGTGTAAGATTCTTTGCGCCCTCTTGTGGCGATATTTTAACATAATCTTTGTGTTAAAAAGGGGTTACACAAAGTTTGTGTCAAAATTTCAACACAAATTTCGTGTCAACCGTTTTTAACACACAAACTGTGTTGATTTTACACAATATTTAATACTGTGTATTAACAATGAAAATCTCTTATTTTAAACAATAGTTTCTGTGGTCTCGAACTTTTGTTAGAACCTTTTGTTTATAATATAGAAATCATCTCGAATAGGATCTTACGAAATTCCTCCCCTACATAGGAGTACAGAAGTGATGATTGGCAAAAAATTTATATTGTTCCTACAGATATAAAATTTGATAGAATCTCAAGAGAAACAGGAAATCACAGGGATGGCCTTCAAGGTCAACCGATTTAAATATTTTTCTTTCTTAATAATTATATTTTCTTACAACAATCGTCTCTTTGGCAGCGGCTAAAAAGTCATTATAACGTTTCCAAAATTTTACTTTACATGTAGCTATTCAGTCAACGGACTAAGAGATTAACATACATTTTATTTTTGCTGATCACTAACCGATGAATTGTTCTTATAACGGAGGAAATTTTAATTAACAGCAAAATTCACTACACTTTAAGCTAGGCAGATTTCAACTTCACTTATAAGACCTACAATAACTTTAACTGAAACTTTCAATGCTCATTTCAAATTTTTTTCTTCGTGTCAATTATTATTCATTTTTGGAAGAATGCCACGGGAATGTTATATTAATTGCACATTGAAAGTTACAATAAATATTAGCTATAATGATCACATGGATAAAAGGTAAAATGCCAATTCGATGAAATTTGGAATCTCTGTAAGTCAATACAATACTCCAATTAAATTTCAAGTTTAAATCTACAAACCCATATAGCAATCTTTTTCAAGGCTTGAGTAAGTCTGGTCTCAATTTCGATAGTTGTTAGTGTCTTATTCTACCTATGGGTCTTGCTCCAGATACTTGTAGCAAATTCAATTGACAAGTCTTGAACAAGTCTTGTACAAGAACTTTGGGCCAGATTATAGCTCAACAATTGTCTAAGAAAATTGAGAAAATCTGAAGATCCTTATCGATAAACTAACTATATCAATTCTTGAGATAGACTGACACCAGAAGCATGCTGAATATACTTGTGCAAGACTTGCTCAAGATCTGCTCAAGATCAAATGTTTTTGAATGACCGTTCTTATCATTCTACCCCTCCTATATTTACTATAGGATCAGTAGATCTCATTCAGCTTAACTTTTTAGAGTATAGACCTACTGTTTTATCGATCAAGACAAAATTATTTTAAAATGAGCACCACTGAATCAATACATCTTCAAGTAGTTGTCGGGGAAAAAGTGCTATAAAATATATAATGCATGATGCATCTTGAGAAAATCTTGAGCAAGTCACGCTTCAACATTTGCTGTTAGTTTTTGGTTGACAAATGCTTTAGAAATGAACAAATTACTGAGAATTACGGATCTTGAGCAAATGTTGAGCAAGTCATGGGTAAGTGTCTGTTGTGAGTTTCTGATTCAAAAAATCCATCAGAAAGTTTTTCAATGCACCTTGCATTGGACTTGTCTCATATTCTTGCACAAGATGTCTTGAGCTAGTGATATATAAATCTTGAAGCAGTTTTTTCTACATGAACTTGAGCAAGACCCATATGTAGAAAAAGACACTAGCAACTAGGAGTTTTGCTCAAGACACTGACACCTAAATCTTGCTGAAGCACATGTTACCTGGGAAGTCAATTCTATAAACGCCCAGCAGAGCGGGCGGGTAACAGCTAGTTAATTAAATAAAATATTGTTTAATTATTATAAGGTTTATTATTATTTTGCAGTGCATGCACGGGAAAAAAATGTAAAGTCTAAGGGCCAGTTTTTCAATCCGAGATAAAAGTACTGCCATTTATGATAAAAAAATAAATAATTCAGCACAGTGATATTGCCTACGAGTAATTCTCCTTGATTTTAGTCACTTATTTTGAATTAAAATAAATAAACATTAGCCACATGTCACAGAAATATTCACCTCCAACTGTGACAACTTCCTGATTGTAAATAAATAAAATAAAAATTAGGAAAACGGATGACCCGGAAGGAGATCCCTGTAAACTTCCCGCTAATTCCATACTTAAGCGCTTGAAATTGCACTTATAATGTTGTTGAGCTCTTCAAGCTCCAAATTACAATTTATGTATTATTTTGAGCTTTATGAGCTGAAAGAGGTAGCTGTTCTATGCTTTTGAGCCCTTCGAGCTCATATCTTGCGTTTGACATATCTATTATTAATTTATAATTGTGTTAATTAATTTAAAATAATTTAAATGACACAATAAGAGGTTATTATTATTTTTATGATATATTTATTTATTTTTATTTAAATAAACGACAAAATTCATGGAGAACTAATATTGAGAGCAATATCACGTCGCTGAATTATTTTTTTTTTTTTTATTTTATTGGCGGTACTTTTATCTCGGATAAAATTTTATCCCTGATTGAAAAACTGGCCCTAAATAATTTATAATTATACCCCTTCATTTTTAATTAGTTTATTATGACGCCCCAGTTATTGACTTCTGTTTCTTAGCGAGACTTTTTTCATTTTTATTCCTCTTTACTTCTTTTACATTGCTCTCAAACTTTACATTAATCTCAAACCATTAGAAACATATCCCCTAATCTATTTTCCCAAAACGATCGCTATGATAATATATTTTAATTACAGCTTGATTAGCCACAAAGACGTCGTCAGCATCGAATCTCCTTCAAAAAGCGTTATTTTAACGGCTGTTTTTAAATTTGCAATATCTTTTCTTTTCGCCAGGAACTGCGCAGCTCTTACGATGAATGTGTAAAACAGCTGTTAAACAAAATTGAATAAATAATAGTTTAAAAAAACTAAAAACACGCTTTTTATAGAAAACCAAACTTAAAAATAGAAAATAAATTTAAATTAAGAATAGTGTTAAAAATTTCAATAAATATAAATTAATAATAGTGTAAATAAAAAAAATGTATTTTATTTTAAAAAAAGCGTGAGGTGCATGGTGTCAATAGTTATAAATATTTTATTGACAGATATGAGTAGAGTGATTATCATTTTGATAATATCTTAAAAAGCACCCCACGATTTTTAAAATAAAATACATTTTTTTATTTACACTATTATTAATTTATATTTATTGAAATTTTAACACTATTCTTAATTTAAATTTATTTTCTATTTTTAGTTTGGTTTTCTATAAAAAGCGTGTTTTAGTTTTAAACTATTATTTATTTTTTACTTTAGTTTTGGTTTATTTATAAAAGCGTGATTTTTAGTTTTTAAACTATTATTTGTTGATTATCAAAAATATTCAGGCGCGCAAATTACCCACGGAGAGTTACTTACTTACATACAGACATACAAACATACAAGTGAAGCTAATAAAAAATAATTATTTATAAATATATTATAAATACGGGGAATCAGAGTTCGATTTCGGAGAGCGAGCCTGAGAAACGGCTACCAGAACCAAGGAAGGCCGCAGGCGCGCAGATTACCCACGGAGAGTTACTGACATACTGACAAACTGACATACAAGTGAAGCTAATATAAAGCGTGTAAAAATACTCAAGTGTCTATGTTGTAACAACTAAAAAAATTGACAATTGTCAGCTAATTTTAGTTTTGTGTACGTAAAAACATACAACGTACAACGCTGACCTCTGTTCTAGATGATTCATATTCAATTTTCAAATTTTATTTCAAAACTTTAATTTACTGCCCCCATGTGGCTGAAAAGAAAAATAAATATAAATACACCATTTGTTTTTGAAAATCTAACCTTGAATTCTTCGTTATTTTCATTGTTTTTATTATTAAAAATCTGAAAAGTCGTTGGACATAAAATAATTGTTATTAATTATTTTAAAAATGGAAAAAATTTTAAATCATCGTGACAGATATATTTGTTCAGTACCGAGTAGTGAAGTAGTAAAAGAAAAATTTAATGACCTTTTAGCACAATTGGATAAATTAAACCGTCAAAGTTATGATCAGCTAGCACGTAAGTTTTTATAATTAATGTGTTTAATAATAAACAATAACTGAATTTTGTGTTGGTTTTGATAGAAGACGCAGAGAAGATACAAAATCAAAAAGACAAAATTACTGATTTAAAAAAAAAATTATTAATTGGAGAAAAAAACAAGAAGTCTTTTGAAAAAGAATTACTAAGTCAGGCTGAATTATTGGTAATTGATTTATTTAATAAATAAATTTTTTTTTCTTTATATTTTTTAACTGAAATTTAAATAATTAAAATGTATCGAAAATTTATCACGTTTTTATTGAGGTAATTTTAAATTACTTATTAATAAATAACCGTATTTTATTTTAGGAGGAACTAAATACTGAAAAAACACACATAATAGTAGAAAACATAGAAATTGAATCGAGGAAAAATCAAATAAAACCTAAAAAAAATACCAGTAATGATGACCAAATTTTCGAAAGGGAAAGGTAATAAATAAAAATTTTATTCAGTCAATTAACGTAATTATTAATTATGTTTAATTTTTATTATTTTAGAATAAAATTAAAGTACTACAGAATGTTAACGAATATCAAATGGGATTATCAGGATGTAAGAACTTCAATCAGAGGCTGTATCCTTTTTTAAACAAATTGAGCATAATTTATATTTTTAAGGGGGATAGCCACTGTGAGGATCGAAAAAATAGGTGATTTTCGGGAATTTTTTTGACTGGGATAATAAAGGTATTTGGGGATCGGGTTTTTTTTTGTTTTATAAAATATACATTTAAGATTATTCTCCTAAATTTTGATTAAAAAATATCATGTTGTTACGAAGTTATTAGCATTTTTGTGGAAAACCAAAAAAATTTCCCCCACCACGGTGTGATCTCTAACTCAAAAACAGATTATCTAAAACAAAAAAACTAAACTGTGTTGTAATTTGCATGCATGTGGTTATCGATCCACGTAGGGGATTTTGAAAATTTTGATTTTAAAAAAATGACGACATATTAAAAATTTTTTCGTTTTTTTTTCTCATTTTTTCTAATTCAAACAGCCCTAAAAAATCTTAAAAATCAAAATTTTATAAATCGCATACGTGCAACTATAACTACTGAATAGACGAATACGGGGAAAAAAAAAGTTGCAAATCGGTTCATATTAATGCAAATTGCAATTCTCACCAGTTCAAAAAAAGTAGTTTCGAGAAAAACGCGTTTTCGTCGGAGCGCCGCGCGTGCAAGGGTCATTTGACACGCTGTTACAAAAATGACTATAACTTGAAAAATATTCGGAATTTTCATATAAAACTCTAGATACATATTTTTGAATGTATAAACTTTAATTTAATAAAAAAAAAAAATTTTTTTTTTTTGAAATTTCACAGTGGCTACCCCCCTTAAATTAATTAAAGTCTAACTTTTTCTTAACTAAAGTACTATAGTGATTACAAATCGCAAGGACTACACGCAAAAATTTTATTATGACAATGACGACGAGAAAGTAGAAGAAAAACTTTGGAAAGAAATTGAAAAATGTGCGGACTTTGATTTAAAAAAAGACTCCCCACCTCATTAACAATGACACTTTCGAAAAGTATTTTATAATTTATAACTAATTGATTAAATTTTAAATATAGTATTTAAGTATTTCAATATAATTTTCATCTATTTATATGATAGGTATTTTAATTATCTTTAAGACTATATTACAGTGAAAGCTATTAAAAGTTACCATAGTTCTCTTTCACTGTTTTCATAAAACGCTAACAAGAGCAAGAAAGACAACCTGGGTAACTTTTAACAGCTTTCACTGTAATATTTAGGTGTTACACATTAACTGTTGTTGTTTTCAAGAACTTGTTCATTTTTTAACCTTGCAAGCAGTACAATTGTCCATTGTTTTAACATATTTTATATTATTTATTATATATTTAAAGACCTGGCTGTCTCGATTTTTGTAAAATGATGATAAAAAAATCAAAAATAGCAGATAAAATTAATTTACTTTCCTCAAATATTTTTAAGGACTTATATTTATTTATAATTATAATTTAATTTTATGATAATTAATTTAACAGATATTTAATAATTTAAAAAATTTTTTAGAATTTCTTTTAATAAATAAATAATGGCAAAAAGAACAAGAAAAAAATATTGACCTGTAGAAATATTAAAATTAGCCTACATCTTTAGTTTTTTGATTTTTTTTTTCAATAATTAAATTAGAACAAAAAAATATTTTTTAAAAATTGCACTTACAGTTTTTTAAGTTTTTTACAAATGACATTTTTAAAAAATTTTTTTTTAATAATTTTTTCAATGAAAAAAAATTCTTAAAATTTTTAGATGTCAGCTAACTTAATTTTTATTAAAAAATTATAAATGCAATTTTTTAAAAATAATTTTTCAGTAAAAATTTGTTTATTAAATAAAATTAAAAAATTATCAAGTGACTGCTAACTTTAATGTCATTTTAATTTTTATTTTAAGAATTTTAAAATAAATAAAAATTATCACCATCAGTTACTAAGTTGTTAAAAATAAATATATTTTTGTGAATACTATCCCAAGCGATACAAGTAACTTTTTGGTATTTATAAGATAGCAATTTCAGTTAACTTTAAGTAAATTACAAAAGTTAATACAAAACAAACAAAATGAACAACTTGAAAAGTTAACTCTATTATGTCATCTTACAAGTGGCGAGATATTGTTAATAATCTCGAATGCTTAATTAGTCAGCAATAAGTTAGAAATAATGTTACTCTAAAAGATGATAATATTAGTATAACAAATAGTTAACATTTTTTGTATAACTTTTCGAGCATCCATAAAAATGACTAAAGGTTAACTTTCAATCAGTAAACCATTACTTGTCCGTTAAATTTTGCAACACATGCGCAACTGGTCATGAGATTGAGCCAACTTTAAACTAACAATTTGTTAACATTTTTAACTTCCCGCTAAAAATCTCAGATTTTCAAAAATCGGGAAGTTATTGTTTTTACCCCGTTTGGCAAAAATCGAGTTTTCATCAGATCTCGACGTTTGAAGGTCACAGGAAGCTTCCCTGACTACCCCCGCGATGTTGTCACTATGTCTGTATGTATGTGTGTGTGTGTGTGTGTGTGTGTGTGTGTGTGTGTGTGTGTGTGTGTGTGTGTGTGTGTGTGTGTGTGTGTGTGTGTGTGTGTGTGTGTGTGTGTGTGTGTGACTATGTGACTCGCTTATAACTTTTGAACGGTTGAACCGATTTCATCGCGGTTGGTGCCATTCGAAAGGGCTACGCTGAACTTAGATTTCCTGAGAATTTGAACCGATTCGGACCGATAGATTTTAAGAAATCTTGAAAAATCTTAAAAAATAAAGAAAAAATCATTTTTGAAAGTAGTTTTGGAATATCTTTTAAACGGCTCTATCGATCAACTTCAAAACTAATCCGCCCTTAAGCTTGAAAAACTACGCCGATCGGCGTCAACCCGATCAAAATCGGTTGATTCGTTCGAGAGATAGCGTGAACGAAAGAAAACCGAAAAAACCGAAAAAGTGTTTTCACATAACTTCGTCATTTCTTCTCGGATCGTTTTGATGATATAGAATAATTTCAGAAGTTAAAAACCGCATCGATTGCCGCCGAAAACGTGGAAATCGGTTGATTAGTTCGAGAGATATCCTCGACGAAATATTTGGAAATAAGGATTTTTCAACATAACTTCGACATTTTTGGAATAACTTTCAAACAGCTCTACCGATCGATTCCAAAAACTAATCAGCTCTTAACATCATAAAACCACGTCGATTGCCACCAAGCTGGTCAAAATCGGTTGATTCGTTCGAGAGATATCGTGAACGAAAGAAAACCGAAAAAAAGTGTTTTCAGAGTTACTCGAAATTTCTAGTTTGACCAATTGAAACTTAGAAATTATTTATAAGGCTTAAAAAACTACGTAGAATGCCGCCAACCGCGTAAAAATCGGTTCATTCATTCAAAAGTTATTGCGGTATGAACATTCAAAAAATAGTGTTCCATGAAACTTCTATCAGACTTTTGAGCTCAAAGAGCTCAAAAGCATAGAAAAGGTATCTTTTTGAGCTCGGAGAGCTTAAAACAACACACAGATTGTACTTTTGAGCTCGAAGAGCTCAAAAAAGCGGCCAGGTATTAACGGAATTAGCGGGAAGTTGCAGGGATGGCCTTTAGGGTCAACCGTTTTCCTAATTTTTTTGTTTGTAAACATTTAGTTATCTTTTCGTTAACAAGTAAAATCTTTTGTTCCATAAATCGTATACAAGAACGCGTGTAGTCTCTTACAAGTTTAGCTAATGTCCCGACTACATCAATTGTACTCAGTATATTCAGTGCATTTCTAAATCTGGATGCAGATTTTTTTAATTAATTGGCGAAGATTAAGTGAAAATAACATTGACAAAGGCAAGTAAATATAAATATATATTGATATTTTTATATTGCGTGGTGTTCAAACGATTTTAATTGATCAACTTCGTTAATTATTTCAACAGAGTTTTTGGTGGAAAAGTACGGAGAAACTAAGGATAAAGTACAAGATCGTATTAAAGAATGGTTTCAGAGAGGAAGTGATCGCTTAAAAGCTGAGCAGAAAATTAAAGAACCCGAACACCCTAAAGAGTCGACAAAGATTTGAGTATTTATCGTTTTAATACTAATAATTTTAGTAAATTTGTTTTTTCCTAATTATAATAATATTTAAAATTGTGATATGTTTGAATAGTGGTCTAAAGTAAAAAAAAAAAAATATAATTTTAGACTCTTCTTTTTACAATTATAATGAAAAAATTGCAATACATTGTTGTGAGCAAAGAAATGTTTTAAAAAACATAGTTTTTTTAGAATGAATATCAAATAATTATAATGTTAAGGCTTGTTTTCTTTACTTTAAATTAAAAAATTTAATAGTCATTACATTAAGATAAAGAAATTCAGATTTGGAAATATTAAAGTTATGTACTTTTTATGTTCATTAAAAATTTTTAATGTTTTGTAAAATGTTATTAGTATTCACTTGTAACAGTATTATAACTGATTGAATACGGGTGAAAAATTTATGGTATGCATATGAACAAATTGTACTGTGGAATTTGTATTAAATATAAATATTTAAGGTTCATTTTTTTTATATTTTTGTGTTAAAAATTTTGTAACACGAAATATAAAAAAAATGAACTATAAGTATTTATGTCTAATACAAATTTTGCAGTACAATTTGTTCATATTCGTATCATAAATTTTTTAACGTATATACAGTATCCCTTAATAATAACGTTAACTGATACTCATCTATTGGGTAACTTTTCTATAATTAAAAGTTATCATTTTTCAACTATAATATTAACAAAAATTTATTCATTTTCGCAACAAAAAGATAACATTTTGTTTTCTAAAAGTGAACCTTTTGTTATCTTAAATATTATATTTTGTTATCATTTTTACTCAACATTTTTTTAACGTAAATATGCTATCAATTTTTTACTTTTTGAGATAACTTCTTGTAAGGACATTAGGGATACATTTCGGTAGAAAATTTGTCAACTTTTTGAAAGTGGAGATTGTTGGCATCTAACTTTTTTTAGATAACTTTTTGATATTATTAAGTTGCCAGTGTGCCGCTTGGGTAAGTAAGAATTTATTATTTATTATTATTTTTAAATAACTTGCGCCTTTGCGATTTAATATTTTTATAAAAACAAAAATTATCAAACTAAGGTAAAGTAGACCATTGACGCCATTCCATGTTTGTAAACACCAACTACAGATTCAAAAATATATCCTAACCTCTCAAAACCGTTTGACACATTTATAAACAATATATTTGTTAATAAATATAACTATTCAACAATGGAGAAAATATTAGCACATCGAGCTAAATTTTCCGCTGCATTTTCTGGAAAACAGGATACAATAAAAAAATTTCATACCTTAACTAGAGAATCAAATGAAGTTAATCTGAAAAACAGTGAAATAATTGCGAGTAAGTACTTTTAAACTTCAAGAGTATTTTTAATAGATAATTAATTTCACTAATTTAATTTTAGATCAAAATAAAATTATACAAGATTTAAAAAAGACAGTTTCGTATGAAAAAGATAAATCAGCTGTTGAGCAGCAAAAAGTAGTATGTTTTGCGAATGAGCTTGAAAATCAACTTGATGTCATGGTAAGAATTTTTTTTTTTTCAGTAAATTTATTTATCTCAAAATATAATAATGAACATAAAAATTAATATAGCAGACATCTGACAATTTTTGTAAATTTTTTTTTATAGAAAAAATTATTAAAAAAAAATCTTAGAAAAATTTCACATGTAGAAAATTTGAAAAAATGTATGGGCAATTTTTTAAAAATATTTTTTTAGTTTTTATTTAATTGAAGACAATAATTTTAAAATTCTTGAGTGTCTGCTGATAGTAGTATCATTAATGAATTTTTTTTTTTTTTTTTTATTCTCAAGGAAGAGCTAATTGACGAACTGGAGACTTTAAGATTAGAAAATAACAAGTATGAAGTAAAAATAAAAACACTAAAACGTATAAAACCTAATCCTAAAGATGAACAACTTTTAAAACTCGAAAGGTAAAATAATTTTAAGAAATCTTTAAATTTTTAAACTTTGATGTACTCATATTTTAAGTCTATTTTATTTTTTAGGATCAGGTTGAAGTATTATAAAAATTTAACGGGCGTTGTATGGAATGAACAAGTTATTGACGATAGAACTAGTGGATGTATCCTTTTTACGTTTATTAACATAATAATAATTATAATACTGAAGTTAGCTGACTGTAAATTTTTATAAAAAATTAATTACAAAAAAAAAATGCTTTAAAAAATTTCCACTAATAATTTTTTTCAATTTTCACAAGTGGAATTTATTTATTAAATTTTTTTCCAGAATAATTTCATTGCTATAAAATTATTTAAAAAATTCTAATGTTAGTTAACATCAGTATCTTTAATTATTCATAAATTTGGTAAATATTTACAAGTGGGGTCAACCATTTTAATTTTCATTTTTTTGAACGAAATTTCCATTTGATTCTATTTTAGTTTTTTATTTATTTATTAAGTTTAAATGTCAAGGCGCGAAGCCGAATGGCAAAAATTATATAAATAAAGTTATACTTCACATAAGTACTGTTAATACATACATATTAAAATATAAAATTTACATTATAGCTTAAGATATAAGATTTAGATAATACACAAGTGGATATATCGTTTTTTAAGTATTTTGGAATGATCAATTTTTACCAGCTCACTATTTTATTGTTCTTCAAGATTTTTAAGAAAATCGAATACTTTCGTTTTAAAAGATTCTAAACCAAGAGAATTAGAAATTTCCGGAGGCAAATCTTGCTAAAACCGTCTAGCTGATATGACAAACGAATGTTCGTAGGTTGCAGTGACAAAATTTGGTATCTTGGAAGTGATATTGTTATTTTTGGTCGCTATTCTGTGTGATCGTGTGATGATAGGGTCTTCATCAATAAATAGACCATGCACTATTGATATAGTTTTGATATATTTTTTTTTGAAAATAAAAAAAAATAAACAATTAAAAAAAAAAAAGTTGATTATCACAATTTTAACAAATTTCCAAAAAAATTTATAAATTTTTTAGAAAATTGTGATATTCAACTTTTTTTTTTTTTTTTTTTTTTTTTTAATCGTTTTTTTTATGTACTTTCCAAAAAAGTATTGAATTCAATAAAAGTATTGATAAAAATATCTAAAAAAGATAGAATAAAAATTTTATCCAAAAACACTAGCCAAAATTTTTTCCAACTTTTGAAGGCAAAAGAGCTATCGAAATCTTGATTTTTTTTTCTTTCACGTCATTTTTTATCATAAATGCGCTGTTAAAATAAGCAGAATAAAAAAAAATTTGAAAATGTTAATTGTTCACCTAGTTATGGCCAAAAATGGGATTGACCCCACTTGTAAATAATTACCATGAATTTTATCATTAATAAGTTTTATTTAACATCAATTTTTATTTTTGACTTCATTTTTTTTTCGTACTTACAACTTGCATTGATATAAAAAATGATAAAAAAAAACCATTCAATTAAAATGCAATTTTTTACAAGTGATTATTCCTTAATCAGATATACAGTTATCACGGATTGGCAAGAGTATATTCAGTCGTTTTCTCTGGGCAAAAACGAAAAAAAAATTGAAGCTAAACTTTGGACTGAAATTTTGAAGTGTTCTAAAAATTCCAAATCTCCAAACCATAATTAATAACATTAGATAATAAAATATTAATAATTTTATAAATATATTATTTATGTATTAAATAATTCTAAATAATTGTAAATAGAATCTTATATTAAAATTAAATAAATTTTATACTGAGAATTTATTGTGCACTTCGAATATTTCTCAACACTGTCAAAAAATAATAAACAACTGACCAAGTTAACGCGCACATTATTCCAATTCCAACGATTGTTGTTAAAATGCAAAAAAATATTGAACATAGTACCGTCGCTCCAACTGTAAGTACTGCAACTGTAATAAATTATTAATTTTTAATTAATTAAATGATTGATATTTAAATACTTATGTTATGACTTATGATACTGAAGTTAGCTAAAAACTGTAAATTTTTTTAATTTTTATGACAAATCAATTACAATAAAAAAATGTTTGAAAAAATTTTCACTATAGTGATAAGAACAGATTTGAAAAGATTCGAAATGGCTCAAAGCGATTAAAATAAGATTCAACTTTACAAATATATAGATATACATTTTGCATGGGTTGAATCGTTTTAAATTTTTTTTTTAATAAGGGTAATAAGTTTTTTTAATTTTCACACGTGGATTTTTTTATTAAATTTTTTTCATCATAATTTCATTGCTATAAAATTATAAAAAATTTATAATATCTGTCAACTTCAGTGATGACATTAAAGTTAGCAGTCACTTGATTATATTTTAGTTTTTTTGACAAATAAATTTGTTCCGAAAAATTGCATTTTTAATTTTTTCAAATCTCTACATGTTAATTTTTTATTATAATTTTTTTTATCATAATTTATTTGTCAAAAAAATTTTTTAAATTATCAAATATCTGCTAAATTAATTTTCATACTTCAGTGTCATAAATACTTCCCTGTCAGGCTTACCTTCTACGACAATAAATCCAGTAAGTGCAAATGCGACGTTGATAAGGGCGAAAGATATGAACAAAAATATAGGAATTACAAATGTTGCTACCAGTAGCACACAAAAAGCTGTCAAAATTGGATGCGACATTAAATATTTTAATATTTGGTCTAATATTTCATAAACTCGTGCATCAATCATGAATTTGTTGAAATTTTTCTTCATTTTAGAATCTAAAATTAATTAATTAATTAATTATTTAAATATTCTATTAAAATAATTGGTTTTAAGATTGACAGCTACTTACACTTTATTGCAAATAAGTCAACGTAATTACTCAATCTTTCATAATGTTGGGGATCAACCGACTCCATGGTATTTCTCTGTAATTTTTTTATGATTAATTAAACATAAAAAATTGTTATCATTGCAATAGTGAATTTCACTTTTATAGTATCACTACTTACAAGATTTGTCATGATTGAAAATTTATTAGGTTAAGTGAATTTAGAGTTCAGAAATATATTAACCACAAATTAATAAATATCAGTTTATTTATTTACTTTCTTATAGTAAGTACTTTGTTTCAATACTGAAATACTACTTTAATACTCGCAATTGCTTCATGAATATTTAAAAATATTGTGTTTACCTGTATACATTGTATACATACGAGATCGATAGAATTAATTTTGTATTGAAATGTTTTAGTGTGTCACTGATGGCGCAACGGGATAAAGTCCTCTGTAATAAAATTTTCTTATAACAATTGAATACTTAAAACTTTTAATTATTTACAATTTTTATTATTTATCAGAAATTTGAGATATGTTATCTTAAGATTAACCGTGATAGAATTTTGATTGAATTTATCAAAAGTTATATCTAGATCTTGAATTAAAATTTTTCAATTTTAATTCAATAATAATTAAAAATAAACTATTCATAATTATAACTATTCATTAATACTTAAAAAAAAAAAATGGAAAAATTTCCATAATACTGAAATAAGCAGACATAAATTTTTTTTTGTTTTATTTAAAGAATAAATTAGTACTAAAAAATATTTTTGAAAAATTGCATTCATAATTTTGTTTCAATTTTTGAAAGTGGAATTAAAAAACAAATTTTCTATAATTCGTACTTAAAATAAGAACTGCAAATTTGTCAATCTATCTTGATAAATAAATATAAATTTTCTGCTAATAGCATTTAAAAAATTTTTCAATCCAAAAATATTCTCCTCTTATCATATTGAGAAAATTTTGTTCAGTTAATATGTCAAATTTCCTCATGGCTCTAAAAGACATCATTTAATTAACTCATTAATTTCACAAGTCAACAACTTTTCAACAGTGTAACTGCTATTACTAATTTTTCCGTCTTTCATATAATTTATCTGGTCTGCAATATCATTTTCGTTAATTATATTCGCATATTTTTCCGTTGTAATCCAGCGATGAATTGACTCGCTCAATATTTCATTTTCTGATACATAACATAACAATCAAAAGGCAAATGATTAATAAACAAACTAGAAAGAAGTTCTTTAGATTCTTCCAAAAATATTTTTTTATTTTTCACATACTTAATGTAACTGTTTATAAAGAATATTACGATAGTGAAACATTATAAAATTCTTTTGTCAATTAATATATTAAAATCTCTTATAGTTTTATCAGACTTTAATTTAATCAACTTTCCTATTTATAAGTCATCAAGATCCACATACAAATATGTATTAATACTGCTATCACCAATTTTTCTTTCTTTCATATAATTTATCTTTTTTTTTTGAATAAATTCATCTTTTTTTTTATATTTTTCTACTTTGATCCATTTTTATACTTTATTTAACAGATAGTCCAATCATTCGATGACTAATCGCCTTTCTGACTGTGTAATAAATTAATATTTTAAATCGTATTCGAAGTCCAGCTAAGATACGAACATCATTTTTAAGTTCAGACTTTTTCGTTTAGCAGCTGCTAGCATGCTTTGACCATTTTAATATGAGCGGAGACAATATTTTCTTTAATAAGATCCTTAATCTGTTTATTTTTTATATCCTTGAGACGTGTACGAGTATTATCGAGATGATTTTTCAACTTATCAGCCTAAAAGTAAAATACATATGAAATTACATGCACTGATGTATTAGTATTAACAAATTTTTACAATTTACAAATAGCACTATACCTTTGCTTTAAGACGAGCATTTTCTGCTTTCATCTTCTTCACTTTCTTATTAATTTCCTTTCTCTTTTCGGATTTTCTTTGTTCAATTTTTCTGGTGCCTGATATCTTCTTTAAGAGTTTTTTACAGAACTCACATCTTACGCGTCCTGTTTTATTGTACGTCTTATGCGGTTTCACAATGAAACAGCAATCACTGGAATATCTGAAATCAATTTAGATAAGTTAAGTTCTCAGGGGTATTAAAATTTATAATTTTTTTAAATATCTACTTACTTTTGTTCGCAACATCCAGTACCATCACATATTAACATTGTATTTATTGTGTGCATAATTTCTTCTACATCTTGTTTAGTTTTAATACATTTTTTTTCAACTTCGAAGAGCTTTTTATTTGCTAAAACCTACAATAAAACAAAAATTACATGAACATAAATGACATAAATTATGAAACAAAAATTTTCATAATTTAAAATTAATTTTCATAGTATAAAATTAATTTTCATAAAAAATTTCTTAAACAAAATAAAATTTGTTTTATGCCGTAAGATGGACAGTGGAGTTCTTAAGATGGTCGACCTTTACAAGCATGGAATGTTTGTAATCCATACATGCTTGTAAATTAAAATAAAAGTAATTTCTACATGTGAAATTTATTCTTTTAATTTTTTAGTGATAATTTTTTCAGTAAAAAAAATTATAAAAATTTTCTAATGTCGGCTAATTTAATTTATGAAAATTTAGTTAGCCGACATCTAAAAAGTTTTATAATTTTTTTTAATGAAAAAATTATTACAAAAAAATTTTTATTTGTAAAAAACTTGAAAAATTTTAAGTGCAATTTAAAAAAAATATTTTTTGTTCCAATTTAATGAATGAAAAAAAAAAAAAAAATTAGAAATGTCGGCTAACTTTAGTAATATATTTAATTTTCATAAAAAATTATAATTTTCAAAAATATTAATTTTTCATCACTATTATATTATAAATAAAATTTTTATGAATAAAATTTATAATTTTTAAAAACAAAAAAAAAATAAGAAAACGTAACACTAGATGTCGTAATAAATATACTATATAGTAGTGAGCCCTAACCTGTCCAAGTACAAAATCGTGGACGGTTTCGTAACATAAAAAAGTGACTAAAAAACACAGTAGTAAATTTATAAAAATAATAAAATAAATACTAGTGAATAATGGCCAACTTAGTCCGTCTAAGTGCGAACCAACTGCTGAGGAGTGGTATCGTTAAATCGCTGGCCAAAAATCCTCGGCTGGTGAAAGTTATTGTACCAATTCCACGAGCAGCAACAATACCATCACTGCGTTTTGTCAACACTTCGTCAAAGCCAACCCAGGCCCAAGCAAGTGCCAGTTCTCCTGTGACACAGCAACAGAGTTCCACTGATGTTGCTGAAACAAAGTACTGGATCAGTTGGGGTTTCAGTGATGAAGAGGAATGGCTCGACAGGTTGCTAGCGCACTTGACGTTCTTCTTCGGTCTCACTATCTGCATTATTTTGTCAGGTGCTATTTTCTGTTACCTGCCAGACCCCAAGTGTCGTGACTGGGCCCAGCGAGAAGCTTACCTCCGTCTGCGATACAGAGAAGACCACGGTTTGAGCCCCATCGACGTAAACCTCATTGATCCATCTAAATTCACTCTGCCCAGTGATGAAGAACTTGGTGATACTGAGATTATTATTTAAATTACACTGTCATTATAAATAATTAGAATAAGAACAAACGATGATTGTTAATATTTATATACATAGTAAATCTTAAAATCTGTAATTGAAATCATGTAAGAAGGGGTAGAATATAATCATATTTACTTTAAAATGTTAAATTGGTTTTTTTTTATTATTTTTTAAAAACTTACTAATTATTAGTACTATTATATATCACAAATCATAACTAATTAAATATTACTAAAGTTAGCCGACGTTTTTAATTTTGCGTTTTTTTTTATTAATTAAATTCGAACAAAAAAATATTTTTTAAAAATTGCACTTACAGTTTTTCAAATTTTCTACAAATGAAAATTAAAAAAAATTTTTTTTTTGTAACAATTTTTTCAATAAAAAAAATTCTAAAAATTCTCAGATGTCGGCTAACTTAATTTTCATACTAATTAATTATGATACTGGAGTTAGCTGACAACTGTTAGTTTTTTTAATTTTTATAACAGATTAATAACAATAAAATGAATGACACTGAGGTTGATAGACATTAAAAATTTTTTTACAATTTTATAGCAATTAAATAATTATGAAAAAAAATTTTATTAAAAAATTCCACATGTGAAATTTAATAAAAATTATGAGTGAAAATTTTTAGAAGCAATTTTTTTAATGTAATTGATTTGTTATTAAAATTTTTTTAATTGGCAGCTGACGGCTAACTTCAGAATTATTAAAAAGATGCTTTTAAAAATTTTCACCAAAAATTTTTTTTAATTTTCACATGTGGAATTTTTTATGAAAATTAAGTTAGCCGACATCGGAAAGTTTTAGAATTTATTTTTATTGAAAAAATTATTAAAAAAAAAAAAATTTCATTTGTAAAAAACTTGAAAAACTGTAAGTACAATTTTTAAAATACATATTTTTGTTCTAATTTAATTAATTAAACAAAATCAAAAAATTTAAAACGTTGGCTAAATTTAGTATTAATAATTTCATTGCTAAAAAATTCTAAAAAAAATTTCGAATGTTTGTCATCTTCTGTGTCATAATTGATTTTATTTTTTCTTCAATTGATGTATTAAATATTCATCAAATTTACAACTATAGTACCAATTACACAATTTATTCTGCAGTCTTGTAAATATTAAATTTGATGTCTTATTAATTTATTTTAATTTTTTTGTCTTATACTAAAAATTAATATTTTTCGATTATACTGAAATTAGCAGAAATCTCACAATTTTTGGAATTTTTATCAATCAATCAATCATAAAAAAATATTTAAAGAAAATCGCACTTTTAATTTTTTTTCTAAATATTTTTCATTGTAATTTAATTGTTACAAAAATCTGAAAAATTGTTAGATGCGTGGTATATTCAGTATCATTATTCTTAGATACACTTTAAGGTAAAAGACCCAATTATTGACCCTGGTCTAGTTATTGACACTTGTAATTTTATTGTAATTAAAAAAAGAAAGCCAACTCCAATAAATTAATAAATACAATTTGTGAATTATAAATTTTTAGGTAATTGGTTTTTTGAGAATATTTTATTTTTTTAATTGGAATAAAATTGCAAGCCAACGCTCTAATTAGCAATTAGTCTAACTCCTTATTTTTTAGAGGGTAATTTTATAACATTTTGTTGAAGCAATAATCGAATTATAAATTATTTGAATGATCTATTCCAAAATATTATACCTCTATTAGATAATAAATTGTTTTTTAGAGTGACAAGCAATTTTGAATTAATTGTTTTTTCGTACAAATGGAAGATTTTCTAAAATAGAGTTAGACAATTTGCTAATTAGAACGTCGAAGTGTCAAACAACTAGGTCAGTGTCAGTAACTGGGTATTTTACCTTACACATATTTAAGTTAGTTAATTTTTCTGGTGATAAAAAATTTATCAAAGTAATAACAGCAATTAAATAATACAAGCAATTTTAAAATTTAAAAATCAAAAAATTTGGCTTTTAATTTATAATATGGCTATAAGTTTAAGAACTATCTAAAACTTATATATAAATTAATTTTAAATATAATAAAAACCAAACGGTTATGCAATACATATTTATTGATTATAAATTGATATATTTTTAAATTAGTATTATATTAATTATTAATAACTTTTAAAATTTTCCAAAATGATCCAATCATATTTACACAGAGCTCTCAACATTAAAATAAGAAGCTCATTATTAATAATTAGTTTGTTTCTCATTTAAAAAAATGGACATGTTTGTTTAATGAGTTTATTATAAAATAGTTGTATTATTTTCATTTATCCATTAAGCTTTATTCTCTTGATATATTGATCTGAAAATAATTCAGACGAAGTTGATTAATTTTTTTATGAAGATACTATATTAAACTTATTGTGCCGTAGCTGAAGTCATAGGAACATTTGTGGTGTTTGTCATTTGATTTTGATCTTGCATTGGAAAGAAGTTGCTGGTTTGTGGTAAGCTTGCTGAAACGGTGATGGGAGGCATGCCGGGAAGTGAAATTGGTGTCGTAACCACCTGGGGCTGTGATAAGTACGGCATATTTGACATGTTCGTTTGTTGCGGCATTGGTGGTGAATTGAAGCTGTATTGAAGACTCGGCGATGACTCTGGAATTGATGTATCCACAAGGAATGCTTGGGCTGGTGGTGCTACTGGCATGCCGGGTATACTTGGTGTACTTTGATACATTTGCTCTGCATCTGAATCAATAAGTTAATAAGTCAATTAAAGTATTTATTACACTTATAATCTCTCGTATTATTCTCTGTAACTTATTTTTGTATTATGCATGGATCTGATAGACTTATCGTCATGTTACTACTAACTTTTAAATAGTTTTTAATACTTAAGTTTTAATTATAATTTTTAAAAATTATTTTACAAAAATGAATAAAATTTTTACCAAAAAATTGAATTTGAAAAAATTAATCATATATAACAGAATCTCGATAATATTAATTTTTAATTTTAGAAAATTCAATTTTTTATTCTACCAGTAAATTTTGAATAAAAAAAAAAGGTAATTATTTACAAGTGGGGTCAACCCCATTTTGGGTCATAACTAGGGGGAAAATTAACATTTTCAAATTTTTGTTTATTCTGCTTGTTTTTACAGCGCATTTATGATAAGAAAAATGTCGTGAAAAAAAATAAAGATTTCAATAGCTTTTTTATCTTCAAAAATTGGAAAAAATTTTGGCTCTCATGTTTTTGGATAAAATTTCTATTTTATCTTTTTTTGATGTTTTTGATGTATTTTTTTTTTTTTTTTTTTTAAAGTACATTAAAAAACGAACAATTAAAAAAAAAAAAAAAAAAAGTTGAATATCACAATTTTCTGAAAAATTTATAAATTTTTTTGAAAATTTGTTAAAATTGTGATAATCAACTTTTGTTTTTAATTGTTCATTTTTTTATTTTTCTCAAAAAAAATATATCAATAAGATCAAATAGAAATTTTGTTCAAAAAAATGAAAATTAAACTCGTTGATTTGTAAATATTTACCAATTTTTTTTTGATCAAATTGATAATTTTTTTTTAATTGTTCGTTTTTTTATTTACTTTAAAAAAAATATATATATTAAAACATCAAAAAAAGATAAAATAGAAATTTTATCCAAAAATATGAGCCAAAATTTTTTCCAACTTTTAAAGACAAAAAAGCTATCAAAACCTCTATTTTTTCTTTCACGACATTTTGTATCATAAATTCGCCGTAAAAATAAGCTGAATAAAAAAAAATTTTAAATGTTAATTTTTCACTTAGTTATGGCCCAAAATAGGGTTGACCTTACTTGTAAATAATTACCAAAAAAAAAAAAACATGAATGTATAAAATATAAAATAAAATTGAAATTATAAGATTATATATCCGCCAATTTTTTGAATTTTTCTTAAAAAAATAAAAAAAAAAACTATAAATGTTGTTTAAAAAAAAAATATTTTTTTAGTTGTAATTTAATTAATAAATCAAATTATTAAATTAAATATACCTTATAAATTTTTTTTTTATATACTAACTACTGTAACTATTGACCCTGTTAATGGCTTAAGCTGTTGGATTTGTTTATATAAATAAATAAATAAATAAATAAATAAATAAAATAAAAAAATGATTAAAAGTTTGCTTATTCCAGCCACGATAGAAAATTAAATTAAAAAAAAAATCATATTAATTTAAAAATGAACTTTGAACATACTTTGTAAATAATTAGGCTGATTGAAGAAACTGGCGGCTGAACTGGTAGTTGTTGTCGCACCAGCAATAGCAGGATCGATGAACTTAGGTGGTGCGGACGTATCTATCGGCATTGATTGGGGCACTGGTACCGTAGGTATGGGTATCGTTGGTATCTTCGGTGTAACAACTGTAGTAGTTTCACCAGGTTGCATTACTTCAGCAGTAGTCGAAACATAATTAGGTGGAATAGTAAACCCTGGAGGTACTGTTGTAACGGCAGGATTGTTATTAACTGGTGGCTCATAATTGACAGGCTGTGCTTGTGCTGCAATCGGAGTTTTAACGCTGGTCTAAAAATAAAAAAATTAATTTATCACCAAACAATAAATAAAAAAATAAAAATAATTGAATAAAATAGTTACCTGATATGGGTTTGGATATAATTTATTATCAAATAAATTTCTAATAGGTATTCTATGAAGATACCCGTAGCCGATTCCACAACCAAGGCTGCCTTCTCCTCCCCATTTGGAGTTTGGCGTAATAGTAACTTCTCGACACGAATCATCAGTAGTGTTGTAGACGTACAGTTTCAAAGGCCTAGCTTCATGGGCTTCAATTAGCGTAAATAGGTCTTCGCTTTCATGCAGAGCCGAATCAGCGCCAATAATATAGTCAGTGAAGGATCTGAGGCCAGCCAGCTCAGCTGGTGACGACGGATGAACCTCTAATACGTGCCATACGTTTTCATTAGCTCCTTCAAATGAACAAAAACGTATGCTGACACCCAACAAACCGTGTCCACCCCATGTCAAACTCGGTACTATTGTTGTTTGTCTGACAGTCTGATTTTTACTGTTGTAAACTGTCAGTTGTAATTCCTTATCTACATTTGATTTTAATATATCCTTAAGCGTGTCATTGTCTTGGTCCAGCCTGATGTTCCCAATAGACACAATAAAGTCAAAAAATGCCTCAAGTCCGGCTTTGTGGCCCGGTGATCCAGCTTGAACTCTCAGGACATGGTAACCCTCAGTTCCACCACCAGGTACTTCGACACTTTGTGACGAGCCCATTATTTAACCTGCTTTAAATTACCTTTAATAGTGTTTAATATTATCATTAATAAATTTTTTTATTTTAAATAATTCGCTAAAAATTAAAGCGGTTTAATATTATAACGAAAACTAAAATTACGTGGCACTGGTAATGTAATGGTACACTTAGTAATGACTTCTTGATGACGTTACGAACTGTCTGGTTAATCTAACAACAGGAATAGTGAATAATAATAATAACAGTATGTATAGTTCATTTCCTATTTAATTTTGACAGCACACGCCATCTGGATAAAAAATTATAAAGTTATTTTATTTCTTCCCTACTGTCGGTAAGAAATTAAAGACACATGATTGGTCGGAATTCATTTCGAGGGCTGGTTCCAACGAACGTTCACAACTTAGGTCCTTTATACACGAGCGAATTTTTCGTGTCAGTCGGTCCGCGATAAACAAAAATTAAATCGCAGGTAATCCATGTTTAATTAAATAAATAAATTATTATTTTTCGTTTTTTTGGTAGAATATTTATGGCTGATTAATTAACAATTTATATTTTTCACCCTTGGCATTAAATTAAGTTATTCGTCAAGCGTTAATTAGAGTGCTATTAAGTGAGGTTATGATCTATCACTTGCCCTGCAATGTGACGTGCATTGTTTAATTATTTTTTTGTGTACTAATTTATTTTTTATCGTTATTCACAGCCATGGTGCGAATGAATGTTCTCAGTGATGCTCTCAAGAGTATTAACAATGCTGAAAAACGCAACAAGAGGCAAGTGCTTCTGAGACCTTGCTCCAAAGTCATCGTCAAATTTCTTACTGTGATGATGAAGCATGGTAATTTTTTTTTTTATTTTTTTAATTACTATTTGTCTTTTTAGGAGAATTTTGTATTGATTATTTATTTTTATTGAAGGTTACATCGGCGAATTTGAAATTGTTGATGACCACCGTAGTGGTAAAATTGTTGTAAACCTTTCTGGAAGGTTGAACAAATGTGGAGTCATTTCTCCAAGATTTGATGTTCCAATTACTGATATTGAGAAGTGGACGAACAATCTCTTGCCTTCTCGTCAATTTGGGTAATTTTCATTTATTTTTTATGATATTATTTTTTTAAATATTGAAAAGAATTACACTGAAGTTAGCAGATAATACTAAAGTTAGCCGACGTTTTTAATTTTTTGATTTTTTTTCAATAATTGAATTAGAATAAAAAATTACTTTTTAAAAATTGCACTTACAGTTTTTCAAGTTTTTTATAAATGAAATTTATTTTGTAATAACTTTTTCAATAAAAAAATTTCTAAATATTTTTAGATGTTGGCTAACATAATTTTCATAGTTAGCGGACATTGAAAAATTTTAGATTTTTTTTATTAATTGAATTTTAACTATAAAGATATTTCTAAAAAATTGCACTTATTAGTTTCCAAGTTTTTCACATGTGAAATTTTTTTTACAAAATTCTTAACCCTTCAGCACTCTCGCTATGAGATTTTCTCTCATGCTCATCAATAACTCAAATTTTCTTTCAAATTTCAAATGGAATGACTATGTGATTTTTTTTCTATCTGCCAAAAAATTAATATTATTTCAGATTGCAATATTATTATTTAAATTGTTCTATACTATAAAAAAATAAAATAAATTTTATTAACTGTGTGAGATATTTTCTCATCGCAATAGTAAAGTAGAGGGGTCAGAATTTAAAAAATCGGGTCTGATCGGTACAGTTCGGAGGTTCCCGTAAGAGTGCATTTGTGTTTGGATGTATTATTATT
Organism: Cotesia glomerata; assembly: GCF_020080835.1. NCBI lineage: Eukaryota > Metazoa > Arthropoda > Insecta > Hymenoptera > Braconidae > Cotesia > Cotesia glomerata. The sequence continues at coordinate 21,908,482 of NC_058162.1, forward strand.
AAATATTATTTTTAAATAAGTCAATTTTTTTTTGTTTTAAAAAATTTATCTTGTTTGAGATTTTTTAAATTAAAGGGGCTATAAGCATGCGTGCGCTTCCACAAAAGGCGTGAGAGTTTTTCTCATCGCGCGAGTAATGATAGTAAATCGTTTTGTGAGAGTGCTGAAGGGTTAATATAAATTTTTCCAATAAGAAATTTCTAAAACTTTTGAAATGTCGGCTAACCTCATTTTCATGAAGGTTTTAGTTTTTCTAATTTTTAAAATATATGATAAAACAAAGACACTAATAATTATTCAACGTTTACATTGATTATTTAACTTTTAGAGTATCTTTATGCATCATTTTTATTAAGCATATATTTTTAAAAATCTCTTTAAACAATTTACAATATTTAAAAATTTTCTGTGTTGATCGATTCAATTTCACTTTTAATTTTTGAATCACATTAAATTTTGATGTGATTTTGGAGTAAAATATCAAATTATCTTATTTTTGAACAAATAATTGCTAACTATTATTATTTTCTCAAAAATTTTGGCGTATTTACCGGTGTACCATATAAAAGTTTACCAGGAGTAGAAGTATACAAATGTAAACTTTCCTATATCATATAGTCCATATGTATTCTGTTTCATATAAAAAGCTTACCAGTTGAAATTTTTTTTAAAATAAAAGCCTATCAAAGTAAAACAGTACCAGAAATATTTCTACCATATTAAAACACTACCAGAAAATGTGGTAACATGCATGTTTTCTGGTAGCGTTTCAATATGGTAAAATACTTCGGGTACATTTTTACTATGGTAAGATTATATTCTGGTAGAAATTTAAAATGGTAAGCATTTTATGTAACCGAGATTTATTTTGGTAAACTTTTAAAATATTAGAGATTACATATGGTATATCTGATATGAGAAAAACGTTATTGATATAGATGTACTCATGGTAGACTTTTATATGGCACACCTGTAAATATGTCAAAATTTTGATGGTCATAAATTTTTTAATTATTTGTATTTTATTTCACTAATTTAATTTAAAAGGTGAAAAAAAAAATAATTTTTTGAAAATAACGATAAAATATTAAAGCTTGAACTACTTAGTGTTATATTAACGAAATTTTATTAAATATGTTAACCAAAAAAAATTAAATTTGTTATTTAATATAGCTAACGGTCGAAAATTGAAATTTTTCTATTAAATTAAATAATTTTACAGTGAAAATTAAAAAAATATTCACAAAGAGTTGTAACTTATTTTTATTATTATAATTTTTGTAAATTTACTTATACAAGCCACAAAAAAAATAGTTGCCTAATTTCATTAAAATTTCATATTAAAAATAATATTATGAATTATCATTATTCATTCTAATTAATATATATTTTTTATTAACAGATACGTTGTGTTGACAACCAGTGGAGGTATCATGGACCACGAAGAAGCAAGAAGAAAACACTTGGGAGGCAAAATCCTAGGATTCTTCTTTTGAATAATTTATAAAAAAAAATTAAAAAAAAAAACCTTGTATCAATTTTAATTATTGATTTTTTAATAAAAAATCAGTGAATGTTGATGCAAATTAACAACTATATAATTTTTATTATTTGACAAATCCTTTAATTCATTAATCTAACATTAAGTTTTTCAACTCGAAATTTTGTAGAATTTAATATTCTTCAACATATAAAAATTATTGATACTTACATTTTACGTGTAATTATCAAATATTTATAATACTGAAATTAGTAGACACGTAATAGCTCTTGAAATTTTTATAATTAATCAATTACAAAAATATATTCTTAAAAATTCGAACCTAAATTTTTTTTAATTTCTTTCTAAAGAATTTTTTTATTACATTTTTTTTCATTATAATTGAATTGTTATGAAAAATTTTTAGATATCTGCTAAACTCAGTGTCATAAATATTATGTAATTAAAGTTAGCAGTCACTTGACAATTTTTTAATTTTATTCAACAAATTTGTTCCGAAAAATTATTTTAAAAAAATTGCATTTTTAATTTTTTAAAATATCTCAATTTTTTTTTTGCCTAAATGTATTTGTAACAAAAATTATTAAATATCTGCTAAATTAATTATGAAAATTAAGTTAGCCGACATTTAAAAATTTTTTTTATTGAAAAAATGATTACAAAAAAAAGAAAATTTTCATTTGTAAAAAACTGTAAGTGCAATTTTTTAAAAATATTTTTTTGTTCTAATTTAATTATTTAAAAAAATCAAAAACAAAGATGGCTAACTTTAGTATCATAAATTAATTTTGATATAAATATTTTATAATTTCATTTGAAAAAAAAAAAAAAAAAAAAAAAAAAATGAAAATCACCTGTTTGATCTGAGAAGTAATGAAAATAGTCAATAGATGTCACTGAAAGTACACTTGTCAATTTAAAAACTAATCCCCGCTCTCGAAAGTAAATACAGCATATGGTGTATGCACCTCTGCGAGGATTGGTCGGTTATTCTACCAATACAAATCGAGTTCCTACCGTTGTGTATATTCAAGTTACATTCCAAACTTCTCAAGAAAGAAAACGAGTCTTTGACGTGCGTTCGGCGGGATTCGCGTTCGACCACGAGTGAGCTCAGTTATTTACTATTTATTTCACGTACTCTTCATCACTTTACGTACTCGTAAATTCAATTACACGTACCAGCAAGTAAATTAATAACCATCAAGAATAATAATTAAAAAATAAAAAAAAACATTTGTGAATGTAAAAGTTTTTTATGGAACAATAGGGTAACGAAGCCACAACCTGATGCCAGGTAAAAAGAGTCCACAGGGTTGCCAGGTTTATGTTTGACTGTATTCCAGGTGAATGTGTGTTTAAAGCAAAGTGATATATTTTATGTTTAAATAACCCAGTGATTATTTTATAAAATTGAATAATAAATTATTTATTGTGCTCAGGTTTTAAAAAGTGAAAGTTTTTAAATGTTTACTCGAGAAGAAATATTAATCTCACGAATTATTTAGAAAAACTGATTGTCAATCTACCCAATGATAATAATCGCATTATCCTGATGGTTATTTAATGACTGTAATAATAGATAATGTAAAAAATATTTATTTGTGTCATGAACGTCAATTTGACATTTCCCGGATGGAGAGCGAGGAAGAAATACTATTATTTTATTAACAAATAACAAATAAAATAATTACACAATTAAGGCTAAAGTAATAGATTAATTAAAAAATGAAGACACGCAAATTAATTAGAGACAGGTGATTACTACTATTATTTTTTATTTACCTTGGAAACTATTTCCTCGGCGACGACTTAAAGTGTATTGTTTATCTAACGATTTTTTACGTCACGTCTCTTAAATATTTATTATGTATTATTTTTATTTAATGTAACGAATTGTTAATTGTACCAGAAAGAAAAATAAGACTATTTTCTTCGTATGATTGTTGGTGAGATTGTTTGAATTGTGATAAGTCTAAAAAGGAAGTAGACACTGCGTTGGACAATGAAGAGAACTCGGTGGAACCGTTTCAGCGTGTGAAAGTTCGGGAGTTCGTTTATATTGTTATTTTAAAAGCAAAACATACATTATTTATTATTTGTTATAAAAATAATTGTTATTGTTTTATTGGTATTATTTAACTGTGTTACGAGGATATATACACATAATATATATGACCAAAGGATTGACTTATTTGCGACAAAGGACGCGGATTTTTTAAAGATGACTATGAGGTCGTCTGGAGGACGAGTTCGAAGACTCGTTGCTCTTTTTACGGTTTATATTCTTCTCAACACGGACAATATTTCTGGTGCTGCTGGTACGTTTTTTATTTTATTTCTTCATTCTTTAAATATTTCATTTTATCTTTTATAACTATGCATGTGTTTACTTAATACACGATAAGGTAATATTTTTTTATAAATTATCTCTACTAGGAAACTATTTAAACATTAGCGTATAGTAAGATTGTAATAAAAAAATATTCATTGAAGATAAAATGACGCAGAGGATAGAATAATAATAATAGTCTACAATTCAGCTGAATCATCAATACCAATTTCCACGTCGCTTATTAATGAAAATTAACCTAAAAATAATTTGGTGGAGTAAATAACCGGAGAATTTTAATGGGATTGAAGAATAAACTGACTGGGGCTTTTAAAAATGGAGAAACAAGAACTTATATATCAAAACATTCACCACGCCCTAGAAATAATACTTAAATCCCCTTTAGCAACACCGGCTATCAAATAGAAATAATCTAACCCCGATTTGGTAGTAGAAAAAACCGCAGAGCGAATAATCTCCCTAGGAAATTTTTTTTCTGGGTCACAAAGCCGCATCTGTTATGCTGAGAGTTTTGAATTGATTATTAACGAGGTGTTTCACATCTGCAACGTAAGCTCGTTTATGTATCTATATAATAATTCAATGGGGTGCTGAAGGGCGCCAGAGTATCGACGAGTGAAAGAATTTTAGCTGAACAAAATTCTTGGCTCAAGAAAATTTTCGGATGTCTGAAGGAAGACCGAAGTAAAAATTTTTTTTGAAATTCTATTTTTGGTGGAAGTAATTTTTTGTTAATTCAAATTATCATAAATACTTGATACAATAAAATTTTATATTTGATCAAGATTTTTAGATACTTTAGGAAAGCAGCGCCACTTACTTCTGCTGAGAAAAAAATTTTCTCACCTTGAGAAAATTTTTCTCTTGAATATTTGATACCCATTTTATATTATTTTAGCGTACAATTATACATATTGAATGAAAAAAAAAGATGCAATATTATTTGATCTTTCCATTTGACATGTTAATCAATAAAAATATTAATGAAAATTTACTTCTATCTTTATAATTAATTTTTTGGAGCAAGAGAAAAATTTTCTCAAGACAAGAAAATTTACTTCTATCAAGAATTAAATTTTTTGGAGCAAGAGGCTGAATTTTCTCAAAACAAGAAGATCTTCTTGACTTAAATAAATTTTCTTGGATCAAGATCCGTATTTCTTAAAGCAAGAGAATTAATTTTGTTGGAATAAATGAAATTTCTTGTCAAAAAAAAAAATTTTTTTCGCTCAAGAAAATAATTAGGAAGAAAAATATTATCTTGGCTCAAGCGAACCTTTTTTCTGTGTAGATATCTACTATCATAATTGAAAATAAGATAGACAGAGAAGAAGAGGAAATAAAAGAATTAAAATGAAAGAAGAAAGTAATTGTGACTTTAATTACGATTTATTACGATGGTTTAATCTGTCAATTAACGAATTGAGTTAAATTGTTGACCTGGTACACCGTAGGCGTTAGTTTGGACAGTTTAGACACTTGTCATAAACGCCTGCAAGTGTTTATTCATCCGGATCAGATGTCATTTTATTTCTTTGGGCAAGATAAGAGCAAGCTTCGAATGATCGCATCAGGAATTACTCTATCTACTATAGTATATAATAAGACCTGGCTTGCTTTAGTCTTCCATTCGGTGGATTATTTACACACTCAATGTTAACACGTTGTATGTAATGTGATGTAATGTTTTATTTTCAGGTGGTTGAAGATAAAATAAAATTATTAAAGTAAAGGAAATAAAGCTGGTGTGCCGATTAACTGGTATCATACAGGATCGAGGATTACGCTTATTTCCTCCAGTATGTTCGAGGTCATCTGGTGTAGATCAACAGCCAGCAGTAGAGTTTCATCGCATTATATCGGCAATTAGTTGGCATGCGAGCAACAAGCAACAAGCAACAAGCAAACCTGTCTCACCGCTTGTATGTGACTCAGATGAGTAGAGAGCCAAGTAAAGAAAACGTCTTCTACTAGCAACTAGTACTCATCGTCTATTATCATTCTTGATCGAGAACCTGATTCTCTCATCCGTGAAAACCATAATATAATACTAAACAGCTTTACTTGTTTCTATACCTTCGTAGACAACAAAATACCACCGAGTATGTAGTCTGCAAACTTCAGATCAAGAACAAGTAATATAAAATATAAAATATTATACAAATAAAATGAAATATTTATAAGTTAATCCGAGACAGAGCAAGTGGCGTAAAATATAATGAAAAGAAAAAAAAAGAAGAGGAAAACGTTTTGTTTAAAAAAAGAATATTTTAAAAAGAAGACAATTGGATTTGCGTGATTCTACACGCCCTCCTTACTTTAATCACTCGTTATATTGAGTACAACGTAGCGTAGCCCTTATCCTGTCCTTCGTCCTCGGAAACACGCCAGGAACGCTAACGCGTCGTCCGCCGGATATACCTCCCTCGCCTCAAACCCCTCTGGTACCTCTAGAGAACCGCATCGGCCTCGTTTTTACCATTCACCTGCGTTCTATTCACGTAGAATAAACGTACAATGTCTTTCCCACCGTATAATTCTGATGTTCCACACACTCTTCTTGACGCCGATGTTTTTTAAAAATTTTTAAAACCCATTTCTACAATTTATACAACTGGAGGTACTAAAAATTAACCTAACCCGAAACATAAGGTAAAACAATTAGAAAAACGGTTGGTCCTACACAGAAAAAAAGCTTCACTTAAGCCAAGAAAATATTCTTCTTCCTAATTATTTCCTTGAGCGAAAAAAAATTTTTTTTTGACAAAAAATTTCATTTATTCCAACAAAATTAATTCTCTTGCTTTAAGAAATACGTATCTTGATCCAAGAAAATTTATTTAAGTCAAAAAAATTTTCTTGTTTTGAGAAAATTCAGCCTCTTGCTCCAAAAAATTTAGTTCTTGATAGAAGTAAATTTTCTTGTCTTGAGAAAATTTCTCTTGCTCCAAAAAATTAAATATAAAGATAGAAGTAAATTTTCATTAATATTTTTATTGATTAATATGTTAAATGGGAAGATCAAATAATATTGAATCATTTTTTTTCATTCAATATGTATAATTGCACGCTAAAACAATATAGAATGGGTATCAAATATTCAAGAGAAAAATTTTTTCAAGGTGAAAAAATTTTTTTTTTAGTTGAAGTAAGTAGCGCTGCTTCCCTAAAGTATCTAAAAATCTTGATCAAATATAAAAATTTATTGTATCAAGTATTTATGATAATTTGAATTAAGAAAAAATGACTTCCACCAAAAATAGAATTTCAAGAAAAATTTTACTTCGGCCAACACAATTTCGGTCTTCTTTTAGGCATCCGAAAATTTTCTTGAGCCAAGAATTTTATTCCAGTAAAGAAATTTTTCTTTCTATGTAAAGGCCATCCCTGCAACTTCCCGCTAATTTTATATCTAAGCGCTTAAAATTGCACTTGTGACGTTTTTATAAATAATTTATGTGTTATTTTGAGCTCGTCGAGTTCAAAAGTCTGATAGAAGTTTAATAAAAAGCGTCATTCGGCCACACCCGACATGGATAGGTAGATTTCTTGTTTGAATATTGACAAGAACACTATTTAGAAAATAGGAATTGTAATATATGAATTTTATTTGACGATAAAGCTAAAAATTATTTTTTTTTAATTTTCCCAACTACGAAATAAATTGAAAAAGGCTCGAATTGAAGATAATTATGTGAATTTTTAAATAAATTTGATAGATTCAAGCTATCTTTTACTGCTTAAAAATTATCTGAAGAAAAAGGGCCGAAATACGTTTATTGAAAAATTTTTGAAAATTTTCAAAATCACGGAATTATTTGAAAAAATCATCAAAACTAGACAAATGATAGTTTAAATCGAAGGTAATTAAATGAATTTTAAGATAAATTTGATAGATTTCATTTATCTTTTACATCTGGAAAATTATTTTCATAAAATATACGAAATTTAAAATTTTTTGAGAAGGAAAAAAATTTTCAAACACCCACAACTCGTAAACTAACCGGCCGATTTTGCTCATCTTCGAACTTGATCTTGGTATTGATTCACAGAATGAGCTCACAAAATTTCATAAAGATCGGTTAAGAACTGTGGGCGCAATCCTGCTGACATGGCGCGTTATATCACATATATATCCGTAATCAGATATATACATGTATAAACTTTTGAGCAAATGCCATTTTTCGACATTACTCGATGAAATGAAACATGACAAAATTTTCTTAAAATTACGACATGAGAACGGCTACAATAGATAGATTTCTAAAGAAATCTACCTAAAAATTGTTTCTTGAAATCATTTCATCTTAAACTGATGGTTATAAATTTTTATTTTAGACTGAGAACATCTGCCCATACGGAAAATATCTTCACTTCCGAGTGGTTTTTCTAGTGAGTAGAAAAAAGATACATACTAAAATATCTACTCGATATTTATAGAACCATTAATTATCGTTGACACATATCATAGAAAAAATGTCAATCTTTAATTCAACGATGAGAACAAAATTATTTTATTTATCTAATTATTTATTTCAAGTTATGCTGGACATAATAAATTATATCTCAATAAGGTAACAGAAGATGATCTTAGATCCAGCCAATGACGAAGAAATCGAGAGCTTCATGGCTGGGAGATCGAGGATTGGATAGAAGAAAATGATGATGATTTAAAAAAAACTATACGACGTCGAGTGGAAAACTGGATGTGTAGTTACGCTAGAGTACTTGTTTGTATTGTAATGTAAGAGATATCCACTACAAACTTTACCACTACGGCTCTGCTTAAGTTAAACTATTAAGTGTGTAATATGTAACAGTAGAAGTATACAATACAATGCAGTGAGCTATCTAGTGTTGATCGCAAGTCAGACGATCATCCACCGTGAAATGACTCCACTCGCTCGATGATACATTCGTATATATTACGATACATTTTGTTGGGTCTTATGAACTTTGAAGATGAAAAAATCAACTTGTGAAATTTAAATACTTCTCAAGCGTGTAAATCATTTCTTCACATTATTTTTAGAATGGACCGATAAAAGTTTGAGGAATAGATCGACATAGTAAATTTATTACTGAAATATAAAGGGAGTCATTGATATCAACGCTCTCATTAGCGATTTTTCTAATTTTTTAAGTGAATGCAAAAATATTTTAATTATAGAAAAATTATAAAATTAATGAAGAAATATGAAGTGTTGTTAGAAATTTTGTTTATTAAGTACATTATATTGAAGAATTTATCTACATATTATAATTATGTTGTCTAGTAACTTTTTTTTAGACAATTTTCTTTTTAAAGTTCTAAAAAAAGTTAGAACTTGATCCATATAATTGCATTATTTGATTTTTAGATTTTTAATATAGTTGGATTATAGCGAGTCTTTGCGCTTCGGGTATTTTTGTTTTTGCCCCCACCATTTCAAATATGTGCTTAAAATATTAAATATTAAATATTAAATATTAAATATTAAATATTAAATGCATATGGTTAGCGTAAGGATACATTTAATTTGTTTTTGCTATCGAAACGCATGTATTAGCTATAAAAATTAGATGATGAAGGCAAAAATCGAAAATACCCGAAGCGCAAAGACTCGCTAATCCAACTATATTTAATTTTTTTTTTTAATTATAAATTAACAAAAAATTTTTATTAATTGTTTTGAAAAATTAATAATTACGGAATGAAATAACAAAGCTTTTTCTTCTAAAATTAAGAATTTGTTGAAAATATTATTAATTAAAAAATAAACCAGAAATTAGGAAAATGTATTAGTAATTATTGAGAAAATTAACTAGAAAACAAAATTACTAATTGTGAAATTAGTAATTAAAAAAAATTATTACTAAATTCTATAAAAAAATAAGATCACACTGAAGTTGACACATTAGAAATTTTTTTCTAACTTTATAGCAATGAAATTATTACGAAAAAAGTTCCGCGTGTGAAAATTAAAAAACATTATTAGTGGAAATTTTTGTAATTAACTTGTTATAAAAATTTTTAAAATCAATAGTTGTCAGCTTTTATTATCATAAATATAAGCAGTTTAACATTAATATTAATAACGAAAATACTATTACTGTTCAAAACAAATCAATTGTAGTATTATATACATATAAAATTGAAAGTTTTCACTATTAAATATCAATTACATTAATAATCATAAATTTCAGGATCCATGAATCAAAATATTTCTCAAAAAGCAATACAAAAAAAAAATTTTCTGAAAAAATGAAGCCAGACACTTATCTACCTAAAGCGTCGATGTAATCCTGTTATATGATGGATGCTGAATATATACCTACTATAAATCTCCATCTATATAAAAGTTGAGTTAAGAAAGCAATAGATTTTATAAGAGTATGGAATGCAATGAGCAGACGTACATCCAGCACACGTGTTTGCCATCTACAATATTTTCCAAGTAAAAGTACCGGCTCGTCGACTTGACTTTACGTGCGTATATACTCTTATGAGCCTTTAATGCGTAAGCTGTAAGCTGTTGCGGGAATACTTAAAGTACCCACATACACAATTACAATTCACTAACGTGTACAAGAGTAGAGGAAGAAGAAAATGGAGGGAGAGATGCCTTGGAAATGAGCAAGAGGAACAGAATGAAAAGGCTGATCAAGAAGTAGTAAGTGTGCTCAGTAGTGGCATAGGCAGTAAAGGGACGAATGAGGAATAATAATAATAAAAAATATAAGAAACAGGAGTTTTAAAAGAAGAAGGAGTAAGAGAGCCTTGCCGGGGGCGGTCACTGGCCCCGAGACCACGATACCACGAGACATTCTACTCTAACTCGTATCGCGGTTCTTTTTTACTCTTTCTTCAGAGATTATTCCTCTTTTTTTACTCCTCTATCCTCTATCTGTACCTTTGTGGTCTAGCGTCACGTTAGTCACCACACGTTTGTTCTAAGACGGCACAGGTTGTTTAGATAGAAAAATAAAATAACCCACCATAGCAACTTTTATTTATTTTTTCTTCATTTTGCTGACTTGGTATGCTATGGGTTTTTAAAATTTCCGCAGTATTGGAGAAAATAATATCGTGCTGGAGTTGGAAGTTGGAGTAAAGCCAGTAGACCTTTATGCTCACAGAAATATCGATAGACCAATTTCTTTAGCTAGCTTACTTATACTCTTTATTATTATTCTATACCTAGTCTAAAAACAGTTTATGATGCAAGAGAGAAGAAAGCTGTGACGAAGAACACGATTACAGAGAAACGCCCTTTACTTATATTAGTTATTTTCTGTGGCAAGTTCCATACGCAATTCAAGTTTACTCCACTTACGTTATTCTAATTCCTTTGACACGAGAACTTATGCCAGGCAACAGCTGGGTAATAAAAAAATCTAAGGAAGAAATGAAGTTAATGAAAATATAAACTTTAAAATAAGAATAACGATTATTACCTTGTTGGTTTTATTTCGGAATAAAATACCAGTCTTAGAAAGAAAAGGGGCCTTTTGTGAAAACAAGATAAATTAACAGATAATTTAACAAGACGTATTTTATAAATAATTGTCTGAGAGTCTGGATTTATTTTTAATAGGGAAAAATTATATTTAAACTGATAGAGTTACTATGCTGGTTGTTTTTGAATGAACTTTCGCTGCGAGGACAATTAAAAAAAAAAACTTACACTTTCAAATGTAAGATGATGATTAAATTAATTACAAGAGTTCATAAATTACAATTAATAGAGCAAATCACGTTGGATAATAATGAAGAACATGTGATGCAATTTTTTTTCTTATTTTCGTTTTTTAATTCACAGATTTAAGTGAATAAGTGATGATGATGAATATCTATGTCGAACCAGACAATTAAATAATTGTTGATGAGCTAATGGCTGCTATCGTACAGATCATCGACCGGAATTTCGCTTCAGCCAATCTGAGCATAAAGAAAGTTTTATTCAGTTATAATACTCACAAGAACTTTCGTCTTTGCACTTTCCGGCTATTATTTGTGAGACAGTTTCTCTTTAAGGGAGCTGTAGGCAGATGTTTCGGTTTAAAGATATATAAGAAAATTTTATTGTATGCGTCGGAAAATTTCGGCTTTAGATTTTCTTGTCGATTTATCGTGGGAATGTAACTTTGTTTTCTTAAAAATATTGCTATTCAGCTCTTTTATTCTGTGATTTTTTTATTGTTGAAATTTTCATTTTGTAGGGGACAAAGTTTCTTTCAATGTAGACACATATACACAGAAAACAAAATTTACTTGAATCAAATAAATAGTTTTGAAAAATTTAATATTCTTGATTTGAGTAAAAAATTTCTTAAACTAAGAAATTTTTCTTAGTTTAAATAAATTTTAGTTGATTCAAAAATTTTTCGTTTTGATCCAAGACAAAATTATTTTCTTGGTTTAAGAATTTTTTTCTTGATTCAAGTTAATTTTTTTTTCTATTTAGTCTATTAAATGTTATTTATAATTTTTGAGAAGAAATCTTTTAATAAAATTTTGTAATGGAAAATTTAATTCTTACAATTTTCAGCATAAATATTTGAATTTATAGCAATATTTTTAATAAAAAAAAATAAAACAATGCTTTTAATACTAATTAAGCTTATTTAAGAGATATTTTTAATGAAAACTAAAAAATTTTTTATGTTAATAAAATTTAAGGATTTTTTTTATAAAATATAAATAAGAAAACTATCTAAAGAGAGTTTAGCGGCAAAAATAGTGTAGGGAAAAAAGTATACAAATCACAATTCCATTTAAAGTTAAAAAGTTATTTTGTAAAAGTTTCATGTTTTACTTCCGGGGTTGTTTCTAAGAAATATCAATTTATATAGTCCATTTTCAAACTTAAAATTTAAAAAAAAATTGTCGGGACATAATTTTATTTTTTTTTTTTTTTCTATAAAACTATTCAAAGTTTTTTCAACTTTGTTCATTTAAAATAACTCTACTAAGATCTTAATTGTGTTAAAGTAGGCCTCATTACCCGACTTTTGTTTTTGGTAAAAGTAACCTTTATCTGTTTATATTTAAAAAAATATACTTGGATAATAATTAACATCAAAACTCGTCGATTACACTGAAAAATTTCTTTTAAAAAAAATGGGCATTATTATGACAAGAAATTAATTTGTTAAAAATTCTAAACAATTTCATTTCTTAGCTGAAGAAATAAAAATTTTTCTCAGAGTAAATTTATTAACAAATTAATTTCTTGTCATGATGATGCCCATTTTTTTTAAAAGAAACTTTTTTCTCAGTATAAATTATATATATTTTATATTTTATCGTAAATATCCCTTAGCTATAGGTTTTATTATTCGTTGGTACCTGGCGCTTTAGTTAACGATAAAAAACTCTTTTTAAAAAATGGATAAAAATTTTAAGCACTTAATTTTATTATTTATTGTTTTGTCGGCTTATATATTACGCAAAAACACGTGTTCATGTTAACGCGTTACTTATATATGTTCCGGATAAGATTTAAATGTATATAAACATTTATGGATCCGTTTCAAAGAGTTTTAACATAGATTTCAGTAACTTTCAACATAAATCAACTCATATTTTTGACACCGCTCATGTTAAACTAACATATACAGATTTGTGTAAATTGTTTTTTTACACGCAATTTATGTTGATATTCACAACAACTTTTTTATTATACGAACTACAGACTTTTTACAGAGATTGAACTGAATAATTTAAGATAAAGTAAATAAAAATTATTAACTTTTTATTTTTGTTTAAAAAAGTTAGTTCCTAAAATGTTAAATGTACGTAAAAAATGAAATTCAATGAGACAAATTGAAAAACGATTTATATAAAGTCTAAAGTTCACTCAACTCACATGAAATTCTATTAAGTAAAGTTGGCAGAAGAGCAGCATAAAAAAGGGAGTAGAGTCTGGAGGGACGATTTCACCACGATGATATCGGGTGTTTCCACCCTGTTCAAACTGCTGCTACACGGCGAACGTGTCGGTGATGGAGCAGCGAGGAAGTAGAGTACGGAAAAAAAGGCAAGACTGATAGGCTACTTTGAGACGAAACACAAGAGAGACGGATAAAAACGCTGCAAAATGTTGCGCATTGCGTCTTACTTCCCCAAAACTACATACAGCAGGAAGCTCGCTGGATAATTTACAACCACGTGTTAACTCGTGAATTCTCTGCATTCTAGAGGTGATCAACCTTGTATTGTTCCGGAAAAAAATCTAGTTACTACAATTAGAAGCCGTTAATCAAATAACGAATAATAGACTTTCTTTAACAGATTGAATTAAAGAAAAATTTTTAGTATTTTAGCGAATATATAAGTTTAATTTATTTATTTGCGGTAAATAATTTTTGTTTTTATTTTTTATGATCAAAAATAATTAAACTGAAATTTTTAAACGCCGAATAATTTTTAAAAAATTGGAAAAAAAATTCCGTTTTTATGCGAAATAGAAAAAAAAATTGTCAAATATTTTTTTAGTATAAAACTTCATTTTTTTTTTGATGCTTGATAATTTTTTAGATTTATTTAAAAAATAAATCATAGTTAAAAAAATTACATTCATAGTTTCTTCAAATTTCAATAAGTAGAATTTTTTTTTCATGATAATCGACATTATTAAAAGATTAAGAAAAATTTTATGTTCAGGATAGTCATATGATAAAATCGGTTTTTTTAGTGAAATTTAGTATCATTGCAAAGGTCATAACTTGAATTTGTGCCTTTTCAAGGTTTCATATCATTCTCACCGATAGTCAATTTATGATGATAAGTATTTAAGCTATATTCGAAAATGCTCTATCTCTAGATACATAATTAAGAAATGACCGTGTATCTTGTGAACTATTGAGATTTTTAAAGATATAAGCTCACCCCGACATTATACTCATCGAGACCTTTCATTTGAGTACCCACATCAATTTTTCATGTATTTTATATATTTATTTATTTCACTAATACCATATATATATAAAATATATAAAAAATGCAATGTGGGTACTTAAATGAAAGGTCTCGATGACTGTAACATCGAAATCAGTTTATATCTTAAAAAATGTCAATAATTAAGAAATTAACTTTTATCTTATGAAATATTGATATTTTTAAAGATACAAGCTCATCCCGATGTTACATTCATCGAGATCTTTCATTTGAATACCCACATCAATTTTTCATATATCTTATATATTTATATATATGTATACATGAAAAATATATCAAAATGCATGTGGGTACTCAAATGAAAGCTCTTGATGAGTGTAACATCGGGATGAGCTTATATCTTTAAAAACGTCAATATTTAAGAAAGTACAATGCAATTTAACAAAAGTCATTATTTAATAAAGCAAAATTTTATTTATTTATAGTTCACAAGTCACAGCAGTCACATAATGACTGCAAGGTTGCTCGTTTATTTACTAAAAAAATTGTCAGATGTCTGATAATTTCACTATGATAAAATTATTGAGGGGGAGTGCTTTAAAACTTTTAACCTCTGGCGCAAGTAGATATATTTAAGTCAACTAAAAAAATAATTTGAACCAACTGTTACATCAAATTTATTTATCCCACATAAATAAATTATTAAAAAAAAAATTAATTTGTGACAAATATTTCTTATTTGATCTATTTGACAATCACCCGACAATTAAGGTATTTATAACACTCCATATATTCTATTTAAATAGATATTTGAATAAACGAAACAAAATGTTTATTTTTTCTATTTAAAGGTACAAGCTTCATAACGTATGTTATGAATGAAAATACGAGTAGAAGATGTCCCTAGTGCTAGTGTATACACTTATGTATATGTACTTATATATCAAGCGGAACTCAAGTATGCAGCTGTTCTAGATGATAGGGCAGCGAATAGCTAGACAATGAAGGGTGCTCGAACAAGTCGATATTATTATATATATATATATATATATATATATATATATATATATATATATATATATATATAAAAGGGGTTGTCCAGGTGTTGCGAATGTCAGAATCACCGTTACAAGAAGACGTCGTGTGAAATTAATCATATTTTTTTATTATTTCTTGTTTGATATCAAGAAAATTTTTTACAAGACTGGGATCTGGAAATAGAATTAAAGTCTTAATCTCGGGAACCGGATGGGGTAGCAGGGATGTCGGTGTGCTGATGTGCTCGAAAAAGCAGATAAGAGACTGTGCTGGGGGAAAACTCAGGATTATTCGAGAGCAGATGAGATGGAGAGAAGAGAGAACCTTAAAGTGGCATACACTCTTGAAATTTCATCTTTAGCTGTTGTGGCGGGCGGTCTTGCTCTTATTTGTTCTCTCCCTCACAACAGAATTTTTATTTCTATCTTTATCCCTCTGTACTTAGAGCTAACTTTACTCTCTTTCCTCCTATCCTTCTTTTGCTCTTGTTTAACTGCTGCATTTGCGAGTACGTGACTCTGATTGAGTACGATTGAGGCCTACGTTGCTTTACATTACTCAATTGTTCTTTTATTATTTTTTTCCCGTTCATTATTCACTCTTTATACTATTTGTTCTCTTCTTTAGATTTTTTATTTTTTATTCATTGGGAATGTATTACGAATGACTGAACAAACTCGTCGAGCAATTGTTGAGAGCAATAAACCGTTCGGTTAAGCAGAATAAACTTTTTACACTCCAATTTGCCTTTACAATGTACTAATAGTGTACACATAATATTATTGAATTACTTACAAAACTTCCAGTTATAAGTTGAGTTATTCTTGCTGTTCCGTGAATTTTATAACCATATTCATCAGCTATTTAAATAAAATTATTTGCTGTTAATCAAAACCGATTCCTGGAGCCGCGATCGCGATAGTTTTAACGGGTCTTTATGGAAATTATATTATTTCTTTACTATTTCTTCGTCTACTTTTTAAAATAAGTTATGATACAATTAGAAAGGTTTTAAGGTGATTTTTTGTTAGTTTTCATGTTCTCATTCTGAGATCTAACGCAATACAATCTAGAATTTTGAAGGTTTAAAGTTTTAACGGAAGTAATAAATATTAGCACGTAATTGGAAAAATTAAAAACTTGACTATAAATTAGTGCTAATTTTTTTTAATAAAATTCAATATATAATCTATATTATTAGGAGACTAAGAAAAGTTTTGTGGTCAGTGTACTTATATTTTAAAATGGGATTTATAGTTAAATTTGGTATCATTAGAAAAGTCTTGACCTGGAGTTGTGTTTTTTCAAGGTTTCATATCATTCTCACCAATATTCAATTTATGATGATAAGTATTTGGGCTACATTCAAAAATGCTCTATCTTCAGATCCTTAATTAAGAAATGACCTAGTATCTTGTGAACTATTAACATTTTTAAAGATATCAGCTCACCCCGACTTTACATTCATCGAGACCTTTCATTTGAGTTCCCACATCAATATTTCATATAATTATATAGATTATATATATATGTATTTATGGAAAATATATCAAAATGCGTGTGGGTACTCAAATGAAAGCTCTTGATGAGTGTAATATCGGGATGAGCTTATATCTTTAAAAATGTCAACAGTTAAGAAAGTACAGTGCAGTTTAACAAAAATCATTATTTAATAAAGCAAAATGTTCTTTATTCATAGTTTACAAGTCATGACAGTCACATAGTGACAAAAAAATTTTTAAAAAATAAAAAAAAAATCTATACCAAAATTTGCATGATCGTTTAAAAAGAAAGAAATTTTAAACGCTTAGAATTAGTAAAAAAAAAATATTCCAAAATTTTCATTAGAATTTTTTTTAAATAAAAAAAAAAAAATGTTCTAACTTTTAAACAATAAATTTATGAAAAAGAAAATTTTCTAAACTCTAACTTACAACAATCGGTTACAGTAATAATAGCTTAGAATCATCTTGAATATGAAGAATACTTCTGAATGTTAATTTGCTTTTCTATTTATCATTATCTTGTTTTTCCTTTCTCTTATTCATAGATGATGTAATTGAATTCATCTGTATTGAATGCAATGAACAGTTGAATATGAAAATATTTATTATCTAATTGGAATTATGAGAAAACTTTTAACAATTGTTTTCGTAAATAATTATAATCAAGTAGTTGATGTTGAAAGATTGCAAATTTTTTGTATATAGATATTTTTAGTTTTCTAATTAAAATTTTTTTTAATAAAAAAACGAGCTCAAATTCATGAATTAAGGTAAAAGATCTTATTTATAGACTTTTAATACATAAATTTAACTTAAAAAAAATTGTAACTGCAAAATAATTGAGTTGTCGCTTCTACAAACCATAAAAACATTCAGTAATTACAGTGCATTAATTTTTTGCGGTCATCAAGCTTGATTAAAAATAATTCAGGTGAAATCATAAATTTTATATATTAAATTTTTATAATGTTACAATTACATTAATAAAAAAAATTTTTTTTTATAAATTAGATCGTTTTAAATCAAACAAAATTTTTTTTAAGGAAATTTTTTTGAGTAAACTTTATAAATTTATTCGTAAAATCAAGTGAATTTTTTTTTTTTTTTTATCAATTCACACTACTGTCCAGTAAACAATTTTTAATATTATATCATATTCATATGCAAGATAAAAAAAACTGCAACGATCATTAAAATTTTTTTTTTGCAAATGAGTAATATAAAAAAAATTCCACATGTCGTTAAAACTTTCGTTTTGAGTATCCCATTCTCTCGAAGAATTAAATCCAATGTCCTGACTCACAATTATAATATATGTACACGTGCATATAAATATAGGTATACGTACCTTTTTTGTAAATATATATATGTTGAGTAAGAGTAAAAGGACACGGTGAGAAGGCCATGGAGTATAAAAGGGGAGTTAAAGAATTTTAGTGAGCTATACTGAGAATAAGAGGTAAAAGAGTTAAATACATAATAATCAGAGGTTTTTTATTTATTTAATGGGTTATGCGTTAAGAATTCAAAAATTTCTTCCTGTAAAAGGGTGAAATGTATATTGTTTTTTGAACTACATTGAGAGAAAAAATTTCTTTTGAAGAAAATGGGCAATGTTGTGTATAGTAAATTAATTTTTTGAAAAGTTTAAACAATTGGTAATTATTTACAAGTGGGGCCCACCCTATTTTTGGCCATATCTAAGTGAAAAATTAACATTTTTTAATTTTTTGTACTCTACTTGTTTTTACGGCGCATTTATGATAAAAAATGTTGTAAAAAAAAAAATAAAGATTTCGATAGCTTTTTTGCCTTCAAAAGTTGGAAAAAATTTTAGCTCTCATGTTTTTGGACAAAATTTCTATTTTATCTTTTTCTGATGTATTTTTTTTTGAAAAGTACATAAAAAAACGAACTTAAAAAAAAAAGAAGTTGAATATCACAATTTTCTGAAAAATTTATAAATTTTTTTGAAAATTTGTTAAAATCGTGATTATCAACTTTTTTTTTTAAATTGTTCATTTTTTAAAAAAAATCTGGAAAACGGTTGACCCTAAAGGCCATCCCTGCAACTTCCCGCCAATTCCATACCTAAACGCTTGAAATTGCACTTATGACGTTTCTGAGCTCTTCGAACTCAAAAATACAATTTGTGTGTTATTTTGAGCTCTCCGAGCTCAAACAAATAGCTTTTGTATGCTTTTGAGCTCGGAGAGCTCAAAAGGCTGATAGAGGTTTAATAAAATATTTTTATTTATTTATTTATTAAATATATATGCCAGGGCTAACAGCCAAATGGCAAAAAATTTATATTAACAAGATCAACATAAGTAATAATGGTTAGACAATAATTTTGAAATTAGAAATAAAAGTATTAATTTACGATTTTAATAAACAACTAGATAATAAGTTATAGTTTCAAATTTTTAGACTACATTAATAGATCTATATATTACTAAGCAAAGAAACAAATTTTTTAACTTTAAGTTTCAAGATTAACAAAGTAGGTAAAAGCTTTATTTTTGAAGATTTCAATGGATTGCGAGTTTATGATGTCAGCTGGTAAATCTTGCCAAGTTCGAATAGCAGTTACGACGAATGAATGCTCAAAGACAGTGGTAGAGAAGTTTGGCATTTTAAAAGCGACATTATTATTCTTCGCTAACAGTCTACTAGATTGTCTCACATCAGCATCAACTTCATGGAAGAGATCATGCAAAAATTTTGGTTGACCAGTCTCAAATAATTTGAAGAGCAAGCAAGCCAAGGAATAAAATCTACGTGATTTAACAGGCAGCCAGTTTAGCTTGCGACGATAAGGCGTTATGTGCTGATCCCTCTTTAAATTAAAAATAAATCGAATAGAACTGTTTACTAAACGCTGCAGTTTAACATCTAGTTTAATAGGCATATCCAGACAAACTACAGAGCAATAATCAATGATAGGTAGGATGGTAGCCATAACCAGCAGTTTGCGACATTGCGTGGAGAGAATGTTTCTTCTGTACTTCAGACTATTAAGCGTTGCATAAACTTTTCGAGACACCTGAGCAACATGGGAATCCCATGAAAGATTATTCGCTAACTGTACTCCCAAGTGTTTCGTTGAATTTACATATGGAATATTATTTCCATCAATATAGATTTCTGGTAATTCACAGCCTTCAAGGTACTTGAGCTTACGGTTGCTGCTCAGTATCATTACTTTGGTTTTCTGATAATTTATCTCTAGGTTGTTCTCTTTGGCCCAGTCTGCCACAGCTTGAGCATCAACCGTAAGTCTAGCAGCAGCATCATCTAAATTGAAGAGTTTGAAGTGAAGATAGATCCATTTGTCGTCTGCAAAGAGACCATGTTTACAATATCTCAGTCGCTTGACTACACCATTAATAGCAATTAAAAATAGGATTGGACCTAGAATGGAACCTTGCGGAACACCAGAGGTGGTGCTGATAGAGCTGGATGCTACATTTGAAAAGTCAATGACAGACTGTGATCTGCCTGTGAGGTAAGAATGGAACCACATGATTGTTTCTAATGAGAAACCCATTTCATATAAAGCAGCAAGGAGGACTTTAGGATCCAATGAGTCAAAGGCCTTGGTGAAATCGAACAAGATGAGAAACGTGAGGTCATCACAATCAATAGCTCGACGAATCTCATCAGATAATCTTAACAAGGCTGCTTGGGTGCTGTGATGTTTACGAAAACCAGATTGATAGTCATCTAACAAGTTATTATCTTCGAGATAGGTGACAAGTTGATTTGCTACAATGCGTTCGAAGACTTTCGCTAGATGTGATAGGTTGGCGATAGGACGAGTATCAGACGCAGACTTCGGTGGGGTGACTTTATTTAGTGGTACAATAAAGACAGCCTTCCAAACGTCCGGGAAAATGCCTGTGTCAAGTGAGAGGTTGAAGATGGCAGTAAGAAAAAGTGACACTTGCGGAAGATGATCACGGAGCCATTTTAGATCTAAACCATCTGGACTCTTACCGGTTGATTTTGAGAGAGTTAAATGAAGACTTTTAGTGACATCAACAATATCAATTTTTGACCAGTTGAAAACACAATTTACTCTCTTTATATAATGAAGAGGTAGATTTTCTACAAAGTCTCGACTACAAGAAGTGTGTTTAGTTAGTGTTTTAGAGTAAGCAATATTTAAGTAGTCCGCACTGAAATGATCAAGCGGTGATGATTGTTTGCACTTTACAATACCCAAACGCTTCAGTTTCATCCAAATAGGCTGATCTAGCGATTCATCGTTCAAAACATTCTTGAAGTAGGAATCACGAGCATTATTTAACTTGATTTTTAAATCCTTTCTCAAAGTTTTATACCGTTCGAGTAGACTTTGGTCATTCGTTCTGCGAGCACGCTTGTAAATGACATCACGATGACGCAATTCCAATTTTAAATCATGAGTCAGCCATGGACTTTGGCGACGAGATACCTTCCTTACCACAAATGGCGCAAAGTCATTTAAAGCATTTTGGACTACAGTAATAAAAAATCTGGCCATTTCACTTGGATCCATTGTATTCATGTCAACATTACGTAAGTTTAATTTATCATAGAGAGATATGGACAGCGCTAAATGGTCACATCGTCTGAAATCTCTAAACTTCACCAACTTTTCTTGAGTTTTCAGCAAGGGCAGCTTATAATCACATAGCAGGTAATCATGACCACCAACAAATGGAGAAGTAGATTTAGTATATTGGCCAACCTTGTCCTGATCATCAACAATAACGACATCTAGCCACGAGTCAACAGCATTGACGTGATAGGTAGAGCCATAGGGCACACAGTACAAAGAGGACTCAGTTATAAATGACTGAAGATGTTGAGCTAATCGATCAGTTTTCATAAGATTACAATTTAGATCACCCATAATAATTATGTTATTATAATGAGGATAGAGTTTACCAAATTCGAAGAAGAAACTATCCAGCAAGTCACCTTGGGGTCTCCTATAAATCGATGATACAAGGATTGAAGCACCTGATTCAAGTACAACTTCGATGATCATGAATTCAGGTTGATTTAAGTCTTGAGTATCAGAGATATGAAGCACCTTGGTCTTTAAAGATTTGTGGATAAAACAAGCTATCCCACCACCTCTTATGTAGCGTCCAGATGTATCGATAAGTCCTCTATCCCTTCTAATAATAGTGTAATCTAGAAGCATAATGTTGATATCAGGATTTAGCCATGTCTCGACAACAGTAATAATGTGCGGTTTATTCTCCATGACAAGCAATTCAAATTGAGCTAAATGAGCTAAATAACTATTTATATTAATACACAGGATTTTTAAGGAATTTAAGTTAATAGTGTGTTTGTTTAGTAATTGCTATTCTAGTTGATTTAAATCATCAACCGAATGAATTTGAATTTTAGGCGATTCATCATTCGACTTGAGATACACGGCACCTTGGGAAGCCCAGGCATACTTATAGTTGAGCTCTTTAGCTTTAGTCTTGGTAGATTTTAACAATTTGTAGGTTTCAGAACTCAAAATTCATTAAGATAGATTAGTTCTCCTGTCGTGATTTCATTAGTTGCAAAGACATCCTTTGCTAGCAATTTTCGATACTGACGTTTGACACTTAGAATATGGTCACGCACTTGAGACGACTTCAGATTTAGGACAAGGGAATGCCGTATAGTTTGTGATTTATTTGGTGTTGAAATGTTTCTGCCCTTTAATTCACGCACACTCAAGACATCACTCTCAAGATTAGAGATGTTTAACTTGCTGAAAACCTGATGAACAATATCTTGCGGAGTTGTGTTAGACATAACTTGGTTTGGAATACCTGAGACAAGAAGCAGAGAAGAAGAAGCATTTGGAGAGGATTTTGAAGTAGAAGGTATACCAGCAAGCGAACTTAGCCTTGATTCAATCGCAGTGATCGAAGTAGCATGTGCAGAACATTGTTTCATGACCTTATTAATGTCATTGGCTGATGACTCTTGAGCCAAGGTAACTTTAGTTAGAGAGTCATTTACCACGTCAAGATTATTTGACAACCGCTTAATATCATTTGAATTTTGGTTAAGACTATCCATCATCTTCTCAATAGTCCCACTATGTTTATTTAAATCATTGACGACCTTGAATTGCATGTCCAACACCAAGTTAACTTTCTGCTCCAAAGTATAGGCATTCCAATCTGGTTTGCTGGACTCAGAAGCCAAAGCTGAAGAGGTACCAGCATCCTGTAGAGACTTAAAAACAGAATCATCGACCATCTCAGTAGTTGGAGTACATGGAGATGAGGTTGTTGATTTATAACTGGAGCGCGATGACCGCTGGCTCAAAGATCTGGATAAACTTGGGGGTCTCGGTGGATTTGACTGTAGAACAAGAGGTGATAACGATGGTTTAAGAGATTTAACACAGCAATTGTTCGGTGGTTTAAATTTTAAGAGTTCGCTAGCACAACTCGGATGATAGGAGAGACCACAAGTAGCACAGGATTTATAATTTTTAACTGGTCTTTTACATCTGGCACATAACATTGCCTTTAATAAATATAGATGTGTGTTTGACAGGTGATAAACAATAAAACAGGTTATCGACTACATAGCAGCAGGCGTCACCTATGAGCACTGAATATAAGCTCTTGGTGATTAGATAGTTGGTAGGAGACATACAATAATAACAATAATAATTTAATCGGGCTAATGTCACTCAAGCACCGACAACTAGGGTCCCGCCGAATGAGATGCCGTAACCTCAAACTCCAATAGCCACAGAACTAATTTATTAGATGCTCAGCAGATGGTAGATGAATTTTAAAGATTTATAACAGCCTGAAGAGGCTGCAAAATGCACTTGCAGTAGCAACTGAAACAAAAAATGCCCGAAGGCACCGTATGGCAAAAAAAAAAGATCACAAAGACAGAGCACTATAAAATACGTGTCAATAGTACTTACGTGACTTTAGCGATCTCAAAATAGTATTTTTTGAATTTTCAAACTGCAATAATTTCTAAATGAAAGAATCGATTTTCACGCGGTTGGCAGTATTCCACGCACTTTTTCAAAATCTATTATATACTTTTGAACACAAACTGATCGAACCGAAAATTTTAGAGAAATTTGAAAAATTCACTTTTTCCGAATTTTTTCGACAACGATAAATCACGAACCAATCAACCAATTTTCACGTTCTTGGTAGCGATCGACGTGATTTTTCGGGCTCTAATAATTATTTTATTTCGTCAAAAATGATCCAAAAAGAAATCTCGAAGTTATGTGAAAAAAACACTTTCGAAATTTTTCGTTTTTGATAACTCTCGAACGAATCAACCGATTTTGATGGGATTGGTGGCAATCGACGTGGTTTTTTAAGCTCAAAAGCTGATTAGTTTTTGGAATCGATCGGTAAAGCCGTTTAGAAGTTATTAAAAAAAAACGATTTTTTGAAAATTTTATTTTTGAGATTTCTCAAAATCTAGCGAACCGAATCGATTTAAATTTTCACGAAATTTAATGGCAATGATACTCTTTGGATCGCCACCTATTTCGATCCGATCGGCCGAGCCGTTCAAAAGTTATAAAAGGTTTACACACACACACACACACACACACACACACACACACACACACACACACACACACACACACACACACACACACACACACTCATACAGCCTCACGGACACCATCGCGGGAATAGTCAGAGAAGCTTCCTGTGACCTTAAAACGTCGAGATCCGATGAAAACTCGATTTTCGAAAAACGGGGTAAAACCAATACCTTCCCAATTTTTGAAAATTTTCAATTTTCTTAGCGGGAAGTAAAAATATGTCAATAAAATCAAATAGAAATTTCGTTCAAAAAAATTAAAATTAAAATGGTGAACCCCAATTGTAAATAATTACCAAACAATTTTATTTCTTAGCTGAAGAAATAAAAATTTTTCTCACAGTAATTTTCTTGTTAAAAAAATTTTTTTTAATTTAGATAAAAAACAATTTTAGATAAACAGCTTAGGTACAAATTTTTCATCCAAATCTAAAAAAATTTTTTTCAACAAGAAAGTTACTATGAGAAAAATTTTTTTAATTTGCAACAAATAAATGTCTTCTTATAACATGGCTAATTATTTTTAAAATAAATTTTTTTTTCTCAGTGTAATAGTGTCATTAGATTAATACAATGATCAATACAAGTGATTTGATGTTTGATGTTTTGCCCTGAAACTCAGCCTTGAGCTTGTCTTTAGAATTAAAACCTCAAAGGGGTCTTACGAAGTCTTTTAGTATTGATGGCCTCTTTGTCCGGCTTCTTACGTTCCTCTCCACCTACCGGCACTTCTATCGCCCACCACGTAGATTATCTTACTTTATTACCAACTTTTTTTTATTACGTAGTTCATCAAAGTATCTTTTGAATTGAGCGTTTCAATACTCCTCAGTTCACATTCAAACTCGAAATTTCTGCCTGACGTAACCCAGATAAAAAATAATAGCTTGACTTCCTTTAGTTGTAATTTTTATCTAAAAAATTGATGGATTGGAGAAAAACATTTCAAAATATTGAAATTTTATGTTATTATTATTCTTGTTATTGTATAAGAAAAATAGTAGTCATTTTTCATGAAATTATTCCTGACATTTTGTTTTTTGTTTCAGAATCCTTACAAGAGCCAAGATTTACCACGCAACCATCCGGTATTAGTAATATACTTATAGAAAATAGGACTAAGATTCTTCAATGTCAAGCACGTGGTAAGTTATGTAAATTTTACGAAGTATAATTAAATAATAAATAATAATGAAAAGGTAAATTTTTTTTTTATTAAATTGCAGAATCAAAATTACATTCATTTTAATTGTTTTCTTCTTTGGGAAGAAATATAGATCCAAGAAATATTTTATGGCAAATGCACTGAAAAAAAAATCGGTAGCCAAAATAGTAGTAGATTTACTATTGGTTAAAAAAATGATAATGATTTATAATTTTTTAAATAAAATATCAAATTTAGAGAATGACAAAAAAATCTATTGCTATAGAAGAATTTAATAGAAAAGTGATATCGGAAATTTACAAATTAAAATATCTAACTGTTTGTAGTATTGAACATTAAATATACATAATTTTGAAATGTATTCAACAAAAATATAATAAAATATGAATTGTTACTAATAAATAATAATGCAATAGAAAAAATTCATTAAACAATCGTAGATATACACACTGAAAAAAAAATTCTTGACTGGAGGGTAAATTTTCTTGGCTCAAGAAAATATTAAGGAAGATTGAAAGTTTCTCGAATGGAGTGAAAATTTCTTGAGCCAAGAAAATTTCTTCTTACTCCAAAATAAATTTTGTCTTCCTTAAAATTTTCTTGGTGCAAGAAGTTTTTTTTCTGTGCATGCAGGTAATTTACGGTCTAAAAATATAAATTGACATGAAAATTGAAGCGCATTTCACGAGCTTTCAAATGTAGTTTATGTAAATTCAGGAAAATGTCGCATTTAAAAATTATTTCAAGAAAAACCTACAAAAGTGTATTTTTTGAAATTTTAAATAGCTGTAGCTTCTGAAAAAAATCGAACATATTTTAATAGAAAAAATGTTTATTCACAAAATAACCATGAGTAAAAGTAAGCTAGCAATAGTCCGTGAGAAAGGCAGCACTAGTGAATATAAAGGAAAGCATTAGCACAAACTATATGTTCTGTTCGAACAACCTTAGTTCAAAAAATTCATTGATTGAATCAAAAAAATAAAATTCGAGAATGAAGAGATGAAATTTTTGTTTAAAAAATTTTATGAATCCAATAATTTCTTAACGTCAAAAACAAGTATTAAACGTGTTTCAGAAAGGGTGCAAAAAAATATTTTCTTTTTATTTCGAATGATGTAACTTGTTTACATCATTGTAATTAGTTTTATCACTTATTTTTAGTGTTGGCATTTTTTAAAATAGTTTTCTTCTATCAAAATATTTCTCTTGAATTAAGTATTTTTTTTTTTTTTTCAGTACGTGAAAATGTGATCGTGTTTAAAAATGATTTTTGACAATCTTCTTATTAGTAACTTGAAAAATTAGCAATAAAAGCTTATCATTAAGATTTTCATTAATGAAAAAATGATTATTAACTCATACTACAAGCTACACTGATAGAAGGATTTATTTGTATTAAATAATATTTGTTAATAGTTAACAAATCATTTATTAGAAACCACTTTTTAGTATTAAACAAATATTTTTTAGTATTTAAAATTATTTGTTTGTATTTAATAAATCTGATATTCATTTATTAAATATTAATAAATCTTTTTAAATACTAAAAAATATTTGTTAAGGACTAAAAAGTGGCCTGTAATAAATGATTTGTTAAATATTAACAAATATTTTTAACTATAAACAAATCCTTCTATCAGTGTATGTTTTGTCAATATTCGATAATTGATTATAATTAATAATTATAATTGCCTTGAAGGCATGTATTTAAGTTTTTCAACTGATCTAAAAATAAATCTAACTTCATATCTCTAAACTCATTAATCAATTAAGTATTTGAAATTTTTAAGACAGTGGATAATTGATAAATACTATAAAAACCAATTAATTTAGTGGTCGCATGATAAAAGGTCATAGATTTCTCAAAAAATAGAACTAAGTACTTTATAATTTATTTCTATAATTAATCAATGCTTACAAACTGTATAACATCAAATTTGGGAGGGTTCTTAATAATAATCAGAATTAAATACTTTGAAGATTACTTAGAAATAATTTTAGACTATTATTTTCTTTTCTCAGTAGTGAAAAATATCAAGGAAGACGTTCAATCTATTTCTTCTAGACAAGGGATAAAAAATTAAGAAAATTCAGCTGCTTATATTTTTGAAGTATATTTTGAATTGTGCTTTGATTTTCTGACCAGAAATCGAAAACATTTTTCATTATTAATTTGTGAAACTTAAATAAGTGGATAATTTTTTAGTTTTTTATTGTTTAAACAAATAAATTATCATTAAAAAATATTTAAGCAAAATTGTAATAATCAATTTCTTAATTTTCTTTGCAATATTTTTTGTGTTCGGAAAAATCTTAAAAAGAAAGGAAAAATAAATAATAATAATGCCTGACTCATGAAAAGACATGAGCAAGTTTTTCATTCTGGGATTAAGATGTTACGTTGGAATATCATGTAATTCTTGGATTTACTAAATCTCCGATCTTAGGCATCGAAAAAGATTTAAAATATTGACAGAACATTGTATAAATTTTTATTCAATATGTTACTTACTTAACGTAATTTTAAAGTTATTGAACGTGGTAAAATATTTTTTGAATAAAAATAAAATATTTGATTAATAATACAAGTAATTAGATGAAAGTATAAAAAAAATCTTGTTGAGTGTTAAGAATAAATTTACATAAAATATTTGAATACAAAGCGATCCTTTATTTATTCAGTAAGCGAGATTATACGTTATTGATGTATAATCTGCAGTATATATAAGTATACAGTAGCACGAAAATGTCAGAGAAGAATCGAGACAAACGATTGGATCGAATGACTGAGGGTGAATGAAGCCATAGAATTTCTGAAAGTCGTCAAGTGACGGAGATAGCTTTTATGAGAATAGAAGAAGATAGTGGTGTAATTTGATAAGAAAGAGTTATTTTTAAATAAATATATAAAATTCGATAAAAATAATAATAATAACTAGCAACCTTGCAGTCACTATGTGACTGTCGTGACTTATGAACTATAAATAAATAAAATTTTGCTTTATTAAATAATGACTTTTGTTAAATTGCATTGTACTTTCTTAAATATTGACGTTTTTAAATATATAAGCTCATCCCAATGTTACACTCATCAAGAGCTTTCATTCGAGTACCCACATGCATTTTTGATATATTTTTCATATGTAGATATATATAAATATATAAAATATATGAAAAATTGATGTGGGTACACAAATGAAAGATCTCGATGAGTGTAATGTCGGGGTGAGCTTATATCTTTCAAAATGTCAATATTTCATAAGATTAAAGGTAATTTCTTAATTAATGACATTTTTTAAGATATAAACTCATTTCGATGTTACGCTCATCGAGATCTTTCATTTAAGTACCCACATGGCATTTTTGATATATTTTATGTATATGGTATTTGTGAAGTATATAAATATATAAAATATATGAAAAATTGATGTGGGTACTCAAATGAAAGGTCTGGATTATTGTAATGTCGGGGTGAGCTTATACCTTTAAAAGTGTCAATAGTTCACAAGATACAAGGTCATTTCTTAATTATGTATCTAGAGATAGAGCATTTTCGAATGCAGCCTAAATACTTATCATAATAAATTGACTATCAGTGAGAATGATATAAAAACTTGAATAGGCACAAATTCAAGTTATGACCTTTACAATGATACTAAATTTCACTAAAAAAACCGATTTTATCATATGACTTTCCTAGACACAAAATTTTTCTTATTCTCTTAATAATATAAATAATTATCACGGTTTTTTTTACAGGATATCCTCCGCCAAAATACAGATGGTTCAAAGACGGCGTCGCGCTAAGTAATGAGTTTACATCAGAGTCATTTTGGAGAATTCAGAATGCGAATAAGAAAGACGCTGGAGTTTATTACTGCGTCGCCAGCAATGAAGTCGGCTCAATTTTCAGCGAACGCGTTACCTTCTCGGTAGCGTGTAAGTATTTATTTATTACTTATATTTTTATTTAGTTTTAGTTATAGTTTGCTTTTTATATAAGTATCAGTTAGCCGCCGCTTTCTGTAATCATAGAAGCTAAGTTATAAATTTATGATGATTTTGTTGAAGTATTATTTAATAGTTTTTAATAATATGTACATGAATTTATATAATTTATAATAATAAATTGCAACTTACAGATATGGGAGTATTTAAGGACCAAGAAGAAAAGGTAATAAGTGTCGGTTACGGTGAAGCGGCTATTCTAGAGCTACCTCCTATCGAGAGTCATCCAACACCCGACGTCACATGGTCAACGCCAGACGGGCCAGTACCTTATGGTATTAAATATGCAACGAGTCAACGCCGGCTTCTCATCTTGAATGCCGGTGACAATGATGAAAACTTGTATAGGTAAGAAAATGAGACCGTAACGAAACATAAGACGCTCTTCTCTCAAGAGTTTTGGCTCAACAAGGCTATACACGGGCTACTTTAAAAGTCGCATAAATATTTTATGGTTGCTTAAGGGTTGTCATTAAAAGTATGCTGAATTTTTTAATTATATGGTAAATTGGTCTTCAAATATTTTATGTTAAATTTGAAATAAGTATTATTTTTTTTTTTAGTAGTTTTATACATTGAAAAAAAAGTTTTTTTCCATTCAGAATATAAAATATTTTTATCCAAGTTTTTTTTATATCCAATATACATTTCTTAATATAAAACAACTAGTATTTTTCGTTTGTTTACATAATTGAAAAGTTGTGCTGATTTATAATTTATTGAAAAATTACCTAGATGTATTACAATTAATATCATAATTTGTATGGATTCTTGGGTACAATAAAAGTTGCTTGAATGGGATTTACGTAATTAAAAATTCAATTTTTCAACGATTTAATTGATATTTAATTTAATTTTTTTTTATTTGAATTATTATAATTAATGAAATTTCCTTAAATTTAATTATAAGTAATTTAATTATAATTGATAAATTAGTAATTATTAATTTATTAATTATAATAAAGAAGATCCACAGTATTATAAACACATTATTCGCATCTCTGTCAAAAATTTTGGAATTCTTCACACAGGAATAAGTACCAGTTTCTTTACTAAAGGGAAAAATTTCCTGGGTGAAAAAAAACTTTTTTTTCAGCGTAGATTTACCGTTAACAGTACTTCAACTTACAAAAATTATATGTATTTAGAATTTGTTGAAGATGATCACATATTTTTTTAATTAAAATTCATAAAAAATAGAATTATTTAGAACAAAAAAGTTTAAAAAAACGGCAATTTTTTTATTAAAAAAAATTTGTGAGAAATAATGATGAAAAATTAAAAATTGCAATTTTTCTAATTTATATTTTTGTACGTAAGATAGAGGAAAAAAAAATCCGGCAAATAGTTAAAATTATCCGGATATATATATTTTATTAACAATTATTAACAAGCGGTCAACATAAATTTTTTTTTAACATCAAGAGCTTTATTTATAACTACATTCTAACTATATTTTCTAACTAATTAAAAAATGTTTTTTTTTAATTTAAATTTAATTTCAAATTCTATTTATGATGAATTTTAAATTAAAAAATATGTGTTTGTTTACTTATTCTTATGAAGCCGTGATTACCAATCATTTTTTCATTAAAAAAAAATTACAATACTGAAATTAGCTAATTTTTTTTAAATAATTCAAACAGAAGAAATTATTAAAAATTATTGATAGATACTAAAAAATTTTTAAATAAAGTACAAACATTAACACATATATAGACAACTCATATGTACTTTGAAAAATAACGGACCCATATGCATAGAAAACGAATATGACTTATGACGCATGCATTCTTTCGTATTATAGAATCGAAAACTAAAATTTTATTTATTATTCCTATTCAATGATTGAATCCATTCAAGAATATGAACTAAATAACGAGAACACTTGGTTCATTTCTTCAACAAAAGAAAGTTTCGAAAAAAATAAACCCATTTTATACTTTAAATGAAAATATTTTACTAAAAATGGTTTCATGTTATCAAGAATCCGAAAACGAATGATTAAGTATGTCAAGAATTTTTCACAGCATAAAAATCATCATTATTTTACAAAGACAAGAAAATTAAATTAATAATACTTTGAAATAGTGTCATATATATTTAATAATATAGATTTTAATTATTTTAATTGCAGAGCTCGGGCTATGAACACACAAATAGGCAAAGAAGAGTACAGTCCGTACTTCAAACTAGAGGTGATTGGAGATCCGAATGTTGAAGTCACACCTTCGATTATTATCGCTCCAAATGATACACAGATAGTTAGAGATCAACCAGTCACTTATCTCGACTGTATTGCAAACGCTAGGTACGTATCAATTTCAGTTTATATCAATTTTTATCAAAATATAATCGATATAAAATATTTGCCAAAAAGTTTAAATGGCTTAAATTTACAGCAAAAAGAGACTATTGCCTGTCTGTTTTCAAAAAAAATTCGGTTGAATTATCGACAGCTGTTTGGCTCAAGGCTAGAATTTTTAGAGGTGATGTACAGTCATTACTTGCATTTACCGAGATCTAAATGCAATATTTTTGAGCAATTATTTTTAATTCGTGGGCTTCGTGTACGAAATTCCTTGCCAGCCAAGCTTACAGCGATTGATAATTTAACCGAGTTTTGTAGTGCTTGTTTCACTTATTTCATGGAAAATACTGACTGATTTTTTCACTACTGTTACTTGTCTATCAACATGAGAGAAAACATTTATTTTTAAAAAAATCAAATTGTTGAAATAAAAATTTTAAACAATTTTATTTTTTAGCTGAATAAATAAAAATTTGGTAAATATTTACAAGTGGGGTCAACCATTTTAATTTTCTTTTTTTGAACGAAATTTCTATTTGATTTTATTGATTTTTTTTTTAAATACATAAAAATGAGCAATTTAAAAAAAAAAAGTTGACTATCACAATTTTAACAATTTTTGCAAATTTTCAAAAAAATTTATAAATTTTTTAAAAAATTGTGATATTCAACTTGTTTTTTTTTAATTGTTCGTTTTTTTATAGACTTTAAAAAAAAATACATCAAAAACATAAAAAAAAGATAAAATAGAAATTTTATCCAAAAACATGAGAGCCAAAATTTTTTCCAACATTTCAAGACAAAAAAGCTTTCGAAATCTTTATTTTTTCTTTCGCGACGTTTTTTATTATAAAAGCGCCGTAAAAACAAGCAGAATCAAAAAAAAATTTGAAAATGTTAATTTTTTACTTTGTTATGGCCCAAAATGGGGTTGACCCCACTTGTAAATAATCACCCTCGTGAATTATATTAATTCAAAATTGTTTTTTCCAAAATCTAGATAATTTTTTTTAACAAGAAAGTTACTATGATAAAAATTTTTATTTCTTCTGCTAAGAAATAAAATTGTTTAAAGTTTTCAAAAAAATTAATTTTTTACCACAACATTGTTAATTTTTTTCAAAAAAAATTTTTTCTTTCGGTGTATGTAGCTTAATTTTTGTTCTGCTCATTATTTACATTACACTGATCAAATTTTATATTATATTCTTTACTGTCTAGATTTAGTATTATTAACTTATGATGATGATTTTGAAAGAGCTTTGGCGCTAAAATCAAAACAACTCATTTATCTATCCATCATCACAACCAATCTACTAGTTGTTGATTACTTCTTCACTCAAATTAAAATAAATGAATTTTTTATTGAAGATCATTACACGAGCTGAGAATCCTCTGGACAAAAGACGGCGTACCAATTGAAAATGCCCGTATCTCATACAGCTTCAATGACTTGTGGAACAGAACCCTGGAACTTATTTCAGCTAATCTAACGTATACTGGAGTCTACGCGTGTCATGTAACGCTTCGCAGTGGAGGATATCCGATGATTAATGCTAGTGCCAGAGTTGACGTGTTCGAAAAACCTACGTTTGCCAACGAATTGAAACGGGAGACACATGGTGACTATGGATCCGCTGTTACGATTCCTTGCGAAGTTGTTGGCGTTCCTATGCCCAAGATTAGTTGGTACCATAATGCTGAGCCAGTTGATCCTTTCATTGGAACTAAGTAAGTCTTGCATCTCTTTAACCATTAAATTATTTAATTAAATTACTAGTTATTTTTATTGAAAATTTTTAAGGTTTGATGTCAAAGAAGATGGTTTGCTGGTTATCAATCGCCTAACGATGGATTACGCAGGAATGTTTCAATGTCTGGCGTCAAACGATGCGGGTGAATCTTCTAGTTACACTTGGCTAAAAGTCAAGAGTTAGTATTTAATTTTATTATCTTTTTACTTTAATTTTAATAATCAATTAATTAAACAAAGTTAATTAGTTGCTAAAAGTAACGCGTAATTTATCCGACTGATATGTGTATTTTTGTATGTAATCGGCTAAACAGCAAGCAAATCCGGAATGAACTTTGTGAAGAGAGTGCCCCGATGGGCTGCAGGCTACCGAGTAGTCAGGGTACGACAGTCCGACCGGCGCTTTGAATTCACTCATTACCCAGAGAGTAAGATTTAAAATACGAAGATGATAAAAAAGTCAATGGCATACTCGATTCAACGAGAGATAAAGCTTTTGTTTTTTTTACTTAGTTGCGACACGTTCTGTAGATAATCAACAGAAACAAACATTTTTTTTTTATTTTTTTAGTTTGTTCTATATATTTATAATCACTAGGCACAGCTTGACGTGCAACACCTTTTTTTATCATTGCTTGTTTACATTTTCATTTTATCCAACTCATTATCACTTGTGTTGTGTGCATTGTCATCGAAATCACTATGTTCCAATTCCTTAATCCATTTTTTTATAAATTATAAAAATGCAGTAGTTACGAGTCAAGGAATGCTGAGTCGTGATATTAGATGCCGACTTTTTTTTACAAGGAATTTTTGGGACGCATCTGTTTTTTATTTTTTATTTCAATCAATTAAATACACTTTAGATATTCACGCATGAGATTGACAAGTTAAAATTTTTATTGAATTTAATTTTTTTGTTTTTTTCAATTGCAGCTTCGACCCCAATTATGGAGACTGGTCCAAAGAATATAACTGTTTTGGATGGTAAAGATGTAACAATTGTCTGCAGAGCTGTTGGCGCGCCGATTCCTAATTCAACTTGGATTTTTAATGGTAAAATATTTTAATTATTTAAAAAGACATTATAGATTAATTTAAATTGGCCAAAAAAAATTCAGAGGTGGTCAAAAAGTTATTTTTATATAATAATTAACTAGCAATCTTGCAGTCACTATGTGACTGCCGGGACTTGTGAACTATAAATAAATAAAATTTTGCTTTATTAAATAATGACTTTTGTTTAATTGCACTGTACTTTTTTAACGATTGACGTTTTTAAATATATAAGATCATCCCGATGTTATACTCATCAAAAGCTTTCATTCGAGTACCCACATGCATTTTGATATATTTTTCATATATACATATATATAATATATATAAACTAGAAATTTGAAAAGCGCGCTTCGCGCGTGCCTTAATTTTAACCAATAAGAAATCGTGGCCCGTTATTTGCGAGTTTCGACCTTTGACTAACTTCAAGACTTTCATGTATTTTAATTTAGAGGATATATGAAAAAATGATGTGGGTACTCAAATGAAAGGTCCCGATGAGTGTAAAGTCGGGGTGAGCTTATATCTTTAAAAATATCATTAGTTGACAAGATAGTAATATAAGTTCTTAATTATTGACATTTTTAAAAATATAAGCTCATCCTGATGTTACACTCATCAAGAGCTTTCATTTGAGTACCCACATGCATTTTAATATATTCTTCATATATATATATAT
Organism: Cotesia glomerata; assembly: GCF_020080835.1. Lineage (NCBI taxonomy): Eukaryota > Metazoa > Arthropoda > Insecta > Hymenoptera > Braconidae > Cotesia > Cotesia glomerata. The sequence goes on from NC_058162.1 coordinate 21,944,341, forward strand.
ATATATATATATATATAATATATATATATATATACATATAAATATATGAAAAATTGATGTGGGTACTCAAATGAAAGGTCTCGATGAGTGTAATGTCAGGGTGTGCTTATATCTTTAAAAATGTCAATAGTTCACAAGATACAAGGTCATTTCTTAATTATGTTAAATTGCACTGCACTTTTTTAACTATTGACGTTTTTAAAGATATAAGATCATCCCGAAGTTACACTCATCAAGAGCTTTCATTTGAGTACCCATATGCATTTTGATATATTTTTCATATATACAGATATATAATAAATATAAATATATGAAAAATTGATGTGGGTACTCAAATGAAAGGTCTTGAGTGTAGTATCGGGATGAGCTTATATCTTTAAAAATGTCAATATTTCACAAGATGAAAGGTCATTTCTTAATTATGTATCTAGAGACAGAGCATTTTCGAATACAGCCTAAATACTTATCATTATAAATTGACTATTAGTGAGAATGATATGAAACCTTGAAAAGGCACAACTCCAAGACTTTTCTAATGATACCAAATTTAACCATAAAAACCCATTTTATCATATAAATACACTAGCCACAAAAATTTTCTTATTCTCTTAATAATATAGATTAATTACTGTAATAAAAATTATTTTTCTGGGTATAGTAATTAATATATTAAAATTTCATATAAAAATATCTTATATATTCCTATTAATTTGAATACAATAAAAATTGTTCAAATATTTAATCTAAAAAAATATTTACAATAGAATGTTTAAATAATTAAAATAAATTATTTTCAGATACAATACCAGTGGAAATAGCCGGTCGTGTTCAACTGCTCGATACAGGGGACCTTTCAATCTTAGCTGTGAACGTGAATGACGCAGGAAAGTATACTTGTATACGTTCTAACGATGCGGGCTCCGTCAATGGCTCAGGTTATCTGTCAGTTCACGTTCGAACACAAATCATCCGACCTCCGAGCGACACATCAGTACTTTTGGGACACACAGCAAAGCTTGAATGCAAAGTCTCCAATGACCCAAGTGTCCCGTATGACATCGACTGGTTTTACAACTCCCAGTTGATAAATCGAGCTAGCTCTCGCATAAAAATGCGACATGACGGGACTTTGGAGATCGGCGCAGTCCGTGCATCTGACGTCGGCGATTACACCTGTTCTGTGCTGTCTCCAGGTGGTAATGAGACACGCAGTGCAAGGCTGAGTGTAATAGAGCTTCCCTTTGCTCCAATGAAGGTAGTTGCTGAACGCGTGGAGAGTATTTCCCCGCGATCTGTCAACGTTACTTGGGTGCCAGGATTTGACGGTAACAGTCAGATCAAAAAATTTGTAGTTGAACGTCGAGTAGTGCCAGAAACTGGACCCATAGCCGATTCGCTGTCAAACTGGGTCGTGGAGAATGACAATGTGTCTTCTCAAGTTCGCTGGTGTCTTCTGGAGGAGTTGAAAGCGGCTGCTGCTTATCAATTTCGGGTTACAGCTGTCAATCTCGTTGGCGAGGGACCTCCTTCTGAACCGAGTAACGTTGTGATTCTTCCCCAAGAACCGCCATCAGGACCACCCGTTGGATTCGTCGGGTCAGCTAGATCTGATTCCGAAATTATCACTCAGTGGCAGCCGCCGTTAGACGAGCACTGCAACGGCCACATCCTCGGTTACATTTTAAGGTACCGCCTTCACGGTTATTACAATCAGAGTCCCTGGATAATTCAAAACATCACTAATGAAGCTCAAAAAAATTATTTGCTGTCTGATTTAATCACCTGGAAGGATTATCTTGTACAAGTTGCTGCGTACAATGACAAAGGCGTCGGAGTCTTTACCGAGGGATTGATCATCAAGACTAAAGAAGGAGTTCCTGAAGCTCCACCGACCAATGTTAGAGTTAAAGCGATAAATTCAACGGCAGTCCAAATCTGGTGGAAACCTCCCAATCCCCAAAAAATAAATGGTATTAACCAAGGGTACAAGTTACAAGCTTGGACGGGAGGAAATTTTAGCGAAGAAAATGAATTCAAGGCCATGAAAGTACCACCGAGTCTTTTCGACCCGCTTGCTGAGCAATCGGCTATCATAAGCGGGTTAAAAAAGTACACACTGTACAACATCACGGTTCTCTGCTTCACCGATCCGGGTGATGGTCAGCGAAGCAATCCAATTGAAGTGAGAACCAGCGAAGATGTGCCGAACGAAGTTGAGCATCTTCAATTCGATGATATCAGCGATCGCGCATTGACTGTAAAATGGAGCCCGCCGAGTGAAATAAACGGAGTGCTAACGAATTATCAGCTAAAATATATGATAAAAGACTTGCCGGAATCAATGCGAGTTTTGAATTTCACTTCAGATGTCTTGTCGAGTAAAGTAGAGCAACTTCAGCCAACTACGCATTACAAATTTGAAGTAATCGCATGGACATCAAAAGGCCCGGGAAAGCCGCGAGTTGCTACAATTCAATCAGGCGTTGAGCCAGTTCTTCCAGAACCACCGTCGAAATTAGCTCTGTCTAACATCGATGCGTTTTCAGTGGTTCTCCAGTTCACACCAGGCTTCGACGGTAACTCCTCTATCATCAAATGGACCGTTGAAGCGCAAACAAAACGTAATACCACTTGGTACAATATTTATGAAGTATCCGATCCGGATGCCAGCACAATTACTGTCAGTGGACTGACTCCATTCATGCAGTACAAACTGCGTTTGATTGCCAACAATGTCGTAGGTGCTTCTAAGCCTTCTGAGCCAACAAAAGAATTCCAAACTATCCAAGCTCCACCTTCGCATCCACCTATGAATGTCACTGTTCGCGCGATGAGCGCTACTGAATTACGCGTCCGCTGGATTCCCCTTCAGCAGCTAGAGTGGTACGGCAATCCACGAGGATACAATGTCACTTATACCGAAGTACGGACCAACAAGTCTCAGAGTATCACCATCGACGACCACACTGCCAATTCCTACGTTCTGGAAAATATGGAAGAGTTTGCACTCTACGAAATTGTAATGCAGGCATTTAATGATGTCGGATTTTCTTTACCGAGTCCAAAAGCAATCGAGAGGACTCGCGAGTCTGTTCCGTCAGTGGGACCATCAAATGTCGAAGCTAACGCAACTTCCTCGACGACAATTCTCGTTAAGTGGGGCGAAGTCCCAGTGGAGCATCAGAATGGACAAATCGAGGGCTACAAAGTTTACTACAGCGCAAATGGACGCTCTTCATTTCAGTTTAGAAACATTCCGAAGAACACAACGTTCACCACGACTCTGACTGAGCTGAAAAAATTCGTCCAGTATCACATTCACGTGCTAGCTTACACGCGACTTGGAGACGGAGCTCTCAGTACTCCACCAGTTCGAGTTCAGACTTTTGAAGACGTTCCAGGACCTCCGTCTAATGTTTCTCTGCCTGATGTAAGTTTCTCCAGCGCTCGGATCATCTGGGACACTCCTGAAGATCCCAATGGCGAGATTTTAGGCTACAAGGTTATGTACTATTTGAATAACAGCCAAGAAAGACAATTTTCCAAGGAAGTTGAGGCTGAAGCACGAACCTTCACTGCAACTGGTCTGGAGCCAGAAAAACATTACATGTTCTCAGTTACAGCTCAGACAAAACTGGGCTGGGGAAAGACTGCGTTCGCCCTGGTTCTGACGACAAATAACCGCGAGAGACCACAACCTCCGTCGACACCGCAGATCAGCAGGTCTCAGGTACAAAGCAGGCAGATAACATTCGCTTGGACACCTGGAACTGATGGATCAGCGCCTCTGCGTTATTACACCGTCCAAAAGTCTGAGAATGCTGGAGCTTTTCAAGTTATTCCCGAGCGAGTTGATCCGTCTCTCACGTCCTACACTGTGAATAATTTAAAACCGTTTACATTTTACCAGTTCCGGATCCAAGCGACGAATGACATCGGCCCGTCCGAGTGGAGTGACGAGTCTGCTCAAGTTCAAACTCTTCCTGCGGCTCCTTCGCGGGGAGTAACTGGGCTGAAAGTCGTTCCAATTACTACGACGACCATCGAAGTTCACTGGGACATGATTGAGGAGGTCCACTGGAGTGGAGATCACAACACCGGAGGCTACCGAGTTGTTTATCAGCCGGTTTCAGACTTTCCAACAGCACTTGAAGCTACGCCGAAGCAAGAAATTCATGGGATTAATCAAACTAAAATGATTTTGAGCGATTTAATGGAAGACAAAAATTATGAAATTGTTGTGCTGCCGTTCAATTCCGAAGGAGACGGCCCGCCAAGTCCGCCGGTCACTGTCTACGTCGGAGAAGCTGTACCCACTGGGGAACCTCAGGATCTGATAGCTGAGCCAATTTCCTCGACGGAAGTGTTTCTGAAATGGAAACCACCGCAAGCGAACATGCAAAATGGTGACTTACTTGGGTACAAAATCTTTTACTTGGTCACAGACTCACCGCAGGTGCTGGAGAAGAAACAAGAAGAAGAAATCGAAGTTGTACCTGCTACTTCTCTTCAGCACAGTCTAGTTTTTCTTGACAAGTACACTGAGTACAGAGTACAAGTTCTAGCTTTTAATCCAGCGGGTGATGGTCCGCGCTCGCCGCCTATTACTGTTCGAACGAAACAAGATCTACCTGGACCACCCAGCAATCTTCACTTCACTGAAATCACTATGACGAGTATGCGTGTGACTTGGGACCCGCCGAAACTTCGCAATGGAGAAATTGTCGGTTATGTGGTTACTTATGAAACTGCTGAACAAAATGATAAGTTTAGCAAGCAAGTTAAACAAAAAGTCACGGAAACTAGTCTTCTGGTTCAGCCGCTTGAAGAAGAAGTTACTTATACGTTTATGGTACGTGCTCTGACGATTGATTTTGGCCCTCCTGTGTCAGGCAATATTACCACTGGTCCCCAAGAAGGCTCTCCAATGGTCCCGACAGCTCTTACTGTTAGTAAAACTGTCTCCAGTGTCGAGTTGAAATGGAAAAATGGCGCTTCTGGAAAAGGACCTATTCTGGGGTACTACATTGAAATCCGTAGAAAAGGTAACATTATAATTGTTTATTATTTATTGTTTATTTTATTCCAATAAATTTATTTAGATTTAAATTGCGGAGTAAAATTGTAATCTATATAATTGAGAGAATAAGGAAAATTTTGTCTCCAGAGTATTTATATGATAAAATGAATTTTTTAAATTAAATTTAATATCATTGGAAAGGTCTTGAGCTGAATTTGTAGCTTTTCAATGTTTCATATGCTTTTTTAAAATAGTTAATTTATGATGATAAGTTTTCGAAGTATTTATATAAATAGATTTGAATTTCGCGATAAACGTCAATTGTATATTTATTTATTTAGTTTTGTTCATGTCAATGTGGTTAAAAATCAAAAATTAATTTATATAATTAAGAGACTAAGAAAGATTTTGAGTTAATATTTACAAGTAGGGTCAACTATTTTAATTTTCATTTTTTTTAACGAAATTTCTATTTTGATTTTATTGATATAGTTTTTTTTAAAAGTACATGAAAAATGAATAATTAAAAAAAAAAAAAAAAGTTGAATATCACAATTTTCTAAAAAATTTATAAATTTTCAAAAAATTTTTCTTAAGCTTCTTAAAGTAACAACTAATACTAATCAAGGTAAAAATAATTATTTTGTTTCAATAAGTATTTTTGGTGGTCTAATTTTCTAGACAAAAAATATTAAAAGGTAAATATTTACAAGTGGAGTCAACCATTTTAATTTTAATTTTTTTGAACGAAATTTCTATTTGATTTTATTGATATATTTTTTTTTATAAAATACATAAAAAAATGAATAATTAAAAAAAAAAAAAGTTGATTACCACAATTTTAACAAATTTTCAAAAAAATTAATAAATTTTTTATAAAATTGTGATATTCGACTTCTTTTTTTTTTAATTGTTCGTATTTTTATGTACTTTTCAAAAAAAAAAATAGGGTTGATTCCACTTGTAAATAATTACCAGATTTTGTAACGGGTATATCTTTATCGTAAATTGGTTTTGATATTTTTCAGCGATAGTCATTTATGATTTGAATAATTGAGAGAGTAAGTTTTGGAGGAGTTTTGAATAGTTTTTTGGTTCTATAAATTTGTTCCGTCATAATTGTCCATCGAATTATTTGTAATTGATCCTAAAATAGCACTATTATTTTTAAAATTTATTTTAAAAGTACCTAAATTATGCACAGTATGATTATAAATATCAAAAAATCATCAAGCCAAAGTTTTCCTATTCACAATCTATAGATCTCGGCAGCCGCATAGTGACTACATATTTACATTATTAAAATTTTTTCTATGAAAATTTTTATAAAACAATCTAAATAATATTTTATTAGAATAAAATATTTATAAATATTATTTTAAAAAAATAGAGGATTATGTCATATCCTCATGTGGTTATTTTTTTTGAGACAGCCAAGGAAGATTGGCAGCATTGTAAGTTTATTAAAAAATACCCCGATTGGATTTAATTTTTTTGTTGAATAAATAAAAAATAATTTATTAGGAGTGCATGAATTTTTCATGAAAAAAATGACTCCCTTGTATTAACCAATTTATTTTAATTACATTAGTTTTAGAGTGTGAGGTAGTTTGTAATTTAATCAAGTACTTGTTGAAATTTGGTCATCTGTTTTTGAAATAATTTGAATTAATAATTAAAATTCTGACAATAATAATAATGAATTTTTTATTTATCAGATGACTCTCGGTGGCAGACGATAGGAAAGAGCGACAATGGACCGCTAGACGACTACACGATATCGTACCAAAATCTCTTACCTTCAACAGCGTATCTCTTCCGAGTAATCTCTTACAACCGCTACGGTATCAGCTATCCCGCTTACTCAACAGAAACAATCTTGACACCTTCAAAACTGTATCTCGAGTACGCATACCTTCAGCATCGACCGTTTTACCGGCAGACGTGGTTCATGGTGACACTTGCGGCCACGTCTGTCGTAATTATTATCATGGTGGTGGCGATTTTGTGTGTCAAGAGCAAAAGCTATAAGTACAAACAGGAAGCGCAAAAAACTTTAGAAGAGTCAATGGCAATGGATATTGATGACCGTCAAGAGTCAGATCTTTCGCTTTACCGCACACGTCCTTCCGGTGGTGCTTTAAGTATTGGAAATGGCTGTGGGACTTTAGGTAAACGTGGTACTATCGCCAGGAAGTCAATGCACCCACCACCACCACCTTTACACGGTAAATCCCCGCCGAGGCCTTCTCCGGCTTCCGTTGCTTATCATAGTGACGAAGAAAGTCTTAAAGGATATGATGAGAATCCTGATGATAGCAGCGTTACGGAAAAACCTTCTGAAATTAGTTCAACAGACTCTCAAGTAAATTTTTTTTATTTATAAAACATGATACTGATAGCAGATAGATGATCATTTTTTTTTTTATTAATAAATTAGTGCTACATTCATTTTTTGTAGATTTTATAGGAATCTAACTATTGTATTTGTCCTATTAATGCAACTAAAAAATTTGGTAAATATTTACAAGTGGGGTCAACCATTTTAATTTTCATTTTTTTGAACGAAATTTCTGTTTGATTTTATTGATATATTTTGTTTTCAATACATAAAAAAATGAACAATTTAAAAAAAAAAAAAAAGTTGATTATCACAATTTCAACAAATTTTCAAAAGAATTTATAAATTTTTTTGAAAATTTTGATATTCAACTTTTTTTTAATTGTTTTTTTACATACTTTTCAAAAGAAATATCATTAAAAAAGATAAAATAGAAATTTTATCCAAAAACATGAGAGCCAAAATTTTTTCCAACTTTTGAAGGCAAAAAAGCAATCGAAATCTTTATTTTTTTCTTTCACGACATTTTTTATCATAAATGCAACGTAAAAATAAGCGGAATAAAAAAAAATTTTAAATGTTAATTTTTCACCTAGTTATGGCCCAAAATGGGGTTGACCCCACTTGTAAATAATTATCAAAAATTTTGCTATTTATTGACTCAGCTAAGTTGGTCGGTTAATTTAGAAATTACAGCAATTTAAAATTTTCAAAAATTTTAACTTTTTACTGTCTCTCCCTGCAATAACTTTTGAATGCGATAACTTACTAAATTGCTGTAAATTTTATTTGAAAACTCATTAAATAAGCTTTAATTTATATAGCTATATATTTTCCTAGATCAATAAGTTTAAAAATGACAGCAATTTAAGAGTTTCAAACTTGAGGAAAATTGTCAGTTTTATTGGCTTTTGGCGCAATTACTATTGAATTGAATAAGTTATTAAATTCCTGTGAACTGCATCTGAAAGCTTATTACATAGGCTTATATTTATCTATCTATATATTAAAAAAAAAAATTAAAAAATTTTTTTATTTTCCGGTTTATTTGATCAAACTTTCCTTTTGTGTTCGTTTTTACATTTTATTAAATAAATTTATTTATGTATTTTCTCAATTGTTATGCCTTAGTGTTTATATAATTTTTTTTTTTGCAATAGTTAAAAAATACAATTTTGAAAAAATGATCAATTTGTTAATTTCAGTATCATAAAATAATTAATAGTAAATTTTTTAGAATTTTTTTAATAAATAAATTTTTAATTATTTTTCAGGGTTCAGAGAGTGAAAATGAAAGTGTTCAATCAGATCCACATTCATTTGTAAACCATTACGCAAATGTCAATGATTCATTACGACAATCATGGAAAAGGCAAAAACCAGTGCGAAATTATTCATCGTACACTGACTCAGAACCAGAAGGTAGTGCTGTAGTAAGTTTAAACGGCGGTCAAATAATAATGAACAATATGGCACGATCAAGAGCACCGCTGCCTGGTTTCTCGTCATTCGTTTAATTAAGCAACGGCTTCAAAGAAATCAATTTATTAAATGGAGATATAAATTGTCGATTATTTTATCGGCACTATTGTGATATATACATTGTTAGATTATTAAAATGTTTTTAATAATATTTATACGTGCGGTTATTAAATCGATCTCGATAACGAGGATTCAGCATTATTAATGCTTTAGATAGAACTTTTTTTATAATTATTAATAACGAAATAATACTATTATTACTATTCAATTATTGAACAAAATAATGAAGCTTTATTATTGTATGTATGTAAACATGGACATATGTCACTTTCATATCACTTAAGAATAATTAGATCTCTAATCATCAAATACATACTCGTGCCACTTAATCTGCCGTGATTAAATAATTAATAGAATAATTAAAAAAAACAAACGACAAAACATTTGTTAAAATGATTTTAATCTTCAAGATGTACTTTAGATTACAAAATAATTTGTAAATGAGTGCTTTTTTATACTCCATGTACTTTTCTATATTGTCATATCATTTTTTAAATGAATTTACTGATAATAATTAGTGTAGTAATTAAAGAAAAATATTAGACGATTAAAAGATTAGAATGCGATGAAGTGAATGTTAGTAACAAGTTATTAATTAATTAATTTTTTAAAATAAGTGTAAATATGCAATATTAATCGACTGAATTTAATACTTTCTATTTTTTTTTCTTAAATAATAATTGCCAACAATTATCGGCAGCTAAATTATAAACTAGTATTTGTGTTTTTCTTTTTTGTTTTTAAAACTGTAATAACAATCAAGTTTATTACTAAAAGGCTGATTTTTATCTTTTTATATTCTTATTAATGCTTTTACAAAGCATTCAACTATTATTATTACTATTTAGAGTGATAAATTAAGGAATGCCTGATGATGATCGCGGTGACTTAAAATTATACAAACACTGCCCAAGTATTTAGTTCAAATGTATTTTATGATTTATTTATATTTTTTAGAATTTAAAAATGCCTTATAAGTTTATATATAAATAAATAAAAGTTAAAAAAATGAAATAAGTAAATAAATGCTATAAATAAAAAGTGTACTTTTTTTTTATTCCTGAGTATTCTTTTGAGGGTTGAAATATAACTAATGAATTTTAAAATGTATCATTAGAATCAACTTACTCAAAAACAACGAAAAATTTGTTTAAATAAATTCAATGATAAATAAAATATAATAAATTACATTGTAATTTATTGTTAGAAAATTTTAATTACAAAAAAATTATTTCAGTTATTATAAAAATGTACCCTCGCATTTTTTGTACCAACTAGTGAGATTGGAAGGTAATTTTTGAAGAGAAGATTGTTTAACAGCAGACCAAACAGCGATGTCAGCAATATTGAATAAACTTTTACTTGAAAACCACTGATTGGCTCCCAGTAATTTGTCCAGAATATTTAAAGTAGTTTGTTTATCTTTTGGTGAGTTTTGGTGCGTCAGTTCATAGGCTAAATCGAGTATCTTGTCAATTTTGAGCGTTTCAGCGACAGATTGAGTCTTCTCGTAACTCTCATTGTCAATTAGTCGCATTAAGTAACGCAGGATATTTGTTTCTCCCAACACTGTCTGGCTATTGAATCCAGAGACAATCAATTGGGTGTCTTGCACTGTAAAAATAAATTATTATGATCTCGAAATTTAATAAAACCTAGATTAAAGAATTACACTGAATTTTAGCAAACACGACAATTTTTTGATTTTTCTTTAAAATAAATTAGTTAAAGAAAATTATTTCTAAAAAATTTCATTTATAACTGCTGAAAACAACTAAGTTAACAAAAAGCTATGTGGTGTATGGACCACATGACAGAATCGTTAATCTTGCGAATAAGCTAAATGGTGAAGTGGAATTCTACGGTGGCACATTCAGTGCATTTATGTCAAATATCAAAAAACAATTGCTCATTTAAGGTAAAGTACCCAGTACTTGAACACTGAGAAAAATGGAACCAGTACTTGAGCAGACTTTTCGAAATGTTATCATACAAAATCCGTGAATTTATTATGAGTACTATGCGCATATTATGATTATTGAATGATACAGTGATTGATTTCTGTAAGTTTTTGCAATTATAAATCAAAACAATTGTATTTTTATTAACTTAGAAGTTGATATGTCGAGAATGGCCGATAGATACTGTTTTTTAAATGAGAAAGGTGACTAAATCGTAAACCGAACAATCAGTAAAAAAACGGTATATCATCATTTTAAGTAAAAAAAAATTGTACCACCCAATGGAATAATCTTTTCTAAATAATACATACTTTTTGCAAAGACATAAACTATAATTTTTACATTAAATATTAGCGTCTAATTATACCGACAAATTTTCAAAGCGGTACCCAGAATTTGAACAAGCTAGAGCCGTATAATTTTAACAGCACTCTAATCTCTAATAGGTTTATAGACTAGTGATCAGTATTGTGATTTGTATTAATTACTGCAAATTAAATAAGTTTTATAGCCAAAAATTAGTGTAGCTAAAAATTATTGAACGTTTTTAATTGAATTTTTTTTATTTATAATTGAAAATTTGCTTTGTTATTCATAAAAAATGTAATTAAAAAATTAAATACAAATATTTCTCATTTTTAAATAAACATATTAAATACTCATAGTATTATTTTTAATATTAATCAATAATATGTTATAATTCTTTAGATATTTCAATGAAACGTTGAAAATTTTTGTGTACCTATTGCCATATATTTTATTAGTTCAACTACTGCTCCCGAAGTGTTCAACTACTGCGGCTAGTCAGAATTGATTGTTCAACTACTACTCCTTTGATATTCTATCTTAAAAACATTATCAAAATATAAATATCCAATTATTTTTGTTATTTTGTGCTTCAATCAATTCAAAGTTGTTTATACTTTCATGAAAATCAATAATTTGAACTAATAATTATCTCTTTATATATTAAAAGTAGGGTCAAATACGTTTTACTTTGAAACCTGTTCAACTACTGGGTACTTTACCTTAATAAATAAATAAATAAATAACTAATTTTTTAGAGCTTCTATAGATGAAATTTTTTACTGAATTTTTTTTGCTATAATCAAATTGTCGAAAAAATTTTAAAAATTATCAGATGTCTCTTAATTTCACTATCATGATTAAAGATTTAAAAAAAAAATTTACCGTCTCTCCATATCACTGATACATCTATCACGCTGTCTTTTTCGCTTAGCTTACTCTTTTCAAACCCTGCTGGAGTTTCAGAAAATATACTACAATGATGATGAGGTGATATCCGCAGGTCAACGTCATCCCAGAGCTTTTTGACAGCTATCAAAGAATAACAAGGTTTTTTTGGATTAACATTTATCACCAAATTTCCTGTAACCGGTGTCTGAAAAATAAATATACCAGCTTAGAATAATTTTAGATGAAAAATTATTTAACTTACCCGATTAGTTCTTTTGGTTTGAGGTGCTTTAGTGTCAGTATTATTTTTAAGAACATTGCACAAATTTAAAACTTGCTCTTTAAGTTCAGCTAATTGAGTTAGAATATTTTCCTGTCTTACTCCCAATGCTTTAACTTCGGCCAACGGAACCTGAAAAAAAAAAAAAAAAAACATAAATTATTACATATTCCAATTATTGGATTAACCATAAAAAATAATAATATTTAAAGAAATTTTGGTTAAACTGGTAAACAAAGTTGACATATTTATATATCGCTCGTATCTCAATTATTATTTTATGTCAGTCGTTCCAGGTAATGATTTATAAAATAACCTCATAATTAATAAGTTTATTTAAGTTTTACTTGTTTTTTTGAATAATCTATATAAATACTTGTACAGGAAATGAAAAATCTGGTGGGGTGTAATGGAAGAGACACATCGATCAAGCCAACAGTGAGAACCATATTCTCTCTATTCGGATCGAATGATTAGTGACCGTTTAAATTTCGGGAAGAGTTCACGCCAACGTCGTCGTTGAACCTAAATATCTTTTGCGGGATTAACAAACATTTACAACGCCATGGATCTACCACGTGTAAGTATTATTACAATAACACTATCACCCTTCATCATCATCACCAATAATAAATCTTAAATCCTTAAAAACGACAATTATTTATACAAATAAGTACCTTTGTAATGTTAACAAATTCATCAGTAACCTCGGAGACAATTGTGCACTTATGTTTCGATGAGTCGCCATCGTCATGAATATTTTTCATCTCATACATGCATAACGATCGTTCAATTACTGTGTTATGATTTATTATTGGTTTCATTTCATACATAATCGTCATTTTTTTGTTATTTACGTTTTATTAAATACTTGTACTAATAATTACCACATATATTTTTATTAACTTTTTTTTTAATTACGGTAATGAATTTTTTTTTAACAGTTTTCGAATTTTTCAATTTTTCACCGCAGCCATATTTTATTTTACATGCGCGAAAACCCCCACTAAGTTTCAATATGGCTGATTATTAGACTTATTGTCAATTGAAATAATTTTTATCACTATTTGACACTAAAAAAATTTTCAAAGTAATTTTTTCATTAATTTATAATTTTTTTTCAATCATTAGAAAATTTTTATTTACTTTCAGACTTTTATTTGACACTTTGACTTTGGAGCTGTCAAAAAAAAATGGCGGATTACTACGTAATTCGAAATTTTTTTAAAATCATTGTTTTTTAATTGATCATTTCAATTATTATTACAATAATTACAGAAAAAAAATTTATTAATATCTCAGAAATTATTTATTTATTATTTTCTTTTAATTATTTAAAAAAAAAAAATTTTTTTAAATCGAGCGGGAAAATTCCGGATGTAAATCATCAAAAATGAGTTAATTTTTTTTTCAACTTCTTAAAATTTATAACAATTGTAATTAATTGAAATAATTATTAAAAAAAATTTTAAATACCTAATTCATAGAAAACATTCAAAATAATAAATAAATGATATATATTTGCAATTATTAAAATAATCCGTCAGGTGGCAGTTTTCTTGATTGAAGGTGGAAAAAAATACATTCGTCAATATTACATGTTAATAACAAACAAATAGGCTCTGAAAAAAGAAATAAATCGTGATTGATTAAAATAAATAGTAATTAATAATAATAGTGTATGAATAAATGTTAAGTGTTATGTTAAAAGTAATAAAAATATTTTAATTGATATTATAAAATAAAGCAGTGGCCTCTTGCGAGGCTTGATGGTAACTAAGGTTAGACTGCGTTCTTTTCGCGGGTTAACAAGACAGTGCTACGCCTTTATTTCATCACAAAATAAATTAAATAACTGTTAATAACAATATCAACAGTGTTACAAAACAATTAAAATTAGGTTGACAGGTAATAAGTCATAATAAAGTGACAGAAATAGGTGATAGGAAGTGTGGTTAGAAAAAAAAAGGTGAACCAGTGTTGGTAAAAAATAATTTTTTTTTTTTTTTCCAGTTGAAACGCCGGTGTCGCCGCCTGGAGTTGCATCTGCGAAAGTACTGGCGACCAAGTAGAAGTCGTCGAAGACGATTGGGCGACGCTTGTGCACTCGAATTGATCGATAAATAAAAATATCACAAGATTGGATGGATTTATCTCAATATTAATAATATCATAGAAAATTATCAATATTTTTTGTTGGATTTAATTGGTAAAATTTTATAAAATTAATTTTATTGACAGTGTATCAGCCGGTAGATTAATTAGACGTATAAAATGGCGGTGTTATAATCAACCAATCAGGAAGGATTTTACAACTGCTGTTGGTGAAACTATATACTAAACTATAGCTCTGAGGGGCCTCAGTAAATGATTGTATATTGAGCTTCCCCCTTACAGCTCAGGTTCCCTCGCGTCCTACCAAACGTTCGCTCGTTAACTTGGTTTTTGTCTCGTCAAGCTACGCTAGCCTAAAGGCCAACCAACCAATACAACACACAAGTGAAATCAAGAGTGCGTTAGTGAGACGTTTTGTTGTTGATTTTTTTTGTTGCGCATCACACACCAACCGGTTGATGATTACTGATAAATAATTATTCAATATTTTAATATAATAATTTTAATATTTTGTTAAATATTAACATTTTCACGGGACACCATGAAAATATTATATTTCATCACGTGACAGACACAAATGTGGAAAAAAATGGCGCTAAGATCAGAGTACAAATATGGGTTACAATTTATTATTATTACAATATCATCAATTGTATTTGTTTACAAACGCGGGATTTCATAAGCCACGTGTTAAGTGACATTTAATATTACTGTGACTTTTTTTTGATTGTATATGGCTTTTTATTTTAATTTAGATTTAAAATTTATTATTTTTATTTGATTTCAAAAAATAAGTGTAATAATAATTACAATATTTCATTAAAGTGAGATTTTAAAATAATTAAAAATGTCGGGACGAGGTACTGGTACCAAAAGACGAGGTCGGCCACCCAAGTCGGTGGTAATGGAGCGTCCGAAAAAATTTCAAATGCAAAACTGTAAAAAACCTAAATATCTACAAAATAAGGGTACGGATACTCCAAGCTCTCAGCCAAGCACGCCGATACCATCACGTGCTAATTCACCGTTGGGCAGTGAGTCGAGCAAACGTAGTACGAGAAGCAGAAAACCACGAGGTGGAAAAGCCAGAAAAGGTGGACACGCTGGTCCATATTCAAGACGCGGCTACAACACTAATGTTGATTACCACGACTCGGAGTATCATTATGGCTCGGACTTCGGAGACGAATCTAGTGAAAAGAGTGAAGTCGAAGACGAGGTACTGGCGAGCGATGTTGAATCCTCGGGATCAATCGAGGAACCAGATCCGTCCAGCGACAGTGATTTTTCATTGTCTGGTTTCAGCAATAACAGCGGTGCCCCGAGGAAGTCTTTGCTCAGCCAACAAAGACCACCTAGTCCTGAGCCACTATGGTTACAAAATCGTGAATTGCCACCACTGGAACTTCCCAAGTCATCAGAAGATTTATTGCTGGCTAATGAATATATCATGCCTTGTTTGTCTATCTACGAAGTCTTGAGACATTTTCGTACGCTCGTACGCTTATCAATGTTTAGGTTTGAAGATTTTTGCGCGGCAATTAATTGTGAAGACCAAACTAATCTTTTAGCGGAGATTCATATCCAGTTGATAAAGGCTCTGTTAAGAGAAGAAGACTCACAGCAGACACATTTTGGTCCTCTGGATCAAAAAGACTCAGTAAATGTAACATTATACTTTGTAGATCCAATGACTTGGCCAGAAGTACTGAGATCTTACGTAGAAAGTGATAAAAATTTTGACCAGTCTGTTTTACAAATTTTACAGACCACTGAATATCCATTTTCATCCATTGACAATCGTATTAAAATATTGCAATTTCTTACAGATCAATTTTTAATAACAAATCCAGTACGGGAAGATTTAATCCACGAAGGTACAATGCATTACGACGACCATTGTCGTGTTTGTCATCGCCTTGGAGATTTACTGTGTTGCGAAACTTGTCCGGCTGTGTTTCATTTGGAGTGTGTTGAACCACCACTGGTTGATGTTCCCACGGAAGACTGGCAATGCAACATGTGTAAGGCACATAAAGTCACTGGTGTTGTTGATTGCATCCCAGACGTCGAGAAAAACGGGCTGCTGTGTCGTCAAGAGCACCTGGGTTTTGATAGACACGGTCGCAAATACTGGTTTTTAGCTCGACGTATTTTTGTTGAGAGTGAAGACGGTAAAGTTTATTACTACAGTTCTCCATTGCAATTTGAAGAGCTGATTAATTCTCTTGATAAAATGGAAATGGAAGTTGCATTATACCGAGAATTGTCAGATTATAAAGATGAAATAATTAAACAAATGGAATTAACTGAGACAATTACTAATCAATATAAAGGGAATAAAAAGTCGTACTTGGAGATGGAAAATGCAGCTATTTTGAGGAAACGAAAGGAGTTGAAGGAAAAAGAAGAAGAAGAAAAAAGAGCTAAAGAACGTGAAGAGTCTGGTGAAGTTGATAAAAAAACTGACGAAACTGAGACGACTGGTGATGCTGGTAAAAATGAACGAAAAGACGAAATTGAAGATGTTAATAGTAATGAGAAAGCCAAGTCTAATCCACCGTCAGAAATGGGCGACGATGAAGAGCCGGATGAAAAAATTGGTAAGGATGGTAAAAAGCACACTATTGTTACAAGATCTAAAACTGGTTCACTTACTCCGCGTACTTTTAACATGGACGATTTAAAAAGACGCACGGGTAATGAATTAGAAAAGAGTTTTAAGGATGATAGTGCTGACAGTGGTCGTTTAACCCGACAAAAAGCTCATCAAATAGCCACTGGTACTCACCTATTCAAACTTGGTATGGATTGTAATTATAAATCTTATGTAAATCAATTTACTACGAATCCAATTGCATTGAATAAGCCACAGAGGAATGAAGAGCGTGATAAAAAACGTCATTTGTCGCATAAATTTTCACTTACTCCAGCGTCGGAATTCAAATGGGTAGGAAGTTTAACGGGTACACGTGCATTGCTGGTAAGTACCATAAGACAAACAATTCTTCAGCTGGAGAGTGCCATTCAAGCACCGTTTATGCACACCAACTGGCCGTTGCTGAAAAAACCATGGACTACAGCTGTGGGCTCGTGCTGCAATCCCCGAGATTTCGCTCGTGCTCTTATTGTACTTCAGGCGTGTATTAAATCCGTTGTATTCGCAAGTGTTTGGCATGATCAATTGGGTCACGTTAAGCTGCAACGAGTTACCGCTTTGGAAAGAGAGGAGAAGAAACGACAGGACAAAAAGGAGAAAAAAGAAAAAGAAGATGAAGAAGAACGTAATAGATTGACGTTTAACTTTGTTAAGTATTCATTAGGACTTAAACACCAAGTTTGGAAGCAAAAAGGTGAAGAGTATCGTGTTCATGGACAATGGGGATGGCTATGGATATCCGCAAGTCGTCGTTACAAATGCGGTGATACCTCTAAATGTGGATTAAAAGGTGGACCGCAAAAAATAATGGTTCAAATTCGTGATGTGAGTGGGCTTAAGATTTTAGCTCTTGATCCACCTACTTACGATTATTTGATGCACGTTCACGGTTTATCGCCCAAGGAAGTCAAACAGGAAGATGTTAAGCCGGACATTAAGGAAGAAGTTGAGTCAGAGGCTGACAAAAAACCCACTGATGATGTTAAGAAAGAAGATATTAAGACTGAAGTCAAGGATGAAAAGGATGTTAAGTCAGAGGATAAAAAATTAAAGGTACCGTTTTTGGAGAATATGAAAATAGAAAAAGTATTTCCTGTTATTGATAAATTTGAAGAGATAGATGTTATGAAAGCTTTGACAACACCAGGAAGATTACATTATCCAAAGGTGGCTAAAAAAACCCGAATCGATGAATTTTTATCACGTCGTGCTCATTTAAAAGTACTGGAAGAGCGGCGTCTTTCGCAAACGGAAAAACACGACGCTAGTTCTGCTGTTAAAACTGAGGATGAAGGCGATAATGATGATAATGAAGAGTCTAATAACACGTCGCTTCAAAGTATCTTAGCTGGTAAAATGCCTAATAAATCTCTCGCACCACCAGTAAGAGAAATGCTTATCACTGTTGCTAAACGTATCCAGCAAGTTAGAAGCCAGTACGCTGCAGCGATGAAGATAGGCAAGGGGAATAGTTGTTATTCTCGGTATTGTAACATGACTGGAGCTGCTGCTAAGACACCTATTACACCTCAAAGTTTGAATTCAACTTGTTACTCGCCTATTTGCTTACAGAAAGCGAGACTCAAGCGTGATCTTGTTAATTTATTACGACGTGCTAACGCACTTAATAATAATCAAACAGCTGGTGGATTGGTAACACTCACATCTTCGGGAGTCAAAAAAATAGAAATTACTCCTACTAAACCAACTAAGGAAGAGAACAAGGATGCCATCAAACGTGATCTTGAATCCGCTGTCGCTTCAGCAACTCACTGTACTGAAGAAGTTCCAGCAACAAATGTTACTGTTGAAAAAGACAGTCCTAAAGCTAAGCGCGTTAAATTGGAAGATGATAACGTTGATGTGGAAAGTACTGATGTTAAATCGGAAAAAGTTGATGGGATTAAATCTGAAGCTAATGAAAAATCTGCCAACAGCAATGCTGGCTCCAAGTTTACCATTGTTAACAAACGTGGTAGAACGGTACAACGTTGTTCTGTTGCTAAGGAACTCAGTGCTGATGGAACTGTTAGAGTTTACTCGGCAGTCAGTACTGAAGGCAAAGTTTACTTGAAAAAAGTTGCTGTTACCAATGCTGAACGTAACAGAAAGAAACGTGCTCCAGTTAAGTATCCACTCTGCTCGACTTTCTGCACCAAGGCTAAGCAAAGGAGTATATTGTTGTTGCCGCAACATGAGCTTAGAAAGTTATCAAGAAATGCTGGTAGAATTCCAACTCAAGGATTCCATGCTCAAGCTAAGGTAAATTTTTTTTTTACATTTTCTAATTTGTGCTTTTAAGTACCCAATAATTGAACACTCATAAAAATGGGACCACTAGATGAATAGACTTTTCGAATTGATGTAATACAAAATTTGTGTATTTATTATGAGTAATATGCGCATGTTATAATTATTCAATGATACAGTAATTTATTTCTGTAAGTTTTTTTTAATTATAAATCAAAACAATTATATTTTTTTAACTTAAAAGTTGACATGTCGAGAATAGCCGATAGATACTATTTTTTTCATGAAAAGGTACTAAATCGTAAGCCGAACAATCAGTAAAAAAACGGTTTATCATCATTTTAAGTAAAAAAAATTTTACCACCCAATGAAATATACTTTTCTAGACAATACATATTTTTTGCAAAGATCTAAACTATAATTTTTATATTAAATTTTAGCGTCTCACTATACCTCCAAATTTTTAAAGCGGTACCCAGAACTTGAACAAGCTGGGGCCGTATAATTTTAACAGCACTCTAACTTCTAATAGGTTTATAGACTAGTGATCAGCATTGTGATTTGTATTAATTACTGCAAATTAAATAAGTTTTATAGCTAAAAATTATTGAACGTTTTTAATTGAATTTTTTTGATTTATAATTGAAAATTTACTTTATCATTCATAAAAAATGTTATTAAAAAATTAAATACAAATATTTCTCATTTTTTAATGAACATATTAAATATTCATAGTATTTTTTTGATATTAATCAATAAAATGTTATAATTCTTTTGATATTTCAATAAAACGTTAAAAATTTTTGGCGTGCCTATTGCCATATATTTTATTAGTTCAACTACTGCTCTCGGAGTGTTCAACTACTGCGGCTTGTCAGAATTGAATGTTCAACTACTACTTCTTTCATAGTCTATCTTAAAAACATTGTCAAAATCTAAATATTCAATTATATTTGTTATTTTGCGCTTTAATAAATTCAAAATTGTTTATATTTTCATTAAAAACTAATTTGAACGAATAATTACATCTTTATATATTAAAAGTAGGGTCAAATACGTTTTACTTAGAAACCTGTTCAACTACTGGGTACTTTACCTTATAATTTTGAAGTTGAAATTAACATTTTATTATTTTACAGGCAAATATGTCAGTGTGGCCGTACCAGTGTCCAAGACCCTTGTTCAAAACCTGCTGGTTGTACCGTACAGTCGGTTTAAAATCACTAGCAGCCGCGGCGCTCCAATTGAGAATACTTTGGGCATGTTTGAGGTGGGACGATATGGTGGCTAAGCCTTTGTCAGCTGACGGAAAACATCAGATAACTACTGACACTGAAATAATGTCACTGGAGATCTTGAAACACCGACACGTAGGACAGTTTATGGATCGAGTACAATATTTACGACGGAAAGTTGTAATTCCTCTGGAACTTCCTAAACAAATTCGCGAAGTTACATCCATACGAAGTGGACTGAGGAAACGTAAGCGTCCAGAGTCACCACAGAGCACTGAACCACAAGTGTCCGAAGAATGGGTCGATGAAGACAAACTTGATTTATGGGAAATAAAGCAATACGGAGACAGGTAAAAATTATTTATTACTACTTTTAATTAATGCACGCTTTGGGATTTATAAACTCATTCCTTTCCACAATTAACAATCTCTAATTGAATAAACTAACACATAAAATGCTTTGGCGTGTCTCTTTTCTATAGGTTAGAAAAGGCTAATGCCCAGATTATTACTAGGAGTCGATCTGGCGGACCTCAGACTGGTATGATGAACCGTGGATCATTGGCGGGCTCGAGTGATCAAGTTAGTGGTAAAGCTACGCCTGAAGAGATTAAAGAAAAAATAGAGCAACAATTAAGGATGCAAAGAGCTGCACATCAACAAAAACGGGCTCTTGAAACTCTTAAAAATCCTTCGAATTCATCGCCGCAGCTTCTTAAAGTTACAACTAATACCAATCAAGGTAAAAATAATTATTTTGTTTCAATAAGTATTTTTAGTAGTCAAATTTTGATAATTATTTACAAATGGGGTCAGTCCATGCTAGCCCGTGTTAATTTTTTTTTTTTTCATTTTTCGTTTTTTTTATGTACTTTAAAAAAAAATATATATATCAAAAACATCAAAAAAAGATAAAATAGAAATTTTATTCAAAAACATGAGAGCCAAAATTTTTTCCAACTTTTGAAGGCAAGAAAGCTATCGAAATCTTTATTTAAAAAATTCTACATCTCAAGTGGCACGAATTTTTTTTCATTAATGTTTTGTAGAATTTAAGTTTGCGATTATTAATTTTTGACTTCTTGTTGAGTAAAATCTACTAAAAAGTGAATATTTTTTTTGGGAGGCTTGAGATATATACATTCAAAAAAATTATAAATGCAAATTTTTTAAAACATTTTTTTTTATCATATTTGATTTGTTATAAAATTCTCAAAATTATCAGATTGAATTGATTTGATACAATATTAATTTTCATTTTTTTTAACGAAATTTCTATCTGATTTTATTGATATATATTTTTTTAAAAATACATAAAAAAATGAACAATTAAAAAAAAAAAGTTGATTATCACAATTTTAACAAATATTCAAAAAAATTTATAAATTTTTTAGAAAACCGTGATACTCACCTTTTTTTACATTGTTCTTTTTTTTATGTACTTTTAAAAAAAAAAATATATCAAAAAAGGATAAAATAGAAATTTTATCCAAAAACATAATAGCCAATTTTTTTCCAACTTTTGAAGGCAAAAAAGCTATTGAAATCTTTATTTTTTTCTTTTCCGACATTTTTTATCATAAATGCGTCGTAAAAACAAGCAGAATAAAAAAAAATTAAAAAATGTTAATTTTTCACCTAGTTATGACCCAAAATAGGGTTGACTCCACTTGTAACTAATTACCAATTAAAATGAATAAATATAATTACTTTCAGTAAAAGAAATGTTTAATAACAATAAATTATATTTTTTTAGATGGTGCAATTAAAGTAGTGTCAAAGGTGGCGATACCAGTGAACCCGAATACTCCTCAAGGGAAATCACAATTGACATCTTTATTAACAACTCCGAATCAACACAAAACAATAACTCGTCGTATCTTCATGACTAAATCCGCGGACGGAACAACACGGATGGTATCTGGTCCTACGAGCATTCTACCTAAGACAACTTCATCACCCGCTGCTTTAAATCAACAGTCACTGATAAAAACGGGTACTCCCGGCACACCCGCTCAACAAGGACAGCAAAAAGTTCAAATTTTACGTGGACCTGACGGTAAATTGCAAGTACGTGGATTGATGCCAGGCCAACAATTAGTTCAAATGCCTGATGGTAAACTCCATGTACTGAATACAACTCCTACAATCGCTGCGTCTACCGTCACAACACCAAACTCAACAACTACGATTGTTGCTTCACCGCAGTCTAATGTCAAAACAGTAACGACTAAGTTGACACCTGCCAAAGGAACTTTAGTGAAAAGTATAGTTCAAAGTCCACAGATACAACCAACAACTCCAGTAACATCGCGGATCAAAACTGTGCCAATGGCTGCAGTTTCTAACGCGACTGGTGTTTTAACACCGCAGAAGAATACAATTATGATGGCTAATTCAGGGCAAATTCAGCTTCAAGGGCAAGTTATCACCACAAGTGGTCAGGTTCTTAATGCGAATCAGATAGTAGTTAATAATGCAAATTTAGCTCAACAATTAGCGAGTGGCAAAGCGCAGCTTGCTACTGTTGGTGGTCACCAAGTTATTATAAGGAGTGCACCCACTGGTAACCAAATTGTTATACCAAATTCAGCAAGTCCAGGAATAATTGTCAAGACGAATGCTATCCAAAAAACTCCGATCGCAGCTCAAACGGTAACTTCGACGGTTGTAAGTCAAACACCAGCAGCACCTACTACACCAGTAACTACTAGGGTCCAAGCTCCTATCAATAATGTAACACCAGCGACACCAGCTGCTACACCAATAGCAGCAACTACTCCGGTAGCAGCAACAACCGCGACAACAACTACTACGCCAACTTCAACTATTCCTGCGGGTACAGAGGCATCATTACTCGCTTCACAGCCGCCTGGTACTGTGATAAAATGCGTAACAGCTCAAGTTATCGGGACGACTCACGGTCCTAGAATAGTTCTCCAAGGTCTCCAGGGTGCAGATTTCACTCCTCAGCAATTGGCGATGGTTCAACAGCAAGTTAAGCAGCAATTAGTTAAAGCTCAAGAAACTACTGGTAAACAAGGTGTTTTAGGGCCTACTAAAATTTATCTTGCTGTTCAACCCGCGACTCAATCAACACCAACGACCGCACAAACAACGACTACAACTGTAGCAAAAACTCCAATAGCAATAAAAACTCCAGTTACTCCCGCGCCTGTTTTGACTCCGGTAAAAACTCCGATACCAGTAACTCATATAAAGGTTGAGAAAAATTTAGATATTCCTAAAATAGCTCCAGCTCCAGCTACAGCTGATAAACCCAAAGTTGTTGTTCAACAAGTCAGCAGGACAAGTGTTTCTGAAGATGAGCCTCAAAGAACTGTTTTGGCTAATGGACAACAACCAACGGCAGTTAAAACAGAAGTTACTGTTAAATCTGAAGAAGATAAAGATACTTTTACAGTAACGGAAGATTTTATTGAACATTCAGTGAGAACAGCTTTGAAGCAGGAGAATTTAAATCCAGAAATAACTGAAAAACTTTTGAAATTTCAACGTTATCGCGAGCGAAGCAAAAAAGATGCTGAAAATTCAGTGTCGAATATACAGCACCAACATACGACACCAGTAGCACGTACACCTTCAAGAAAAAGACCCGCACCTGGTGGTACACCGATAACAGTAGCGGCTGGATCAATTACACCCTCGACAGCACTGAGAGACTCAACGCAGACTAATGAAAAAATTAACGAGTGGTCTGAGACACCACGCAAGAAGATTATTATTAAACAAGAGCCAAAGGAATCTCCCAAGATGGTGTCCAAGCAATTACTCGAGGACAACAGCAGCGTCAACAGCAACGTCATTGGAACTAACAGCACTGGGAATGTCAACGAAGCAGCGGCAGCAGCTCAACGGAACCGGTCGTTGAAGTTGAAAGATTCACAGGAAGCACGGAAGAAGCAGCAGGTACATTCTCGCATGCAAGTTCTACTTTTTCGTCACAAAGAACTTCTCAAAAAGGATATACTGAAAAAACGCGCACTGCTGGAGAAGGAATTACAGATTGACATCCAGAAGGATTTATCAGCGGAATTGACCACCCGGACCAAGGCTGAGCGGCATAAACAGGATGAGGTCAAAGTTGGAAGCGTTAAACGCAAAGCCAACGCACAGGTACCCACTCAGGTCAGTCCAAGTCGCAGCGGGGGTAAATCGAAAAAGCATCGTGCTCCAAGTCATCATCATCATACACCACCCGGTGGATCATCATCGACGCCGAATCGTCTGAAAAAAGAGAAACTTTATTGCTTATGTAGAACACCTTACGATGAAACTAAATTCTACGTTGGGTGTGATCTATGTAATAATTGGTTCCATGGTGAATGCGTTGGTATCACTGAAGAGATGAGTAAATCACTTTCAGAATTTGTTTGTACTGAGTGTCGACACGCTAGAGATACACAAGAGCTGTATTGTCTTTGCAAGCAGCCTTATGATGAATCTCAGTAAGTCTTTTTATTTACTTGACTCTATTTTTAATATTAATTTTAAGTTTTATTTTATTTATTTATTATTGTATCTTAGCTGATTTTTTTAATGTATTCTTTTTTTATTTTTTTTTATTTTGTATTAATTTTTGTACGACAATTATTGTATTGATTTTTTATTTGAATTGTAAAGTAACTTACTGTATTATTTTAAGATTCTACATTTGTTGTGATAAATGTCAAGACTGGTTCCACGGTCGTTGTGTTGGAATATTACAGTCTGAAGCTGATAATATTGATGAATATGTTTGCCCTAATTGCCAAAAAAATTCGTCAGTTAATTTTGCAAATATGAAAAACCTTGATAATAAAGATTTTGATTTATTGAAGAAATTAATTAAGCAAATGCAGGTGTGTATCAATTAAGGAATTTTTTACATTTCAATAAAATTTATAATTAAAAAAAAAAAAAATATGTATTATTCATTCATTTATAAATTAATTACAGGCCCATAAAAGTGCATGGCCGTTTATGGAACCCGTAGATCCAACTGAAGCGCCGGATTATTATAAAATAATAAAAGAACCTATGGGTAAATAATAGTTGATTTATTTAAAAATTAAAAAAATTTTTTTCTTATTATTTAAAATTAATGTTATACATTTATATCGACAGATCTTCAAACGATTGAATTCAGGATAAACAGCAGATCATACAAGAAACTAAGTGAATTTATCGGTGATATGACGAAAATATTTGACAATTGTCGTTACTACAATCAAAAAGAGTCGCAATTCTTTAAGTGTGCCGAGTCGCTGGAAACATTTTTCGTCCATAAAATAAAGAGTTTACGGGAAAAATTTTCTGAAGGAAAATAAATACAACAGTTTTCAATATAAATAAACACTACAGTGATTTTTAAAATAATTTCTTGAATAAATTTAGAAATGAAACTTTTAAATATTTAAATTTAAAATAAATGAATTATTTTTATTTATTAGAGTCGTGTGAATGTTTAAAAAAAATATATTATTAATTAATATTTTTTAGTGTAAATTAATATTAATCCCAACGATGTAAAGAAAATTTAACAAGAGATCAAGTAATCTCCAATATTCACGCGGCGCTAAAACAAATTAACATATTTGTAATATCACATTATATTTTTTTGTTCATTGAAATTAATAGAATTATAATACATAATAATAAAAAAAAAGTAATTTAATAATAGTGTCTATAAAAAAATTTTTCTAAATCATGATCATAATTTTTAGAATTGACGATTAACAGCGTGATCATGTTAATGATATTAAAAAAAAAAAAAGAAGTACATATAAAATAATAGCTAACATCGTACACAAATTTTCGTGCCCTCTATTATAGTATAAATTATTATATTGAAGCAAGTAAAAATAATAATGAAATAATTAGAGCGTGCATAATAAATTGTACAAATTTATTTATTATGCTCATAAATAATTAATTCATTGAGATTGTTTTAATCACATAAATTTTCTATGCAATTGTTTATAAATGATAATATGTTAGATTGTAAGATGTCTACGAAACGATAAATTTAATATTAATAAATAATTATAATGATTTAATTAATTAAAAAATCACTTTGTAAATAATAATAATAATAATAATTTCAAGTAATAACAGATGTTTAAGCATCTTAAAAATTTTTTTGAAAACTTTTATTACAAAATTAATATTTATAAATAAATAAACAATTGCAGACAGCGATTTATGCAAAACAATAATTATTTACATCACTTGAATTATTGTATTTTCATTTTTTTAATGAAATTGATTGCTTTTTTAAAAATGTAAAAATTATATCATCGTTTTGCTTAAAACAATTTTATAATTGGATATTTTTCTTTATTATTATTATCTCGGTATTTTGTTGAAAAAAATAAAGTTATAAACAAAATAAGGACTACGCAAAATTGTAAAAAAATATTGTGTTAATTAAGGTAATAATTATAATAATAATTAATGATAATAATAATAATAATTAACGAATGAGCGATGTACAGTATTTTTAATTCATGTTCTAGGGTAATGCCTGGCGAACAAATTTTTTTAAACAATAATAACGATAATTAATAATAAAGAAGAATAATTAATAAACTCAATTAAATCTGCGATAATATTAAGAAAAAAAATATTGAATTATTCATTTTCAAAATTAATAAATAACTATAGTTTTTTATGTATAAGTTAGAGTTAATTATAAGTGCTATATATATTTTTTCTTAATTATCAACAGTGTAAATGTTTTTAGTTTTAAAATTAATTTAGTTATTAAGTATGCTAAATCTCACACAGGGACACGATTTAACAAATTTACCTATTGTGACGTACACACGTGCACACAATGTTAAATAAAAAAAATGATTTAATAAAAAAAAAACCAAGATTAATCTCTAATTTATATTTATAATAACAATTACATCAAATTAGTGCCAGTACATAATTTTAAGTTTTATTTTAATTGTAGTCTGCGCTTTTTTAAAGCTGATTCGTGATAATCGAAAAACAACTTTAATTATTAAAATCATGTAAAAATGTTCAGTAAAAAAAGCTCTTATACTACATAGATTATAATAAATATATTTGTATTAATTTTAATTCATTTTTTATTGTTTCAACTGCACAATATACTAAATTATTTTATTTTATAATTTAATTTTTAAAAATATTTAAAATCTCCTAAATAATAATTTATTAATTTTTGTAAAAATTTATGATACTGAAATCAGCATGAAAATTAATTTAACAGATACTTGATAATTTTAATAATTTTTTTGAACAAATAAATTATGGCAAAAAAAATGAGAAAAGAAAATTGACATCTAGAGAATTGAATAAATAAAAAATGTAATTTTTTTTAAATAATTTTTTAGAACACATTTGTTTGTTAAAGAAAATTAAAATATTGTAGTGACAGCTAAATTTAATGAAAATTAAAGTTGCAGATATTTAATAAATTTTAGAATTTTTTTAAGAAATAAATTAATGCAAAAAAAAATTGATATGCAGAAATTTTAAAAAATTAAAAATGCAATTTTTAAAATTAATTTTTTGGAAGAAATTTTTTTGATTATTATTTGTAAATAATTATTATGAAAAACCTATTTTTAAAAATTGACACTTTTAATTTTTTAAAATTTCTACATGTCCAATTTTTTTTCGTAATAATTTATTTGCAATAAAAATCTAAAAAATTTTTAGATGTCTGTTAAATTCAGTATCATAAAAATTTTATACTATTAATTTTAAATTTTAATTTTAGTGAAAGTTTGATTCATTATTTACTTTATTTTAAGCCTTGAAGAGAAAAGAGTAAATCCAGTATAGTAAGATAAAATAATACTGAATTTAATTAAATTAAAAAAATTAAGATTTTTATAACAATTTAATTATAATGAAAAAAATTCATGTAGAATTTTAAAAAAATTTTAAGTGCGAATTTTTTTTAAATATTCTTTTTTATAATAATAAGATGTCTGCTAATTTCAGTATCATGAGATAAAAAGAGTTTTGGATGATATATTGAACGAAAGATGGGCGACTGGAGTATGCGTAGTATCGAAAAATTTTTTCGTATCATCATGTATAACACCCGTTATATATTTAGAAGACGCATTAGTACCGTACTAACTCTTGTAAGCGCTGCGTCAAAGAAGAAACATTCACCCGTAAGTGTTACCGTTTTTAATTCACTCTATTTGTAACTTAACTTATAATATTTATTATCAAATTATTCTCTAGTAATTATTTAAATAATTATTTTGAAATTTTTCAGTTAAAAAATGATGAGCAAGACTTGCATCCTTCGAGGCAAATCGATCGTTACGAAGGCTGGGATAAAAGGTATCCTTTACTATATTTCACGCGTTAAAAAAATTTAAATAACTTGCGTAATAAATATTATTTAATTATTTTGATAATTTTATGCACTTGTGATAATTGAATCTTTGGAACAATAGAATTATTTGTTATCTTATCATTAAAAATATGACCTTACACAGACAGGTATCAATATTGTGTTTAACGTTGACATTTATCCAATAACTAATCCAATTAATAATCCATTTTTTTTTTAATTTCCTGCAAAGAGTAAATAAAACTATTGAATTTAAATGAGAAGAAATTGGGTATTGGAATAGATGATTGTTGTACCCACTTGAGTTTAAGTGGGATAAATTAAAGTAAATCGACCTTACTATTAGCTCGCTTGTACCTTGTTTAGTTTAACTATTTTATAATAATTTACTTTTATTACTTTCAATTATCTGAAATATATATACCGCAGTAAGTTATTATGTTGTAACGACGCAGGAGACAGAAATACATGGAGAAGATGTTTGACAACTGCAGCGTGTGTTGAGCCCAAGGGTCCGAGTGTCAAAACTGAAATTCCTGGACCCGCTTCTCGACAGTTGTTTGATGAACTCAATAAATTTCAGGTATTAAAACAGCAGAAAAAAATTAAGTTATAAAAACAATTTTTGATCATTTCTATAATATGAAATTCAAAATTTTTTGGTTTTATTTAGGAAAATTAATTAGTAAAATTTGTCGATTTTTGTCATTAGAAAAAAATCAAGTTATCAAAACATTAAATGTTTGATAATTTAATTTTTACAATGTGAAATTGAAGAATTTTTGATTTTATTTAAGAAAATAAATCAATAATAAAAAATATTTCTTAAAAATATCATTCATTGTTTTTTTAAATTTCTACATGTGGAATTAAAAAATAGATTTTTATATTTTTTTTATTATTCTTATTTTTACTTGTATATAATGGGCGTATAGATTTTTATGATTTTTTTGTGAAAAAAATTAAAAAAAATTTGTCAGATTGTTGATTTTAGTTCTGAAAAAAAAAAAAAAAATTGAGTTATTAAAACAATCAATTTTTAGTAATTTCTACAATATGAAATTTAAGATTTTTTTATTTTAATTAAGAACATAAATCAGTAATAAAAAATATTAAAAAAAAATCTCATTCATTATTTTTTTCAATTTCTATGTGGAATTAAAAAATAGATTTTTATAATTTTTTTTGTAAAAAAAAATTTTTAAATTTGTCAAACTTGATTTTAGATCTCAGAGAAAAATTGAGTTATTAAAACAATTGATTTTTGGTCATTTCTATAATATGAAATTCAAAATTTTTTGGTTTTATTTAGGAAAATTAATTAGTACTAGAAAATATTTTTTCAAAATTATATTCAGAGTATTTTAGAATAAAACTTGCGAAATTTGTCGATTTTTGTCATTAAAAAACAATCAAGTTATCAAAACATTAAATGTTTGATAATTTAATTTTTACAATGTGAAATTGAAAATTTTTTGATTTTATTTAAGAAAATAAATCAATAATAAAGAATATTTTAAAAAAAATCTCATTCATTGTTTTTTGAAATTTCTATATGTGGAATTAAAAAATAGATTTTTATAATTTTTTTGAGAAAAAAATTTAAAAAATTTGTCACTGTTGATTTTAATTATCAGAAAAAATCAAGTTATCAAAACAATATATTTTTTATTTTTAGTAAAATAATCCGGACTAAAAAAAAACTACGTGAATATTTTTTTACAATAAATCTGTCTATTATTTTCAATATTATTAAAAAAATATTATCAAATATCAAACTTAAGAAAATGTTTCTTAATTCCCAGCAAGCAGCAACAGTCCAACTGTTTGCAGACTATGACAAATCATCAGGGAATTACATGGTAGACGTTGACGGGAATACACTATTGGACGTCTACATGCAAATATCATCAGTACCCCTGGGCTACAACCACCCGGCAATGCTGGAAGCTCTTTCGGATCCTCATAACCAAGTGCGTAAAATTATCGATTTA
The DNA here is from genome assembly GCF_020080835.1 of Cotesia glomerata. Taxonomy (NCBI): domain Eukaryota; kingdom Metazoa; phylum Arthropoda; class Insecta; order Hymenoptera; family Braconidae; genus Cotesia; species Cotesia glomerata. The sequence goes on from NC_058162.1 coordinate 21,975,285, forward strand.
AATGATCGATTATTACCATAAATATCACAAAACCTCTTTTTTCTAGAGAGCAATCGTCAACAGACCAGCTCTAGGTGTCTATCCGGGTGCTGATTGGCCGAAAAAACTCAAGGATGTGCTACTTAGGCCTGGAGTAATACTTTTTTTTTTTTAAATATTTAAATAATTGTGGTCAATGATATTAATTATATTTTTAATATGCATCAGGTCGCTCCCAAAGGCCTTGGAAATATTACAACTATGATGTGCGGCTCGTGTTCCAATGAAAATGCATTTAAAAATATATTTATGTGGTACGCTGAGAAAAATCGAGGTGGCAAACCTTTTACCAAAGAAGAAATGGAATCTTGTATGGTGAATCAAATCCCTGGCTCGCCAAAATACTCAATTATGTCATTCCAAGGTATTGTAGATGACTAACTATTGTTTAAAATATTATGTTACTTATTTTAATTGTTTTTGTTCATTATTAAGGAGCATTCCATGGGAGAACTCTCGGTTGTTTGTCTACAACACACAGTAAATATATTCATAAACTTGATGTACCTGCTTTTGACTGGCCAATTGCTAGCTTTCCTCATTATAAATACCCGTTGGAAGATAATGTTAGCCAGAATGCTGCTGAAGATAAACGCTGTCTTGCTGAGGTATGTATTCATTTTTTATTTTAATTGAAGGTAAAAAATTCCAGTTATTGAAATTGGCCTAGTGATTGACACTTGCAATTTTATTTTAATTAAAAAAAAACAAATAAACTCTATAGTGTTGAAGCAAGTAAAATTTACTTGAGTAAAGAAAAATTTCTTAGTTTAAAAATTCTTCTACTCAAATCAAGAAGATAAAATTCTTTAAAACTATTTAAAAAAAAATTAACTCTAATAAATAAATAAATATAATTTTTGAATTATAAATTTTAAAATAATTTATTTTTTGAGAACATTTTATTTTTTTTTTATTAGAATAAAATTGAAAGTGTCAAACAACTAGCCCAGTGTCAATAACTGGGTCTTTTACCTTATATAATTAAGAGAATAAAAAAAATTTTATCTCCAGAGTATTTATATGATAAAATTAATTTTTTAAAATTAAATTTAGTATCATTTGAAAGGTTCTGATCTGAATTAGTGCCTTTTTAATGTTTCATAAGCTTTTCAGCAATAGTTAATCTATTGTGATAAGTTTTCGAAGTAGGTACATAAATAGATTCGAATTTTGCGATAAACGTCAATTGTTTATTTATTTTGTTTTGTACATGTAAATGTGGTGATCTGTTAAAAATTAAATTTTTAATTGAAAAGCTTTAAATAAAATTTTTAATTAAAAAATTTTGAATAAAATTTTTAATTAGAAATTTAAGAAAGCTTTTAATTAAAAAATTTAAAATTGGAATAGATTAGAATTTCACGATAAAAAAAATTTGTTTATTTATTTATTTTGTTTTGTACAAGTCAATGGGGTGATAAGTCAAAAAATTAATCTATATAATTAAGAGACTAAGAAAAATTTTGTAACGGGTATATCTTTATCGTGAATTGGGTTTGATTTTTTTTATCGATAGTCATTTATATGATTTAAATAATTGAGAGAGTAAGGAAAATTTTGTGACGAGCATATTATTATTTAGAAAGGAATTTTTATAGCTAAATTAGGTATCATTAGAAAGATCTTGATAAGAATTTGTGCCTTTTTACGGTTTTATATATTTTTCAGTAATAGTTAATTTTTTATGTTAAGTTTTTGGAGGAGTTTTGAATAGTTTGTTGGTTCTATAAATTTGTTCCGTCACATTTGTTCATTAAATTGTTTGTAATTGATCCTAAAATAGCATTATTATTTTTGAAATTTATTTCAAAAATACCTAAACTATGTATAGAGTGATTAGAAATATCAAAAAATCATTAAGCTCAAATTTTCTTTTTCATAATCTGTAAATCTCGGCAGTCGCATAGTTACTGCAGGTTGCTAGTTAATAATATTTAAATTTATAGATTTTGGTTTTAAGATCAAAGTTTAAAAATTATTATTATTAATATATTTTCAGGTTGAAGATTTAATAGTTAAATTTGACAAAGAAAAAAATGTACCAGTTGCTGGAATAATAATTGAACCAATACAAGCAGAAGGTGGTGACAATCATGCTTCACCCGAATTCTTCCAACAATTACAAAAAGTAACTAAAAAATACGAAATCGCATTATTAATTGATGAAGTACAGACCGGTGGTGGTCCAACTGGTAAAATGTGGTGTCATGAACATTTCAATCTTCCATCTCCACCAGATGCTGTTACTTTCAGTAAAAAAATGCAATTAGGTGGTTATTATCATACTACTGAATTGAGGTAAATATACATACTTATCTATAACAAGCATTAAAACTCATAAATATAATAAATAATTAGTACTTAAAGATATTGGATCGTCATTGAGATAACAAAAATCTACTTTTTAGACCCAATCAAGGATACAGAGTCTTCAATACATGGATGGGTGACCCCAGCAAATTAATAATGTTGGAAGCTATAGTAAATATTATCCAAAGAGATAATTTATTGGGGAAAGTTTCAAAAGTTGGGGATTACACTCTAGATAATCTCAAAAAAATCGAGAAAGAATTTTCGACGGTAATTAATTCATCTAGAGGTAGAGGTACTTTTATTGCTTTCAACGGAGCTACGCCTCAAATACGTGATCAGATTGTCAAGAAGCTTTTGGCTAAAGGTAAAATTTTAAATGATATTTTAATAATCTCAGATTGTTTATTAATTAATCATTATTTATTTTCTAGGCATCCAAGCTGGTGGATGTGGCGCAAATGCAGTTAGATTAAGACCAGCTTTGACATTTGATCGCCTACACGCTGACATCTTTTTGGATGCATTGCGTAAAGTTCTCAAAGAATAAACTAATCAAAATTATTAAACGTATAAAAATCTACAGTCTTCCAAAAAAAGAATTATTAAAAAATTTATCACTTAAAATTTAAATAACTTTTTAATATTTTTGTATATAAAATTTACTTTATCTGTGTTTCGTTCTTTGAAAAAATATTTTGTGGGTTCAAAGTATATTGACAATATTTGTCCGTGACTTCTAATTATTTAAAATATTTATTAGTTGTAAGAAATATCTGTCTTCCATTTATTGTTGAATTTTAAAAATTTAAAAGAAAAATAAATGAAGTAAGGTAAAAGCCCCAATATATGATCATATACTGGTACATGATCATATATTGGGGCTTTTACCTTATCTAATGTTTATATTATCGAGTATTTTTTCTATATTTTAAGCTTATTTATAAATAATATTTAAATATAGTTATAAAATTCTAAAGAACAAATAAAATTTTTCCCATGTTATTTCCATAAAAAACTTAGGTTGAAACGCGGATAATTTTAAAGTTAATATTAAGAGCTCAAATTTTGAGGAAATTTTTTTTTATCAATTTAGAAGCATTTTTGAACCCCCGGGAGCAAAGAAATTCATAAACACCCCTTTTAAGGACCACCCTATTAAATATATTAATCTAAAAGGGAAATCAATAAATAAAGATATAAGTAAATCAATTAAATTTAATTAACAAAATACTTACAAATAAGATTACAGTTATATCACTTTTAGTGTCTTGTACATTTATACACAATTTTATTATCATTATTATTATAAATCATTGTCTCAACAAATCTCACGATATTTTCTTCAATATTTCCGACAAATGTTCAAATTGTGGAAGTTTACTTTTTCGTTTCACATATTCTATCGTTCTTGTCTGCAAATCAATTATTTTTATTATAATAGTTTCCCGAAATTCTACGATAAATCTCGTTACTAATGCTAAAAGGTATACCCTTTTGGCATTAGTAACGCGAAATTAATAACAAATTTGGTAAATATTTACCAGTGGGGTCAACCATTTTCATTTTCATTTTTTTGAACGAAATTTCTATTTGATTTTATTGATAAATTTTTTTTGAAAAATACATAAAAAAAAATAAAAAGTTTATTATCACAATTTTAATAAATTTTCAAAAAAATTTATAAATTTTTTAGAAAATTGTGATACTCAACTTTTTTTTTTAATTGTTCTTTTTTTTTATGTATTTAAAAAAAATATATTAAAAAACATCAAAAAAAAGATAAAATAGAAATTTTATCCAAAAATATAAGAGCCAAAATTTTTTCCCACTTTTGAAGGCAAAAAAATTATCGAAATTTTTATTTTTTTTTTTTCACGACATTTTTCATCATAAATGTGCCGTAAAAACAAACAGAATAAAAAAAAAATTTTTTTAAATATTAATTTTTCACCTAGTTATGGCCCAAAATGGGGTTGACTCCACTTGTAAATAATTACTAAAAATTTTTTGTGCTCAGCTATTGTTTTAATTATCAAAGTCAATCAATATCAAACATCAATACGATTAAAAAAAAAATAATAATTCTTACTCGCATTTTTGGATCAGCACACCCGTGTTTCAGGGATAAATTCCACAAACTAACAGCTAAATTAGCCAGCGTAGATTGTTTGAGATCCGCTCGCATAACAAGCCGCCCAAATAAATCCATTGACAATGACGATTGCTTGTCGTACTGGTTCGTAGACCCCAAGTACTTTAAATGATTTAAAATTTCGTCTAAAACTTTAGTACAAATTTTATCAACTTCGCTAATAAATTTTTTATCGCTCCCATAGAGTCTATCATTGGAATCAACCTAAAAAATTACAATTATTATTTGTTGTCATAAGGTATCAATTATTTTCAAAAATAATAACGATAGATTACCTTGTCTACATGATAAGGATAAGTTTCAAGCGTAATTGTAGACAGTAAATCAAGAATTCGTAAGTAGAGAGCACACTTGATTGAGCTGTTTTCATCGAAGCATCGTTGAACAGCATTAAGCAAGCCTCTCATCAAGTACAAAACACCGTGCTCAGGACTATCAGGAACAACGAGCAGCGTTGAGAGGAAATTTGATAAATAAGAGAGTAAATAAGGCTCAGTATTTTTAGGCCGTCCATCAATTTCGATTGTCTTGGGCATCTCGGGAATGAGACTCAGTGCGGCTTTAAAACAGGCATCAGCTAGAAATAATAATTTTTTATTATTTAATTGATTTTATAATCCAAAGTTTTAATTAATTAATAATAACTAGTGACCTGCAGTCACTATGTGACTGCCGAGATTTCTGTAATTTGTATTATGAATAAGAAAAATTTGGCTTAATAATTTTTTGATATTTCTAATCACACGATACATAGTTTGGGTATTTTTTAAATGAATTTTAAAAATAATAGTGCTATTTTAGGATCAATTACAAACAATTTAATGGAAAAATGTGGCAGAACAAATTTATAAAACCAATAAACTATTCAAAACTGCTTCATAAACTTAACATAAAAAATTGACTATTAAGGTAAAAGACCCAGTTATTGACACTTGCAATTTTATTTTAATTGAAGAAAAAAATCAACTCTGATAAATTAATAAATATAATTTTTGAGTTATAAATTTTAAGATAATTAGTTTTTTTTTTTAATTTTATTTTTTTAATTAGAAGAAAATTGCAAATGTCAAACAACTAGGCCAGTGTCAATAACTGGGTCTTTTACTTTACTGAAAATATATAAAATTGTAAAAAAGCATAAATTCTTGTCAACCTTTCTGATGATACCGAATTTAGCTATAAAAATTCCTTTAAAAATAATAATATGTTTGTCGCAAAATTTTCCTTACTCTCAATTATTTAAATCATAAATGACTATCGCTGAAAAAATATCAAAACCAATTTACGATAAAGATATACCCGTTTCAAAATTTTTCTTAGTCTCTTAATTATATAAATCAATTTTTTAGCTACAACGACATTCACATGTACAAAACAAAGTAAATAAATAAACAAATCTTGTTTATCGAAAAATTTTAATCTATTTATAACTACTCAAAAGTTAGGTTCAGCAGCACTAAAAAGTCTTTCTCGACATTTATGGCACATTAGTGACTATTCAATTGGATTAACATTTTTTGACTGAAATTTAAAAAAAATTATGAGCGACCTTTTAAAATTTAAATTTTGAACTGAAACTTTCAGGAACTTATTTTTTTTTTGGTCTATAAAATTATGACGTAATGAGAAAAAAAATAAAAAAAAAAAAAAATTCGATTTTTGACGATTTTTGAAATTTAAAAAAATTTGGAGCGACCTCTTAAAAATTTTTTATTGAGCTGTCCTTTGGAGAGAGCTCTTAAAACATCAAAAACTAACATTTTTTCACTCGAGACTTAAAAAAAAAAATAGTCGGTTTTTTTGCACCACCCTAATGTATATAATAATGTATACAGCTCAGGAAGCCTACAGTAACTTCCAGATCAACAAGCTTTCCCAGAGAAGACAAATATCGGACTTAATCTTTGCATTCAAAATCATTAATGGATACATCGACTCTCCAGAGATTTTGGAGCAACTAGGAATCATCTTTCTTAAGCCAAACTTAAGATCAAATCGAATTATTTGACACTTCGATCACATTGTTTGTATCATCGGTTAAACGACTATTTCTAACTAATCACCACTTATCTCTTGAAAAGTGCAATTTTTTCCTTTTGTAATAATTACTCTCAAAAATATTTTTTCTATACTGTTACTAACTTAAAGTTATAAACTAAATGAAATTAATTTAATTTAATTTAAATTAAATTCTAAAAAAATCTTAATGCTTTTTTTTCCTTTTTTCGCCTAAAACTAAAATTTACTTGATGTAAACCTAATGTATAAAGCCGATTGGCGTTTGAATAAATAAATAAATAAATAAATAAATAAATAAATAATAATAATCATAACTAACCTTGACCAAGACACTGATTTAGCAGCGCAACCTGTCCCGAAAGTAAATACAATTGCAAGCGAGTCGTAACAAGCGTCAACGAAGGAATGGTGATGAAGCAAAAAGCAGCACACGCACGTACAAAAGCCGAAGTTCGTCTGGTGTGATGTCCTCTGATTATCTTCCTGGTTTCAACAGCTTGGCGATTAACGCACTGAACTAGTTGAATATGTACAGCATCCAGATTAGGAAAAGCAGCTCTTGCCTCGGCATAATAATTCAGCTGCTTTTCGAAATCCCGTCCATAGTCAACGCGTTGCACCAGATCGCAAATCAGTGCGCCAATTTGTCGTTTTTCATCTTCTACACTCAGTGCATTCACTGAGTCATGCATGATCCTCGCGATGTACATCAGCGCGTTTATTATTATCGGGTCTGTAACCAGACCACTTTGAGCCCTGAAACCTTCGATTATATTTTTACAGACTTCAACTTTGATACTTTCTTTGTGAAACAAATCAATGAGAGGTAAAAAATTATCCATCGCCAAAAGCGACTCAAAGTCTTGAGTTTTCGCGACTATTTTTTCGACTATTGCTTGCAATTGCGGGTAGTAATTTTCATACATACGCTTGGGGCTCAAATGATTGATTATTTCTTTTAAAAATTCGTTCAATTCTTTAACTGAAAAATGCATTACGACAAATTGTATCCAGACTTCAGCGCAGTGCATAAATTTAACTGGCTCTTGCAGACTTGTAATGTATTTCCATATTATTTCATAAACAGCTTGACAATCGTCTCGCGGCAAATCTTCCTGGATGAGACACTCGCCCAGACTTCGGTACAGCAGATATTGAGGAAAGCTAATGTCTTGTTTACACTCATCAACAAGCTCAACGAATTCCATAGCTCGAGATGAAATGTACGCTGGTTTGAAGGCAACGAGTATTGCATTTAATAATAATGCACAATTGGCTTGTAATTTACAACGTGATATCACTTCTGATAGTATAGTTTCATCGGCAGTACGAGTTAACACCTGAAGTATCCAGTCCAGCGCTGGCGTGTACAGATTTAAGTATATAAATATCGATATATTCTGACGGTTTAACTCTGTTTTCATTGTTTGTGTAAATAATTGATTGTACGTTAGCAAAAGGTCGTAAATATTTTCACGTATAAATTCGTAGTCCGCTGTTTTAAGCGCGAGACCCACGCGGCATAGGTAGCATCTTGCATAAGCAGCGATCAATGGATTTCCAATACCACGAATCATTTTAGTAATGCGTAGCAGAGCTGTGTTAAACTCCGTTGTTGTTAAAAAACTGTATGATTTAATTATTGCCATTTCCACGTACAGGCGTGGTACTAGTTCCCGAATTGATGCTATTTTGTAAAACCAATTTCTGCAAGTTTCTTTGGCATTTTCTGGAACCATATCTGGTGTAAAATTATCTGGAAGACTTTTAGGTACTTTACTACCAGGTCTGTAAATATATTTTTTCATCAATTTTAATTGTGTTAATTCTTATAAAAAATTCTATATTAAATTAAAATTATTATGGTAATTATTTACAAGTGGGGTCAACCCCATTTTGGGTCATAGGAAAAATTAACATTTTCAAATTTTTTTTAATTCAACTTGTTTTTACAACGCATTTATGATAAAAAATGTCGTGAAAGATAAAAATAAAGATTTCGATAGCTTTTTTGCCTTCAAATGTTGGAAAAAATTTTGACTCTCATGTTTTTGGATAAAATTTATAGTATCTTTTTTTGATGTTTTTGATATATTTTTTTTGAAAAGTACATAAAAAAATAAAAAATAAAAAAAAAAAAGTTTATCACAATTTTTTTTTAAATTTACAAATTTTTTTGAAAATTTGTTAAAATTGTGATAACCAACTTTTTTATTTTTTTTAATTGTTCATTTTCTTATCTATTTAAAAAAAATATATCAATAAAATCTAATAGAAATTTCGTTAAAAAAAAAATGAAAATTAAAATGGTTAACCCCACTTGTAAATATTTACCCTTATTACTCCATAAGCTCTTCAATTCATGAATGATACTGAAGTTAAAAGACATCTGACAATTTTTTTAATTTTTATAATAATTAAATTATTATGAAAAAAATTTACTTAAAAAATTTTACATCTAAAGCGACACAAATTTTTTTTTTTTTTTTTATTGTTTTGTAGAACTTAAGTTTACGATTATTAATTTTTGACTTCTTATTGAGTAAAAAGTAAATATTTTTTTTTGTGGCGCTTGAGATGTAGAAATTCAAAAAATTATAAATCCAAATTTTTTAAACCATTTTTTTTATCATATTTGATTTGTTAAAAAATTCTCAAAAATTATGAGATGGAATTGATTTGATACAATAATAATTTTAATTTAAATAGAAAATATAAAAAAAAAAAAAACTTACTTGTAGTAATCAGCCTTAACTTTCAGTCTTTCATAGACAAGTTTACCAAATATATCAAGAATATCAGTAATAAGAACAAATTTACTAGGATAAAAAGCCATTCCCGATGTATCAACCAGCAGCTTTGCACACTGAATAGCAATCTTCAACGCTTTAACTCTTAGATCCGCATGCCAAGCTTGGACCAGCTCATTGTTCAACTGTTCTATCCTCGACACGTACTCCTGCTGGGACAAGTCCAGCATTTGCCGCACAGAGCCTTCTTCAAAATCATCCAGCTGCTCCAGGCGATTTCGTACCTTGTCCACTAGATTGTTAGCCTGAACTGTAACCACTGCAACAATAAATAAATAAATAAATTACAAAAATAAGCCAAGAACAAGAGCAAGTAACATTAAGGAGAGAAATACATGTAAAAGGCCGTTTTCATGTTGATTTTCATTAATTTTTTTAAGGTATAAAAAATTAATATTATTTTTTGAAACTATCAGGTTATTTTAGAGATATATTCATGAGTATTTTTTTGTATTAAACAACAATATAACTTAACAAATAGCGGAGATATCAGCTGATACACATCGTAGGTTGTCAACCGATTTAGCAGTTGGTGTGCAGTATGGAAGCCACAATTTTTATCTGAAATCACTCGGCACCGAAAAATTACTTTTTCTGTGCCATTGATTTCAGATAAAAATTGTGGCTTCCATAGTGCACACCAATTGCTAAGTCAGAAGACAACCTACGATGTGTATCAGCTGATATCTCCGCTACTTTTTAAGTTATATTGTCGTAAAATATGGAAAAATATGTCTATACTAATAAATGGAAAGCCGGTTTTTTATTTGTCCGGTTATACTATGAAAACTACAGAACCGATCAGAATAATACTTATACCATAAGATGCAGCGTGTTTCGGAGAAGGTTTTAGTATATGATATGGTGGTGATTACTTATCCGGAACCTATATTTTTTTGATTTAGAAATAAAGAATTTTTATTGTAACTAAATTTATTCTATTTGATTGTCATTTGTTTAAAATAAATTTTTTAATTCTATTGATTATCTTTATATACTAGGCAAATTTTTTCACTTATGAGACCTGCCATTTCTTTAACTGAAACTTTCAATGCTCATTAAAAATTTTTTTTTTCATATCAATTATTATTAATTTTTATAAGAAAGACACGGGAATGTTATAATGATTGCACATTGAAAGTTACAATGAATATTAGCTAGAATAATTACATGGATAAAAGGTGCATGCCAATTCGATAGAATTGGGAATCTGTGCAAGTCAAAACAATACTCTAATTAAATTTCAAGTCTAGATCTAAAAATGTAATTCTATAAAGCGCCCAGCGGAGCGGGCGAGTAACAGCTAGTATATGTATAAAATAACCTGATAGTTTTGATAAATAACATTAATTTTCATACCTTCAAAAAATTAATAAAAAATGAGCATGAAAACGTCTTTCTACACGTATTTCTCTCCTTAAATAAACAAACTATCAACAACTACCTTTTTCTCCGCCAGATAAAAAACTCGTGACTATTGAAAGCTTTTCCGAAGTCGTATACTTATTCAAAATAGAGGCCCGGCGTACAGACCAAGGTTCAACAAATTCATCAGAAGTGTCACGGGGTTTTTTACCCGGCGCTACTAAACTTGACGAGTAATCCCATTCATCGGCGGCCATGCGAGACAGAGGATCCAGTTCTTCTCGTGCAAATTGCGTAAGCGGATCGCCGCCATCCAACGCCGTATGTCCCGATAATGGATCACCCACAAGGCTAGCATTTATCGGCGTGTGAGTTGGTGTCGGTGTACCAGTGGACGTACTAGCACTTGTGCTTCTCAGTGTGCCTCTTCTTACTCCAGACTTTCCATCTATCAACTAAAATATTCATTTTTTAAATTTTAATTTATTAATTAATAATTAAACTTATTGAATAATTTTTATATTGTGTAAAGAATTTACTGATATTGTGGTAGGCTTCAGCGGATGTTCTCCAGTCTCTTCTAGAGCCAGAGGCTTCATTATTTTCACTTCCGTTCGACATGATACCCTAAAAATAAAAATATACGATTTATTGATATTATTTTTTTTAGTTACAGCAAAATATTAAAAATGATAAGGGAATATTATTTACCAGCTGATTTCTGTCATGGCTTCAAACAGTGGATTTACAACACAACACACCTTCAAAATCAATTACTTATTATTGCTCCTATTTTGTTCCCATTTATTTGTTATTATTTATCTATATACATTTTGATTGTTTGTGCTTTTTTTATTTATTATTTTTGAGTACTTTCTCAGGATTAATTTGTTTATAAATAATTTTTGTGAGCCCTTTTGAACCGATGGTCCCTAGGTGTGTTTTCCTCAGATAAAAAAAAATTATCCGACACTTTAACGCCATCTTTAATAATTAATTTGATTTCAACTGTAGTCTTTTTTTCCTCTATATTTTCGCGGTTAAATTCGTTGGTTATATTTTTTATCATTGCAAAGTTTAATATATACTTTTAACTGTTCAAACAACATTTTTTTTTATTATGTAAATAAAATGAAAAAAAAAATTCATGATATAATTTATAAAACTAAGTAAATATAAAAAAATTTTAAGAAATTGTGTACTTAAAGAAATTCAAAAAATTTTTGCTATACATGTATAAATGCGCATTTATCTTTTAGAATTGTATTTTTTTATGAAAATTAAATTAGCTGACATCTAAAGATTTTTATAATTTTTTTTATTGAAAAAATTATTACAAAAAAAAAAAGAAAAAAAATTTTCATTTGTAAAAAACTTGAAAATCTTTTACTGCAATTTAAAAAAAATATTTTTTTGTTCCAATTTAAAAAATAATAAAAAAAAATAAAAAAACTTTAGTACATTTTTAGTACAGTGAAAGCTGTTAAAAGTTACCCAGGTTGTCTTTCTCGCTCTTGTTAATGTTTGATAAGAAATTGAGACAGAACTACGGTAACTTTTAACAGCTTTCACTGTACTATCATTTTTATTATTAGTATTTTTAGGATTATCATTTTTGTATGATATTAAAATCAGCAGACATCTGACAATTTTTTTTTTTATTTTAATTACAAATTGATTACAAAGAAAAAATATTTTTTAAAAAATTGCACTTATAACTCTTTTAAATTTGTAGATGTAGAATTTTTTTTATTAAAATTTTTTCATAATAATTTACAATTGTTTTCATAATTAAAAATTTTTTTATTGTAATTTTTAAGTTATTATAAAAATCAAAAAAATTGACATATGTCTCTAAATTTCAGTATAATTTTTTTTTGCTGAGGCATTGAAGAGGCATAAAAAAATATTGATTGTGTATCCCCTACATAGATAAACTTTACATCATGATGTCTCTGAAATATAATCTAATGAATATATATGTATAGTAAAATATGAATATATATTTATAGATAGGTTAAATTACTTGGATAAAAGATAAATTTGTTGGACGTATGTTTTTTCTGCATTATATTTACGTATGAAGAGTTCTTGAAATAATATGAAAATAAAAATATTAATTCCAAAGCATTAGATATAATAATTCAAGTTTGGAGATTCAAAAAAATGTTATTTGTTCTAATTTCTTCATTTACATTGAATAATGGTTACTTAAATAATTCTCATTATTAGTAGTATTACTACACTGAAAAAAAAAAAAAAAAAAAAAATTAACTTGAATCAAGAGAAAAATAATTCTTTAATCAAGTAAGATTTTATTCAAATGTAATTGTAATTATTATTTCAAAAATTATAATTTTAATTATTGGTTGTTTAAATAATTGACAATGTTTTTACAGCAATTATAAGGCAAATAATTAATCAACAATATAGAAATAAATTCCGTAGTTTCTTCTAAGAATATTATTCTATTCTTGATGGCATCGCGTAACAGTTTCTTAAAGATATTGAAATAAAAATAAGCAGGTATGATTTTGTTATCCTTTGGTATCTTAAAATCTCATAATACTAAAGTTAGCCGACGTTTTTAATTTTTCTCCATTGATTAAATTAGAACTAAAAAATATTTTTTTAAAATATTGCACTTATAGTTTTTCAAGTTTTTTATGAATGAAATTTTTTTTTTTATTTTTTTTTGTAACAATTTTTTCAATAAAAAAAATTCCAAAAATTTATAGATGTCGGCTAACTTAATTTTTATTAAAATCTCTTATAGTTCCATCAGACATTAATTGAATCAATTAATTCGTTTCACAAGTTAAAAAATCCCAAATAGTGATATCGCGATCATCAATTTGTCCTTTATTTTCCATGGCATAAAATTGTTTTTTTTCATCTTTTGATGAATTCAAATTATGGTACTGAAGTTTACAGACATTAGAAATTTTTCTATAATTTATAGCAATGAAATTATTATAAAAAAAATGTAATAAAAACATTCCGGTCGTGAAAATTAAAAAAAATTTTAAGTTAGAAACTTTTAAAAGCATTTTTATTATTGTAATTGATTTGTTACAAAAATTAAAAAAAATTGACAGTTGTCAGCTAACTTCAGTATCCATATTCAAGTTAACAATTATTAATTTTTGACTTCTTGTTGAGTAAAATCTTCCAAAAAGTCAACTTTTTTTTATGACGCTTGAGATCACATCCACAGACCCACAGGCCGGGTAGTGTCTGGCGCCAAGTTCAGTTTAAATGTACGTAGTATTCCGTAAGTGAAATGTTTTTTTGAGATTCCAAAATTTTATTAATTTATCGGAACTTTTGGTTTTTAAATAATATTTTGTATGTAATTTTACTGATATTAATCAATTATAACAATAAGTTATATTTAAAATAATAAAATACAAAATAAAGGAACACGCTCGCTGTGTATAAGTAAAAAGTGTCCCCAAAATATAGAGCAAATAAAGTTTCATTCCAGAGTGCACTGCAGCTGCTTAAATCCATTTTTAAATGTATCGCTCAAATAAAATCCCATTTAAAAATGTTTATAAATTTTTTAACGCCTGCTAACTTTAAAGTCATTAAACAAAATTATTTGTACATGCCTGAAATTATAAATAGATTTATATAATTATAGCTTATTAAATTATTAATTTAAAACTTGACGAACGAGCAAACTAATAAAAGGAGAAAAACTTTAATATTATGCACTTTATATTGAATATTAATAAATAAATTAATGCCAGGAAAAATATATGGTTTATACTATTTTAAGAAATGAATTGTTTTCATGAATATTAACATGATATTTTTATAGGGGAAAAATTTTATATACTAATAATAATAATAATTATAATATCAATAATAATATAATTTTTCCTATTATTGATTCATTTATTAATATTCAATATTTGCCATTTTATCAATTTTCAGATATTGAAGAGAGGTAAAAAATGAATAACAAGTCCAATACTAAATAATTAAATTATCTGTGAAAATATTTATTTACGATTTATAAAACTTTTATATCCATAAAATTTGTTTCTAATAAAACGGTGAATATATTCGTATAAATAATAAATACTTGATATTATGATTGACTTGCTCGAAAACTTCATGTTGTTAAGATAAAAAGCTTTTGAAAAATATTAATAAAAAAATTCAATCTTTTAAACCTATTATACATCTTCATCTAAACGAACATTCATTTTCTGATACCCTACTGGGTTTAAATGTTGCGACGTTAATTTATAGGATACTTTCAGGTTGGATCTAAATTGAAGCTCATGTTGCAATAAAGCCTCCCAATGACTTTTTTTGACTATTCCATCTGGAGTCTGAAAAGAATAGAATACTGTAATGACAATCACAACAAACATTTCTAAATCTTACCCAAAACGATGGCTTTTTAAGGATGTTGGTACGATAGCATTTTAATAAGTGAGGAAAGTCAGACATAAACCATAGTTGCCTAGACGTATTATACGATCGATGAATGATGCAATCGGTAATTAGTTTATGTAAAATATCTTTCGTGATTGCAGTTTTACTCAAAAAGTATCCCAGAACTTGTACCCATGAGCCATGGAAAAGTTGATACATGAAAACTAATGCATGATCAGCTCTTTCATTTATTAAATGTTGAGGAGTGTAATCACCTAAATTGACAAAGCCATTGAACTCCATTGTTTTCGTATTTAATTTTACTGATTCACTTAAAGAAATTTCATCAATTAATAAAGTACCTGCAAAAATAACAAATAAAAATGAATAAACATAAAAACTTTGAAAACAATTTAATTAGTTATTCAAAAAAAGCATGACTATTCTACAGTATTTAAAGCAGAAAAAATAGTATTTTCATTCTATGATAAGCGATTAAGTTCAAGCGTAATAGATTTTTTAACACAGCTACTCCCAGCAATGATAAACTGAATATAATTATTTCTGTTGTAATATAATTGCGTACCAATGGATTTTTTTTTCTATTTATTTAAACATAACGTTAGTGTTGCTTAATGTTAATGAAGCTGTAGATTTAGCTTTTTGCTGATTTTGTAAATATATAATAATGGGCTAAAAAATCACAATATTATTAAGAATTTTATTGTTAGTTGCCAATTAAAGAAGATGTTAGTATATCCAAAGTTTATTGGAATTCTCATAAAATAAATTGTACCCCAATTTTCCATTCGCGATGCTTTCAAACGAAGAGTATCAAATATTGCTTGGGGAAAACCAAATGCACTGTCTAGTTTATTAATATAACGATTTAATGTATCCTTGAAAGGTAGTGGTAATATTTATCAACTGCTGGCTCTATATTATAAGGGATAGTTAGAATTTGGTTACATTACGAAAAAATTGATTACCTTTAAATGTAGACGACGTAAATGTTATTGTTTTGCATGAAGTTTACGTTTAATCGTGATATAACGACTATTTAAATCTTCTTTCTTTTTCTTTGCTAATATTAATAATCTCTTTCGTAACTTGCGACAACCTAAACATCTAATTTCTCTTTTAAATCGTTTATATTTTTTATCGGATTGTAAAATACCTTCACATGCGGTTGAGCATCTATGAAAAAAATAGTTTGACATTCAAATTTAATATATTAATTTCTAGTTGTGAAGGTCAAAAATGAGGAGAACAAGATGAGTTAAGCAAGAATTAACATTAGCGTTCATGTACTTGAAAGTAGTAATAATGCTTAATGCAATAAATGTCGAAAGTTATTAGAGCAAATCGATTTTTAAATTTGCATTTATTTTTGGATTATTTTACACAAAAAATTATCTCGAGTTAGGGTAAATACCCCAATAGATGGACGGTTAAACAAACTCTCGTGTTCTATTAAAAAAATAATATAGTAATATACAGATAAGTTGTGATAAAGTAAATTATATTTATGTAAAAATATATAATTAACTAGGAAAAAATAAGTAAAACTTTGTAAAACGTTGTAGTAATTAATAAAAAAGAAAAATGTAAGAAAAAGTCCAAAACCCCAGTAGATGGACAAAATTTCCAGTAGATGGACAGTCAATATCAATAGATGGATACTACTTACAAGCGATATTTTCAATTTATTATTTATATGAGAAATAATTAATTTATTAATTTTTTCCACTAAAAAATAAAGCTTGATAAAATTAAAGAGAAAAGGTGATGAATCGGATGGTAATTTTCAAAATACATCATAAAATAATTTTATTATTTTTGAACACGTGATGCTTTCTCATGCAAAGTAACATATAAAATATATTAATATAAAGAATACTAATAATTAATAAATAATCAATATAAATTTATAAAATACAACGTTAAAAACATTATATGTTGTCTTCTTCTTCCTTTTAATAGGTCTGTTCTCTTTTGCTTTTAAATTTCCTTCTCTCAATTTTCTCTTTTATTCAGCGTTTTATTTTTTCTCTTCAATTTCTTCAATAATCATAATAATACTTTCATTTTCAGTACATGTCTGTTTATTATAATCTTTACTTTTATTCTCACATTGATCCACCAATGAAATTAAAAAAAAAAAAAAAATAAGAAAATTCATCATATAAACTCAATGTCCATCTATTGGATAGAGGTCAGAAAAGTGTCACCAATAGATGGACTCTAAGCTTTGTTAGTAAAATATAAGCGTAATAAGATGTACAAATCTTACTTTTTTTATTATTGTTAACAATAATAACAAATAACGTCCACCAGCTATCTGTCGCATGCTTACTAGTGGTGGCGCTCTCGGAGCAAAACCTCGAGACGTCCAATTTAAATAATTTTTTTAAACTATTATTTTAAATCAAAAGTTAAAAAAAAATTACTTTTCGCTCTCAGAACTATATGTAGACATAAAAAAAATAACAACTTAAGATTTTTGTTCTTAAAACTAATGTAATTGCTTCTGGAAATAATATTTGTCCATCGATTGGGGGGTGACCATCTATTAGGGTATTTACCCTAAGACAATTTAAATAACGACCAAGTTTGTTTTGTAATAAGTAATAATTTCCTTGGAGCAAATCTATTTTTTAACTGTACAAAATTGATGTTCAAAACTTTTTTTTGTTTTTTAAAATATTTCTATTAGTGAAAAATTTTTCATTTTTTTGTACGATAAGTATAAATCTGTTTTTTATAAGAACTTGGAGTACTTGAATTATTTACTTCAAAAGGAAAAAAAAGTTGAAGATACAAACCTTCCGTTAAGTCCAGCGCCACTACAGAACTGACAAGTTTCTATTTCTCGTAGCATATTCCAAAACGATGTCGGCGATGTTATTGAATAATTATAATTAATAGCAACTCCCGTTTCCAAGATAGTTATCTATAAAAAAAAAATCAATTAAAATAGTGACACACGAAATCATTGCTTCTGATCAAACACGAACTTCAAATTAACTCCACATACCTGGACTGTCAAATCATAACCAATTTTAATTGATAATTTTAGTTTCTCCAAAAAATTGTCAATGTAATATAAAATCACATGTGGCTTTGTTTCCAATTGTTTAGGCCAACACCAATTTTGGGGTACTCCCCGGTCTTTTATAAGTTGTAATATCTCATTTAGTGAAAATGGAGCAGAATTGTTATGACATGGCAATATAAAATTATCTGCAACTGACATTTGTTCTTCGAATTCTTCACTCAAATTTTCTGTACAGTGAGCATTATTAATAATTTCATCGTCCAATGCAGAGCTAGCAAATTGTTGCTGTAACTCATTGGATAAATCGCTTACATTTTTTGTTGTATGCAAATCATCATTATCAGTACAATGATGGCTGGTACGAAAATAATCATTTGATGAAGTTGTGTCATTATTTGTCACATCGGTCAGTATTGGAACTGCACCCATTTTCAAATCAAATCTAGACCTTGGAAGTTCAAAAACTTCACCATTTCGTAAGTTTATTTTTTCGTAATTTTTAAGAATATCGTTACTGTTAAAATGCAACTCACAGATAAAATTTTTGTGACAAAGTTGTTGAGATATTGCTGAGCTCCATAGTTGCAACATTTCGGGGTCCTAGTTTTCATAAAACAATAAAAAAATATTGTAATTATTAATTAATGTATATTTTACCTTCAAATTTTAATAATTACATCGAAACAATTCAATTTTTATCAATCAAATTGATATTAATACTATGCGTAATATTGAGCTGCTACAAATTTTAGTTTTTATTACATGAATAAATTTTGTTAACTGGAAATATATTTCCAGGCTACCTTAAAGACCATAAATTATTACTTTACTTTTTTATCATACACATTCTATTATACACTATTTAATTCATACGGCAATTTTATATCAAATACTCACCAAGTTTGTATTAAGATAATATACTACATTTTTAACTTCCCGCTAAGAAAATCGAAGATTTTCGGAAAATCGAAGATTTTCGGAAAATCGGGAAGTTATTGGTTTTACCCTGTTTTGCAAAAATCGAGATTTCAACAGATCTCGACGTTTTGAAGCTCTCTCTCTCTCTCTCTCTCTCTCTCTCTCTGCAATCTTCTTGAAAACTCTTATATTGCAAACCACTTGAAAGAGTTCATAACCGAGTCCTCTTTATACTGCGTACCTTATGGCCCTACATTCCACAAGAACGGCTGTGACTCTTGGCTTGATGTCATCTTGATTGATAGTTCAAATAAGTTGGTCTCTTTCACAAAATCTGACTCCCCGTTCGTTGATGGTCATGACTATTTACTGTGTCAGTATGAAGTAGAGCAACCGCAACAGATGAGCAAGAAGGTAACCTTCAGAAACCTAAAAAACTGTGATCATAACTCACTATCCGACTGTTTATTTAACTCATTAAAAATTGATAATTCCATAATGGAAAACTCTGATCCAAATGAACTCTTGTCGATCTTTAAATCAAATGTGCTTTCTTCTTTAGACCAACATGCACCAATTCACACAAAAACAATCTCTCGGCGCAGTAATCCATGGTTTACCAAAGAGCTAAAAAATAAATGCAAAGAACGTGATGAGCTTTACAAACGAGCTAAAAGAAACCGTGATCCAACCTTGCTCTCATTGTATAAATTCAAAAGAAAACTTCTTAAAACTGAATTAGCCCAAACGCGAGAATTGTACTTGAAGACTGCTCTATCAAATCTGCCTCAAGGCTCTTCTGTCTGGAGCAAACTAAAACATCTAGGACTCACCAAATCAAATGCCTTGTCACCCTTAAACTTCTTTGATCAACTGGAACTAAATGAGTACTACGCAAGTATAGTCAGGAAACATCCAGCTGCAAACGTCGAGTTCTTAGATGTTTTACCAGTCTCCTTCCAATGTCAAGTAGACTGTTCATTTCAGTGGCAGAAGATTGATATCGTTGACGTCTCAAAGGCTCTTGTACTAACTCTCTCAAAATCTAAAGGAAATAGCCCGGATGGTCTGGATTTGCGGTGGCTAAGAGATCACTTTCCTCAAATATCATTGTTTCTTACAGCTTTATTCAACAGATCTCTGGACACCAGTATTTTTCCAGAGATTTGGAAAATAATATACATTATACCACTGAACAAGATAGCCTTGCCCAGATCTCCATCTGATACAAGACCGATTGCGAACCTGTCACACTTAGCGAAAGTTTTTGAGAGAATAGCTGCAAACCAGCTGGTAACGTACCTAGAAGACAATCTCTTGCTTGATCGGTTTCAATCGGGATTTCGTAAGCATCGTAGTACGCAATCAGCTTTGTTAAAACTCACTGACGACGTCAGAGCAGCGATGGACAGAAATCAACTAACCATTCTGGTGCTATTTGACCTGAGTAAAGCCTTCGACTACGTAGATCCCAAAGTTATTTTAATCTCTCTTCATGAATTGGGGTTCTCTTCAGAAGTGATAAGCTGGTTTTTTTCCTATCTATCAAATCGTTCACAATCCATTTTAAATGACCATGGAACTCCAATTGAATTGCTAAAAACTTCGTCGGGTGTTCCTCAAGGCTCTGTACTCGGGCCAATATTGTTTCTGATTGTTATCAACTCTGTGGCTAGATGGATAATCTTCTGTAAATACGGTCTGTTTGCTGATGATATGTACATCTACCATCATTGCCATACTTATCAGCTCCATGATGCAGTTCAACAAGTTACTGCTGATTCACAGGCAATAGCAGACTGGGCTCGATCTCACGGATTAATGCTTAACCTGACTAAAACTACGGCGATGATCTTAGGATCAAATGGCAAGTTAAAACAACTGCAGTCTCTGGAAGTTCCTCCCATTCTAGTTGATGACACAGTAATACCCTATGTAAATTCAACAAAGTGTCTGGGACTTGTTATTAATCAAAATTTATCTTGGAATAATCACATCTTACTGACTGCCAGAAAAGTAAATTATGCTCTCCATAGTCTCAAGGTCCGGAAAAACATCTATACTACTGAGATAAGAAAGCT
Organism: Cotesia glomerata; assembly: GCF_020080835.1. NCBI lineage: Eukaryota > Metazoa > Arthropoda > Insecta > Hymenoptera > Braconidae > Cotesia > Cotesia glomerata. The sequence continues at coordinate 21,996,435 of NC_058162.1, forward strand.
CCTAGTTACCGCTACCATTCTGCCACTCATTGATTACTGCTCTATTGTGCTTATCGACTCGACCACTGAAAATGATCTAAAACTTCAACGAGCAATCAACTCTTCAATCAGATTTATTTTCAATTTTAAGAAAGATGAGCATATTAGTCTTCACCGCAGAGAGTTAGGGTGGCTTACAATCAAATATCGCCGATTGTACTATGCAGTTTGCTACTTGTACAAATTACTAGAGAATGGAAAGCCGGAGTACTTGCGCGACTTATTCGTTGAAGAAAGTGATGTTCGGCGTTCAAACAGATTGGCTGCAAAAAGGCACACGTCCTTCAAGCTACCTCCTTTTACTACAAGCTACTTAGAGAAATCTTTTTTGGTGACTGTAATAAGGCTTTGGGAAGAACTCCCACGTGAAATTGTAAATTCTAGTAGCTTACAAGTGTTTAAAAAAGAAGTTTTCAATTATTTATTGAATCTTGATAATTAAAATAATGTCTAATAAATAACACATTAAAGTCCAATTCATTGAAGATTAAAAGTTGAAGTTTAAAATTAAGATTAAAATAAGAATAAAATAAATGCAATTCACAGAATTATTATATTGAGTTATTATCTGAATTGATAACATTGAAATTTTATATTTTAAATCTTTCTTTTTCTATATAATTTCCAAATTTTATTTGAACAAATTTTATTTACTTTGTCTATATACAATTTATAAACAAATTATATAAATGCATTTTTATGCAATGTTATGTACTCTATGTTATGTACTCACAGAAACTATCTTTCTTGTGAAAACTGTATATACTCTGTAATCGAAATTGCCATTTGGCCTGTGCCTTGGCATCAATAAACAAAATCTAAATCTAAATCTCTCTCTCTCTCTCTCTCTCTCTCTCTCTCTGGATGGGAGTAAACTGACTATTATAGTCTTTTTTGATTTAAGTAAGGCTTTCGATTATGTTTATTCCAAGGTTATACTGATTGCACTATTTGAACTTGGTTTTTCATTGGAAACTATTAACTGGTTTTTCTCATATTTATCAAATAGGTCTCAGTCAGTGTTAAATGAACATGGGATTCTTATTGAATTACTACAAACATCTTCAAGAGTTCCCCAAGGATCTGTTCTTGGACCTATATTGTTCGTGATAGTTGTGAATTCTGTGGTCCGCTGGCTGGTTCATTGCAAACACGGCCTTTTTGCTGATGATATGTACATTTACCAGCACTTTTATATTTATCAAGTTCATGAAGCAGTCAGACAGGTAACACTCAATGCTGAATCAGTTGTATCGTGGACTCGGAAGCATGGACTACAGATAAATTTAGACAAAACAAAGGCTATGATTATGGGATCAGATAGTAAATTGAGAAGACTTGCTGAAGAAGAAATACCCCCTATCGTGATTGATGGAGTGGCATTACCTTATGTCACCTTGACAAAGTGCTAGGGTTTGCATTTGAGTAATAACTTATCATAGAATAACCATGTATCACAAGTTACGAGGAAAGTGAACTCAACATTGCATTCGTTGAAAGTTCGCAAAAATATTTATTCAACTGATATCAGAAGATTATTAGTTTCAGCGACGATCTTGCCACGTATTGATTATTGCTCTGTTGTGCTTATTGATGCTACTTGTGATAATGACTTAAAATTGCAACGAGCAGTAAACTCCTCAATAAGATTTATTTTTGGTCTTAGACGAGATGAACATATCACCGCTTATCGTCGAGAACTAGGTTGGCTATCAGTGAAATATCGTCGACTGTATTTTTTGCTGTGTTACTTTTATAAGTTGCTGGAAGTCGGTAAACCGGGCTATCTACGAGATGAATTCTTTGAAGAGACTGACGTGAGACGCTCTAATAGATTAGCAGCTAAAAAACATACTGTATTCAAACTACCTCACTTTGCTACTACTCATTTAGAGCGATCATTTATAATAACTGTGATAAGAGTATGGGAGGAGCTACTGGCGACATTGTTAACTCAAGCAGTTTAGAGGTGTTCAAAAATAAAATTTTTGACCATTTGTTAAATTTGGACAATTGAAAAATCTTTTGATGACTATTAATGCTATCAAATATTGTTTAATTTATCTTAGTATTTCTTTATATTTGAAATGTTATTTAGAATTTAGAGTTATTTGTTGAATCAGATAAGATTCAAAATTTATTTGATATCGATAAAATTTTTAATAATAATTTTTAGATATAATTTTAGTTTATGTACTTGCAATATTAATACTTAATATGTAAAAATTATGTACCTATTATAATTGAATATTGCCATTTAGCCTGTGCCTTTGCATGAATAAATTATCAATCAATCAATCTCTCTCTCTCTCTCTCTGCGTGCGTGCGTGTGTGTGTGTGTGTGTGTAAACCTCTCATAACTTCTGAACGGCTTAACCGATTTGATCGCAGTTGGTGTCATTCGAAAGGTCTTTGCCAAACTTAGATTTTCTGTAAGTTGGAACCGATTCGGACAAGTAGATTTCGAGAAATTGCAAAAAAAAGTGAGAAAAAAAGTTGTTTTTTTTTTATTTTTTTTAAATATCTCCGAATTTGCTGAACCGATCGATCTCAAAAATTAATCAGTTCTTAACCTTGAAGACCCGCATCGATCGCCATTTAGAGCGTCAGAATCGGTTGATGTGTTCGTGTTTTTTTGTAATAACTCCGAAATGTTTCATCAAATCAATTTTTTTTGTTCTAAATTTTTTATAGAGCTAAAAAAACTACATCGATCGCCGCCAACCGCGCGAAAATCGGTTGATTTATTCAAAAGTTACAGCAGTTTGAAAATTGAAAAAAACTTGTTTCATCGAATGTTGATAAGACTTTTGAGCTCGAAGAGCTCAGAAGCATAGCAAAGCTATCTCTTTGAGCTCGGAGAGCTCCAAACAACACATAAATTTTATTTTTGAGCTCGAAGAGCTCAAAAACGTCATAAGTGCAATTATAAGCGCCTAGGTATAGAATTAGCGGGAAGTTGCAGGGATGGCCTTCAGGGTCTACCGTTTTTCTAATTTTTTTTTTTTTTTTTTAAAGAGTAATAAATTAAAATCAATTGAATTATTTTTTTTACTTATATAATTTTCTTTAATAAAAATAATTTCAATTTACTGAAATGTAGGGTTATCTTACTTTTGGTACTTGGAATAAAGCTGTTTGTCGTTGATTTAACTGCGATTTTAATTTTCTTTCAGCTGAAGAGCCACTAAGACAATTTTTTATCACACACTTTTTCACCATTTTTAGAAATACTTATTTTATTTCTTAAAAAACGTAAAAACGATGAACATCGCTAAAAAATATTTATCCACATGTATGTTTATAAATATACAATGCTCAAGGGTTTTCTGTGACGTCACTAGGATCTAGGTGATCACCATGCCGCTCTAGCGACAGAAATAGGTATCGGTATTATGAAAATTAAGTTAGCCGACACTAAAAAATTTTTGTTTTTTTTTTTTTTTTAATTAAAAATAAGAACTAAAAAACTATTTCTAAAAAATTCCACGGATAATTTTTAAAATTTTTTACCTGTGAAAATTTTTGTTTTAATTTTTTTAAAATTATTTTTCAATAAAATAAATTATCAAAATTTTCAAATGTCGGCTAATTTAATTTTCATATCGGTATTTTGTTACTTTTTCAGGGAAAAATTGCCCATAGCGAGCGTGTTCCTTCTATTTAATTAAACTCCGTGTTCTTAACCCTTTCACGGTTCTGGGCGTTTCTCCCACTCTTTTCCTACTGCGGGGCAAGGGGACTGCACGCAATCCAGTGAGCGGAGCGCAGGGGCGTATAGTAAAGGTTCTTAAAAAATAACTCTCTGACAAGAAAATGTTAAACAAATGTTTTTTTTTTTTACTTATCAACTTTGTTGGTACAGAAATTATAATTTATTTGTTATGAATATTCTTTAATTTTTTTATGTAATAAAACTTTGTACAGTGATAAAAAATTTAACTTGACTCAAGAGCAAGAATCTTAAACCAAGAACACTATTTTGAAGAAAAAGAATTTCTTGAGTCAAGATATAATTCTTGGTTCAAGAAAAATTTCTCGATTTAAGAATTTTTCTTCTTGCTTCGAGAGTTTAAATGAAAACAATAACCTCATTAATAATTTACACGGTAAAGCTATAAAAACAATAAATACGGTCCTGAGTGAGCACGCGGCGGGCACGAAAATCTGGTGGCGGAGTTAGTCCGCCCACGCGACTGGCTATCCCCCCGCCGGGAGAAAAAGTACGACTCAGTCCGAATCGACCGTGAAAGGGTTAATGAAGAAAGTGCAGTGCCATAGACTAAATAATATGAAATTGTAACAGTAATCCTACAACAGATGGGAAACTACTGTCTGAAAAAAATATTCAACAGCTTGCGCTTATACACACCAGAGTACACTAGAATTATTTTTGCATAAATTGCAAATAGAAGATTTGCATCTAACAAACAATAGTTTGGTTCGCGTGTTCGTGCACTTTACGTCAGTAGTGTGAAATGTGATTAGTGTTATGTGAGAATGTCGTGTTAAACTTATGTTATTAAATAGTGAATAAAATATAAATAATTTTATTAATTCAACGCAATGGCGACTTCCATTGAGATTCCTCTCAAGGATACTGACGAGGTATGTACCAGATAAAATAATTTTACCCGGAAAAGTTACATTTTTCTCCGAAGGACGTTTCGCCAAACAACTGGGCTTAACCTTTCAAAATATAACCTCAGATTCTATATGATACATTGAATATAAATATAAATAGTAATATAATATATAATCATAGCCATAATTATAACATTTTTAATTAAAAATATTTTTTTTTCAGGTTATTGAGCTTAGTGTAAATCAACTGCCAGACGGAGATGAAGTTCTCACGATTCTGCGTCAAGAATCAGCTAAACTGCACATCTGGGTCGATTTGGCTGTAAATACTCAATTTAATTAATATTTGTGGTTTTAAAATTTTGAAAATTATCATGATAGTGAAATTAACAGACACCTGTCAATTTTTTAGATTTTTATTCCAACTAAATTATTATAAAAAAATATTATTGAAAAAATTTCACGGTTAAAGATTTAAAAAAAAATTACAAGTACAATTTTTTTTTTTTTAATATTTTATTTTTATAGATTTATATTTATTTATATATAATAACAATAAAAAAAATTGTCAGATGTTTGCTGATTTCAGCGTCATCAATTATAAGGAAATTTTGGAGTAGATAATAGCAATGTTGAAATTAAAATTTTCAAATGTCAAAATTAATATTTAAAAAAATACACTCCATGATAATTTTTATAAATTTCATTTTTAATTTCTACTATAGAACGTGAAAATTAACTTGACATCTATAAAATTTTTATAATTTTTTTTATTGAAAAAATTATTACAAAAAAATTTTTATTTGTAAAAAACTTGAAAAACTTTAAGTGCAATTTTTAAAAAATATATTTTTGTTCCAATTTATCAATTGAAAAGATATAAAAAAATTAGAAACGTCGGCTAACTTTAGTATTATCTATAGAATTAAAAACTTTTTGTTAAGGTAAAGTACCCAGTACTTGAACACTTATAAAAATTGGACCAATAATTGAACTTTTCGAATTGTTGTAATACAAAATCCGTAAATGTATTATGAGTAATATGCGCATATTATAATTATTAAATGATATAGTAATTGATTTCTGCAAGTTTTTTCAATTACAAATCAAAATAATTATATTTTTGTTAACTTAAAAATTGACATGTCGAGAATCGCCGATAGATGCTATTTTTTTCATGAAAAAGGTACTAAACCGTAACCCGAACAATCAGTAAAAAAAAAGGTATATCATCATTTTAAGTAAAAAAAATTGTACCACCCAAAGAAATAGTTTTTTCTAATTAATACATATTTTTTGCAAAGACAAACTATAATTTTTATATTAAATTTTAGCGTCTAACTATACCTCCAAATTTTCAAAGCGGTACCCAGAACTTGAACAAGCTGGGGCCGTATAGTTTTAACAGCACTCTAATCTCTAATAGGTTTATAGACTAGTGATCAGCATTGTGATTTGTATTAATTACTGCAAATTAAATAAGTTTTATAGCTAAAAATTAGTGTAGTTAAAAATTATTGAACGTTTTGAATTGAGTTTTTTTTATTTATAATTGAAAATTTGCGTTTTCATTCACAAAAAATGCAATTAAAAAATTAAATACAAATATTTCTCATTTTTAAATGAACATATTTAATATTCATAGTATTATTTTTAATATTATTCAATAATATGTTATAATTTTTTTGATATTTCAATAAAACGTTGAAAATTTTTGGTGTGCCTATTGCCATATATTTTATTAGTTCAACTACTGCTCCCAGAGTGTTCAACTACAGCGGTTAGTCAAAATTGATTGTTCAACTACTACTCTTTTGATAGTCTATCTTTAAAACGTTATCAAAATATAAATATTCAATTATCTTTGTTATTTTGCGCTTCAATCAATTCAAAATTGTTTACATTTTCATGAAATTCAATAATTTGAACTAATAATAACATCTTTATATATTAAAAGTAGGGTCAAATACGTTTTACTTTGAAACCTGTTCAACTACTGGGCACTTTACCTTACCATCAGCTCCTGAAAATTGTTGTTAATAATTAAAAAAATATTCAATTAAGTCGGCTAAGATTACTTATCATTTTTTTTTTTACGTAGCTTGCATACTATAAACAACAGAATATCGATGACTTCATCAAAATTCTGGAGTCTTCGCGCAATGACGCAACCATCGACTACAAGGAATTCGAAAAGGACCAAATGCGTGCCCTGGACATGCTGGCAGCTTACTACGTCCAGGAAGCGAACCGCGAGAAGAACAAAGACAAAAAGCGTGACCTGTTCACCAAGGCCACGCTACTGTACACTACAGCTGACAAAATAATAATGTACGATCAGAACCACTTGCTGGGACGAGCTTACTTCTGTTTACTCGAAGGCGACAAGCTAGATCAAGCGGATGCGCAGTTCAATTTCGTGTTGAACCAGTCGCAAAACAATATTCCATCTCTCCTCGGAAAAGCTTGCATCGCCTTCAACAAAAAAGACTACCGAGGCGCGTTAGCCTTTTACAAAAAAGCCCTCAGAACAAATCCTAATTGTCCTGCAGCAGTTCGCTTGGGAATGGGCCACTGTTTCATGAAGTTAAACAACCAGGACAAAGCACGGTTGGCGTTTGAACGTGCTCTTCAACTAGATCCACAATGTGTCGGTGCTCTAGTTGGATTGTCTGTATTAAAATTGAACCTCCAGCAGTCTGACGACATAAGAAGTGGAGTCCAAATGCTTTCCAAGGCTTACACCATCGATTCTACTAACCCGATGGTGTTGAATCACCTTGCGAATCACTTTTTCTTCAAGAAAGATTACAACAAAGTCCAGCATCTGGCATTGCACGCTTTCCATAACACAGAAAACGAAGCGATGCGCGCTGAAAGTTGCTACCAATTAGCACGAGCGTTCCACGTCCAGAGAGATTATGATCAAGCTTTTCAATATTACTATCAAGCGACTCAGTTCGCACCATCAGCATTTGTTCTCCCGCATTTCGGTCTTGGTCAGATGTACGTCTACCGCGGAGACTCGGAAAACGCAGCCCAGTGCTTTGAAAAAGTCCTAAAAGTCCAGCCAGGCAATTACGAAACCATGAAGATCTTGGGATCGCTGTACGCAAACTCACCATCGCAATCAAAGCGTGATATCGCCAGGAATCATCTCAGGAAAGTAACTGAGCAGTTTCCCGATGACGTGGAAGCTTGGATAGAGCTTGCTCAAATTCTTGAGCAGACTGACTTGAATGGTGCGTTAAGTGCTTACGGAACAGCCACCAAAATATTGAAAGAAAAAGTTGAAGCTGACATTCCTCCAGAGATTTTAAACAACGTCGGAGCACTGCATTATCGTCTCGGTAATTTAGAAGAAGCGCGTAAAAATCTTGAAGAATCGCTGGCTCGTTCTAGAGCAGATGCTCAGGATGATCCTAATTACTACAATTCAATTGCCGTGACAACTACTTACAATTTGGCACGACTTAACGAAGCGCTCTGTGTTTTTGATCGTGCTGAAAAATTGTATAAGGATATTCTTAAAGAGCATCCTAATTACATGGACTGTTACTTGAGATTAGGCTGTATGGCGAGAGATAAAGGACAGATTTATGAAGCTTCTGATTGGTTCAAGGACGCGCTGAGGATAAATAATGAGCACCCAGACGCATGGTCTCTGCTGGGTAATTTGCATCTTGCGAAAATGGAGTGGGGACCTGGTCAGAAGAAATTTGAAAGAATTCTTAAGAATCCATCGACTAGTACTGACGCGTACTCGTTGATTGCGCTGGGTAATATTTGGTTACAAACTTTACACCAGAGCGGCAAAGACAAAGAGCGCGAAAAGCGTCATCAAGATCGAGCTTTAATGATGTACAAGCAGGTGTTGCGTAACGATCCGAAGAATATTTGGGCTGCTAATGGAATCGGTGCGGTTTTGGCTCATAAAGGCTGTGTTAATGAAGCGCGAGATATTTTTGCGCAAGTTAGAGAAGCTACCGCGGAATTCTGCGATGTTTGGTTGAATATAGCACATATTTATGTTGAACAGAAACAATTTGTCAGCGCGATTCAGATGTATGAGAATTGTTTGAGAAAGTTTTATAAGTATCATCATGTTGAGGTGCTCCAGTATCTTGCACGAGCGTGTTTTAAGGCTGGAAAATTGAAGGAAGCCAAGATGACGTTGCTAAAAGCGCGACGAGTTGCTCCACAAGATACTATTCTGCTGTATAATATTGCGTTGGTACTTCAACGACTTGCTACGCAGATTCTCAAGGATGAAAAGTCAACACTGACAACTGTACTTCAAGCTGTACACGAATTGGGATTGTCACATAAATACTTTCAATATTTGGCGGCTCATGGTGATAGAATGGAACAACTGGCGGAAGCTGAGGCTCGCAGGTGCCAAGATCTTCTTTCGCAGGCTCAGTACCATGTTGCTAGGGCACGTAGATTGGATGAAGAAGAGAAGATGCTCCGTAAGAAGCAAGAGGAGGAGAGGCTGGCGTTTAAATTGAAGCAGAATGAAGAAAAGAAAATAATTGAAGAGATGAAACGGCAGAAAGAAGAAGCGATGTTGCAAAAGCGACAGGAGTATGTTGAAAAAACTAAAAATGCGCTTGTTTTTGGAGATATGCCGTCAGAAAAAGCTACCAAGAAAGGAAAGCGAGGAAGATCTGACCAATATGTTAGTGACAGTGGTGGCTCGGGCGGGGAAGAAAGAAGACCTGACGATGCACCGAGAGAGAAAAAGAAGAAGAGGAAGGTCAGCAGTGACGGAAAAGAGCGCAGAAGTAGAAAGTCGGACAATGATAAGCCCAAAGGCCCACGAGGCAGAAAACTTGGCAGTGGAAAGAAACCAAAGAAACCGGCACCAGAGGTCATTAGAAACTCCAAGTTTCTGTCTAAAGAGACTATCTCGACGAGTGAGTCGGAAAGCGAGGACGAGAGAAAGAAAGACCAACCAGGTAGCAGCAAAAGCAAAAAGAGGATCCGATCTGAATCGGAAGGCTCTCGATCTCGTTCAAGGTCCAGAAGCGGCTCGAGAAGTTCATCGCGTTCAAAGTCCAGGTCAAAGTCTAGATCTCGATCCAAGAGCGGCTCAAGATCAAGGTCCAGATCTGGATCTCGTTCCAGGTCTAGGTCTCGGTCCAAGAGTGGCTCACGCTCGAGGTCCAGGTCTGGATCTCGACACAGTGGAAGTCGATCAAGATCACGATCTAGGTCTAAGTCGAGATCACGATCAAGATCAAGATCAAAGTCCGGGTCGCCAGCTAGGTCTAGATCGGGCTCCAGGAAAAGCGGCTCTAGAAGCAGATCAAGATCCAGGTCCAGATCTGCCAGTGGGTCGAGAAAGAGCGGTTCAAGGTCCCGGTCACGGTCACGATCCAAAAGCCGTTCAAGGTCCAAGTCTAAAAGCCGCTCTCGGAGTAGATCTCGTAGCGCAAGTGGTTCTGCTAGGTAATTATTGATATTTTTATTTTAATTTATTGCTGATTATTGATTTTATGATAAATAGATCATTAAATATTTTCTATAGTGGTTAAACTCTGTACTTAAGGGGTTAGGGGTAGTCAGAATTTCCAAAAAATCGATTTTTTTTTACATTTTCTTTAAGTTTAATATCTTAAAAATATTATTTGAAAATTTGAAGTGAATCCGACAAATACTTTTCGAGTTATTCGACAAATAACAAAGGGTGCTCAGGCACTCCAGAACACTAAAAAGCAGGTAGCTCTCAAGAGTGTAAAACTTTAACCCTTCAGCACTCTCGCAAAATGATTTACTATCATTACTCGCGCGATGAGAAAAACTCTCACGCCTTTTGTGGGAGCGCACGCATGCTTATAGCCCCTTTAATTAAAAAAATCTCAAACAAGATAAATTTTTTAAAACAAAAAAAATTGACTTATTTAAAAATAATATTTAATAATAATACATCCAAACATAAATGCACTCTTACGGAAACCTCCGCTGTACCTATCAGACCCGATTTTTTAAATTCTGACCCCCCTACTTTACTATTGCGATGAGAAAATATCTCACAGAGTTAATAAAATTTATTTTATTTTTTTATAGTATAGAACAATTAAAATAATAATATTGCAGTCTGAAATAATATTAATTTTTTGGCAGATAGAAAAAAAATCATATAGTCATTCCATTTGAAATTTGAAAGAAAATTTGAGTTATTGATGAGCGTGAGAGAAAATCTCATAGCGAGAGTGCTGAAGGGTTAAGGTAGTTGGGCCCAAAAAGCAAAAATTGAAGAAATCTCCCAAACTCCGTATAGAAGTATTTAAATACATAATACACACGCTGTTAAAATTTAGAGACGATTTACCATGTCTAACCGAAGATAATTGCAATTGAAAATGACATTTTTACACAGGCTGTATGAGAAAAGAGAGAGAAAACCGCGAAGTTTTATTATTTTTGTATTGAAGAAATTTTAAGAATTTCACGAAAAACTAATATTACTTAAATTTATATATGTATAAATTACCTTACAAAATTCTGAAATACGTTTTTCTCAAAACTATGTTTTTTGAACTGTCGAGCACTGTAATTCGGAAACCGCTCAGTGGATTTTAATGAAATTTATACAGCTTTTAGAATACATGAAAGAGCTCGTGCCTGATCGAAGGATTTTTTTTTTTATTTCTATTTTTTATAAACAATTAACTGTTAGTTTTTTGTCGAAAATCGAGAGAAAATTTTCCTGAGGCCGCCATATTGTTAATTTTCAAAAAAAAAAAAAAAAAAAGCTTCGATCAGGCACAAGATTATCCATTAACAAAACTAATTTTTTTTTGTCCGATTGATTTTCGATGAATCTCTTAGGGTTTATGATGATCACCGCAAGGACCTTTTGTTAGAATTGGGTCAACACAAACAGCCATAAATTTTGAAATCATCAACTTTTTTTTTTCAAATTTTCGTGAAGTCAAGTCAAAACATTGTGTAATGATGCCATATTATTATTTTTATAAAGTAAAATGATTTACTGGCAAAAAAAAATTATTGAAAATTCTCATTTTTTCATGTATCTGACTACCTAACCACTTAATTGGTTATGGTGTAAAATTTATATCAATATGTTGAACAATAATAAATGATTTATTACAGGTCTGCTTCACCGGTGTCAAGAAAATCTGTTTCAGAGAGTGATGGTTAATCTGTAGGCTGTCATGCAGTGTAATACACTAATATAACTATTTTATATAATATGATATTATTTTGTAAATAAGTCAGAGTAACTAGAAAGTAATTAAATATAGTATTTAGGATTTATAAAGTAAGATGTCTATTGACTAAATAAAGACATGTATGCATTTGTTAATTATTTTAATAAAAAAAAATCTAAAAAATAAAATAACTACTACTCACACTATTTCTTCATTTACTAACATGTTAATCAGATTTTCGAGCTGGCTTATTCAAGATAATTATCGTTAATAATTAAATCACTTCAGCTCATCTTCAGGTGGCTTTGTTATTTAGTCATTAATTTTGTACAATGTAAGTACTGGGCAATTAATTTGTCTTAGTACTGTATCTACATTCACTATTTACTTCGGTTTTGTGAGCGATTTAAATAAATTAGTGATTAATAAGTATAACGATTCATAAATTATGCTTCGATAATATCATGGACATTTTGCCATAATTTTAATTTTTTTACCCAAATTCCAATAAAATAAGTATCAGTTAAAAAAATAAAAAACACGCTTTAATAAAATACCTATTTTAAAAGTAAAAAATAATTTTCAATGAGTTAAAAAAAAAAAATAGAGTTATTAACAAAAAAATTGATTTAATCGTTAAAAAGCGTGGGATGCTTGATGTCGATTCCTGTAAATATTTTATTGACAAATATTGGTTTTACCAAAAAATTATAAATTACTTATTAAGTTTTTATTATTATGAAAAACTCTTAAAAATCTTTCTTTCTATCCGTTAATTTTTTATGGAATCATTAATAAGTTTTACTAACTCTTCCAAAAGTCCTAAATTTAAAGGAATATTGAACTTATTAAGAGTTCTTAAGAAGTGTTAAGACTTTTCAACTTTTATTGACACTTTTTCAGAATTCATAAGTAATTTCGAAAGTTTTATTAAGACTTATCAAGACTATTGAAGAGATTTTTCAGGGAAGTAAAAAATTTAACAGTGTTACTTGAGTAATTTTTATTTTCAAACGTGTGTAATAGACAAAAATAATTTTGTAAAATCCATGAGTATATTTATTTTTAATTTTTTTTTTATTTATTTAATATAATCGGCCTTAAAACAAGTGTTCTCAAAGGGCCGTAAAGTACAAAATATTGCATTATTAGTGAGTAATTTTATATAAATGAAATTAAAACATATTATTTATTTATTTATTATATTTTAAACGCCAAACGGCTTTGTACATGTTGATATTACAAAAGTTATGAGGGGAACTAAATATAAACAATATTAATAAAAAAAAGAGACAGAAAATAGATTATTATACATGAGAAGAAATATTGCAGCATTATGAGTTACAAAGTTTCTTTTAATTTTGCTAGGAATGATTTATAGGAACCTTCAAAAAAATTTATATTAACAAGAGTTGATATTCTGTTTCTTGGAATATTAACGACGTCATTTTTATTGGACTTCGTTGTTTTCAGTAGTCGATTTTGTCTAAGGTTGAGAGTCTTTTCGATTAACTTAAAGCTGTCTACTAAGTCAGGAGCTTCAATTAATCCTGTAAATAGTTTGAAGAAGATAGTACAGTCGGTGATCTGTCTTCGCTTTTCAAAGGTATCAAGCTTGTAGCGTTTTAAAACTTCGTCTGGTGTGACTGAGTGTTTGACCCTTTCGATTTTATTGATAAAGAAAGCAGTATAAGGTGACCATATGACAGATCCGTAGTCAACTACAGGAGATATAAGCGAGGAAAAGATACGCACTAGGGTGAGTGGGTCATTGAATTTTCGGCTGGTCCTAGTTATGAGACCAAGGAGTTTGAATGCTTGTAAAGTAATATTGTCAATGTGGCTAGAGAAAGAGAGTTTATTATCGATAAATCGTTTGCATCTATGTGGGAATTAGAGCGAGAATAGGACACTGCAAAACATTTCTTCGCGTTCAAATATAGCTTATTTGTATGACACCATTCAGAAAGCGTATCGATATCATTTTGAAGTATTGCTGAGTCCAATGCATCATATATTATACAACAAGTTCTTGAGCTAAGAATATATATTCTTGAAAATTTTCAAGAACACGAATTCTTATATCAAGAAAATTTTCTTAATAAAAGTATTTTTTTTTCTCAGTGTACTGTGTAATAACATGTCATGATTTAAATGCAACATTAGGGTGGTTCATTTCCGCAAATTTTTTTTTTTTCGGTACTCATGCAAAATATTAATCTACATATAGAAAAAAAAATTCTTACCAAGTTTGAGCTCTTAATAATAATTTTAAGTACTTACAATAAAAATTTAAAGTTTTAACATTTAAAATGCCTGTAAAAATTTTTTTTTTTTTCAAATTTCTAATGCTTACCCGGCTTTTACAATATTGCAAAAGCGAGTTTTTTTGTGTAACTCGCACTGGTTCACTGGTAGGAGTCGTCAAAGTACAGTTTTTGAAAAAAAATATATTTTTTTTTAATTTTTCAAGCAAACCGCCAAAAGTAGGAAGAAAAAAAGGACTGACTCATCCCTGTTGAAAACATCCAATACAGTCCCATACAGAACAATAGAATCTGTAATGGCTTATATGTAATCTATCTGGAGTAAAAAATTTCCAGATAGATTGAGATTTGGAATCTATTGGAATCTATATGTAAGTCCATCATAGCGGAGTTTCTTTATTGGAATTAATCGGATTATAATGTTATTTGTATTTGTATGGATCTCATCTGCACCTTACACTTAGGTTTGTATCTGTTCTTTTCGTAAGTCTATATGGACATAAAAACCTATGTGGATTTCCGAATGCGAAACAGAAAATTTTTTTAATGATTTTTAATGACAATTCCTCAATCGGAAAAAATTATGTATTCTACATGTAATAGCCACTCTGAAAATATCAGAATTTTTAAGTAATTCCATATAAACTGGAAATAAATAATTTATCTGCCAACACCAATAACACGACATTTTGGTCTATGTTATTTTATGAGCAGTTACGAACATAATCAAATAATGTATCCACTGGAATACCTTAGGAATTGCAGCGACAAAAACACATAAAAAAACAACATTTTTATTGGATTTTCCAGCTCCATACTAAAACTTATTTTAAAGATTTTTATTTGTAAGTAACTATTGGAAAATACTTTAAAATTTAATAGAATCAAACAGAATATCCATAGTGAAATTCTACAGTAGAAGTTAGTTATTATCGGAGAATCCAGTTTTAAAATATAAATAATTTTGATGTTTTTATTTATAAATTACGTTTAAGAGTGCCTCAAAATTATGTAATATTGATGATTATCCATATTTAATTTTTATCCCGTCTCATGAAATTCATGAAGATATCCATAGGTGCAGCTGTGGGCTTTTATAGGAATATTCAACTTTATAATAGAAATAATTCAATGTATTTATGTCTGTAAATAATTATTAAAATTACCTCAAACCTCTATGAAATATAATGGACTATAAAAATTGGATTTTTATGTCAGGTCTAATGTTATGTAAATCGATATACCCAGGCTTAGCTATTATATGTGCCTCTATACAAATATCCAGTCTTACATCAAGATTCCTTTTATATACTTTTATTTGCAAATTACAATCAAGAGTGTTTAACAAATATGTGATACTAAGTGGACTATCCAGATTGGATTTTTATTTCAAGACTAATGTTCTATATCTGAATAAATTACTCTGGCGCGCTGGCTGTCAATCGTTTTGAGAAATTTTTCTTCAGTTTCTGAAAAATAAGTCAATGACAAAAATTGATTAAAAACTATTTCTTGCTTAGACTTTTTTTTAAGAAACAAAAAACGATTTCAATAAACATTTGATAATTTACATTTAGATACTGTAGTATCTAGCGATGAAATTAAGTTAGCCGACATCTAAAATTTTTATATTTTTTTTTATTGAAGAAATTATTACAAAAAAATAAGAAAAAAAATTTCATTTGTAAAAAATTTGAATAACTTTGAGTGCAATTTTTAAAAAATATTTTTCGGCTCCAATTTAATAAGTGAAAAAAAAAATTAAAAATTAAAAACGTTGGCTAACTTTAGTATTGTTATCTAGTGAGTAAATTGCAAGTAAACGCTCGAGAAGAAAAGAGAAAAAGTCATATGTGTAAAAAATATATTTACCCGCCAAAATGAAGGCACTGCAGCCATGTGGTAGTGTGGAAGGGGGTTACTCTATTCATGATCTGGCTTAGCCTGGAGTCCAGAGTCCAGGCCCTGGACTGTTAGTCAGTTGTTCGCTAAGAGTTATGCGTATAAGAGCTTTTGTAAGAAGTCAGTGATTGTGTGTCAAATTTTGTTTCAAAAAATAAATTCCGTGATAACAGCAGAAGGAGACGTAAAAAAATTTTATTTGTCAGAACGACGTAAAGAAAACTGTAAGTACAATTATAATTATAATATAAAATCCCACTTTCTTTGTTAACAAAATCAAAATTAATTTCATAAATCCATTGTGTTTGCGTAAATGTCCTTGTAAAAGAAAATTACTAATTTCTTTTATTGAAAAACTGAAATCTACTTTTATCTTGGTGTTTTTCAAATCAAAATTTCTTAATTTTTTAGCAAAATATTTCCAACAATCGATATTAAAACCTTAGTAGATTATGGGATTCTAAAGTATTTTGCATGGAGTGCCAATTACAACATTAGAATTCGATAGGTTACAATAAAAACTTTCATTGTGTTACTGCACTGAAAATAGTATATTACACTACAAGGGCAGAAAGTTTGAGATTCCTGCACTGTGCGCCATGATGCCCGAGGCGAAGCCGAGTGGTGTAAGGTAAAAGCCCCAATATATGATCACTCCATGTATTTGTATACCTATATTTGTGAATATAGATATACAAATACATGGAGTGATCATATACTGGTACGTGATCATCTATTGGGGCTTTTACCTTATACTATTTTTCTTTATTTTCGGCCGAAAGTATGCTGACTTACAAATCAATTAACGTTACAGTTAAATGTTCTTAGTATGTTGTCGATGCCCGCCCGACATTTGCGGCACGAGCGAAGCGAGTGCGGCTGGTCGGGGGCGGGCATCGACTTCATCTAAATAGACAAAAATAATAGTAACTTTTTAAAATTAAATTAATTCAATTGAATAGTCTTATTTTTATTAATTTTTGATTACTCAAATACATTAAAATCATTAATTTTATCAGAATTTTAATTATTTCGAGTAATTTGTCAACTATTTTTAATTAATTATTGCATATTTTCTTTTTCATCACAACTATTACCAGTACATGAACTATAAGAATTATAAAAATTATTAATAATGAATGAAAAAAAATGATTCAATATTATTTAATCTTCCCATTTGACATGTTCGTCAATAAAAATATTAATGAAAATTTATTATTAAGATATTTAATTTTTTGGAGCAAAAGAAAAATTTTCTCAAGACAAGAAAATTTACTTCTGTCAAGAACTTAATTTTTTGGAACAAGAGAGAAATTTTCTCAAAACAAGAAAATTTTCTTGATTTAAATAAATTGTCTTGGATCAAGACACGTATTTCTTGAAGCAAGGGAATTAATTTTGTTGGAATAAGTGAAATTTCTTGTGTCAAGAAAATAATTAGGAAGAAAAATATTTTCTTGGTTCAAGTGAACCTTTCTTTCTGTATAAATATTTATCTGCAGACTTTTTAGGTAACGTATCTGTTCTTATAATTAGATTAGCTTCCGTATCGAAATTCCTTAAAATTTCCTTTTGATGATGATAACGCATTCATTTTTTAAAATTTTTATTATTTTTCACTCGATATAATTTTTTAGATTATAAATTTCAACACACAACGACATAAGAACCCACAAAAGCAATTTTAAGGTTAGGCCTGAGTGCACAATAAACCGCGTCAGCTCTGGTGAATACTTTTTTTTCGCTGCCTCGTACATCAATTCAGTGTACAACTAGTTTCTTCCAGCGCACTAGAGCAGCGCGCATGCGCGCCCCTACCAAAGCATAAATGTCGGTCTTTCTGATTCCCAACAGAAGTAGCAAGTACGTGCTTTCGGCCGTGAATAAAGAAATAGTATATTACACACCTGTGGCAAGAAAATGAGAAATGTCTCAGAACACATATATGTTGCCCGAGGCGAAGCCGAGGTCGACATATATGTGATCTGAGATATTTATTATTTTGCTGCCATAGGTTTGTATACTATTTTTCTGTCCGACAGAGGCGGAAAGCGGCAATTTCGTTTAGCGCAGCGGGCCGAAAGTTGCCACTTTCCGCCTGGAGGGCAGAAAAAAAAATTCTTGACTGGAGAGTAAATTTTCTTGGCTCAAGAAAATATTAAGGAAAGTCGAAAATTTCTTGAATGAAGTCAAAGTTTCTTTGGCCAAGAAAATTTTCTTGAATCAAGAACATTTTTTCTTGCTCCAAAATAATTTTCGTTTTCCTTAAAATTTTCTTGGCGCAATAAATTCGTTTTTTGTGTGTGGCGTGTGGATATTAACAAAGCTTAAATAATATTATTGTACTGGGGCTGGCTGTAAAAAGTTGATAGAATTTTTTTTGATATATTGTCTTATATTGAAAAATTCATTTATTCAACTTTAATTAATTTTTTTGAAATTGGTTTTTATTTTCGTTTGTGTCTTTAATAACTAAAAAACAAATGTTTTTTTCTCCTCAAGAATTTAAAAATTCCTACTTTTTACACTTTTAAATTCTACACTATTTTTTTGTTAGAATATGTCTGATTATTAATATAAAAACCCGTTGTAGTTCATGAACGTGATTGAAAGATATTCTGTATGGAGCACTACTCATAACAGTAGAATCCATTAGCTTCCAATGAAAAATTTTATGTGTTACCGGCGTCTGAATATAAAAAAAGCTTAAATAAAATTATTGTACTGAGGCTGGCTGTAAAAAGTTGATAGAATTTTTTTTGATATATTGTCTTATATTGAAAAATTCATTTATTCAACTTTAATTAATTTTTATGAAATTGTTTTTTATTTTCGTTTGTGTCTTTAATAACTAAAAAACAAATGTTTTTTTCTCCTCAAGAATTTAAAAATTCCTACTTTTTACACTTTTAAATTCTACACTATTTTTTTGTTAGAATATGTCTGATTATTAATATAAAAACCCGTTGTAGTTCATGAACGCGATTGAACGATATTCTGTATGGACCGCCACTCACAACATTAGAATCTATTAGGTTCCAATAAAAAATTTTTCTTTTTTTACTGACTCATGATAATTAATAATTAAAACTTCCTAAATTAAATTTTACTCAGACTGTCTATAATTAATAGATCAAAATTTTTCGAAACACCAATTATTTATTTATGAAATTTATGGAAAATTTTTTATTTAAGTTTATCGTTCAAAATTTTTTATCTTTTTTGTTAGAAATAAACATCCATGAGATTTGTAAAGAGCTTAAATTTGAAGTCAAACAACTTATCAACTGTTATTAGTTTAATTTTTTTCTGTACTTTTTTTTTTGGGATCACAATTAATATTTCTTTATGTATACCGAAATTGTTTTATCTTGAAACATTTTAGTTTGTTGCTCCTTAAAACTTGTATCATCGCAAAAGTAAATTTTTTTTTCTCTGCGATAACGTTAGTATCTTGCTTCAATAATTGTGTATTTAGGTGAAAGTAAATTAACTTGTCACCGGAATATTTAACCCTTTGCTCTACAATGCTTTTTTTAGCGGAAGCATAGATGTAAAATACAATGAGAGTTGCGATTTTTTATTAATTATAACTGAACAAGACTATGTAAAACAGTTAGATGTTGATGAAGTAATAACGTTTTAATCAACAATTGTTTCAAAATTAGACGTAGTTTATACAGTAGAATTAAATTCGTAAATTTGTTATGGAATTCTAAGATTTTTTGTACGGAATGCCACTTATAACATTAGAATCCATTAGGTTTCAATAAAAAATGTTTGTTTTGTTTCATGTAGGCAAAAACAATCAATTTTTATAGTCCGGTTTTATTTACGTATATGTCTAAAATAATAATAATTTGTAATTTTTTACTATGTTTTACTATGTTTAAACATGATTATATAAATTAATAATATTTTCGACTGTCACCATAATTTCTTATGTTTTATAAGTTTTTAAATATTGAATATCTTCACAGATATTCCCAGACTAAGTTTGGAATAATATAATTATCAGAAAATAGAATTAGTAATGGAAGATATATTAAATTAACAGTAATATTACACCAATTTCACGTTTATGATATAAAATTATATAATTTTTATAATAATTTAATCTTTTAATCATTATTAATTTTACGACACTGAGTTACGAGATAATTTCCGCATATAAACAAGATCATGCATATGATTGATTATTAGTAAAATTCCATTTAGATTTTAAATCATGTTTACTAAAATTAGTTTTGTTGCAATATCATGCTTATATTTGTATGTATAAAAAATAAAAAAAATTAACTTAGATATTTTTTGTGTTATTCAAGAGTGTATTTGTTTAACTGAATAAATTTTATATTAATATCTAGGGTAAAAGACTCCATTAGTGGCGGGGACCCCATTACTGACACTTTTTTTGATTTTGGTACTTATTCAATTAATGAAACCATTAATTTCAATAATGAATATATTATTTCTAATCTTTAAGAATTTTAGATCAAAAAAATTTTTAATTTTTATTCCAAATAAAACATTTTTTCATTGAAAGAAAAAGTGCCACTAATGGGGTCTTTTACCTTATAATAGTTTCTGGGTAAAAAAATCATGAATATTGGCTTTTTTTCGAGCGCCGGAACCAAAATGACTCCTTCCCCTTATATATTTTTACAGAATATCTAAATATTGAATTAATTAATAAAAGGTACCGCGCGTTTTCAGCCCCCGAGAAAGTATACAAAGGACAAAATATCACTCGAAATAATATCCTCTGACAAAATATTCCGCAGTATAGTGAGAAGCTTATAATCATCATCTTTTTATTTACAAGCGATAGCTGAAAGTTTTGAGCTCCGTATCTTATACAAAGCATTATGTTTTAAAAAAAAGATTATTAAAACACACAAATAAAATTTATCCACATTAAACGATTTTAAAATCTAAAATTATTATCTACTTTCACAAACTCGCTTTTCCATATTTATTGTCAGACAATTTACAACGTGATTAATCTTTAATCAACGCTTGTTGTTGTTTACACTTCTAAGTATGGAGGGTAGAGGTACCTCTATCCTCCATACTTCTAAGATAGCGCGAGAAAAATGCGCGATTATAATAAAATCTCGTTAACTACTAACAAACTAAAGTAACTTGGAAGCAAACAAATTCAATAATGCAGTAATTTTATTAATAAACATTTTTATTTCTGGGTTGGCTTCCAAGTATATAAAGGACAGTTACTTTAGTTTTGTATCTCATTTCTTCTTAAAGTCTTAAATAAGTAAAGACAAGTTAGTAAAATTTTGAATATTAAATACCAATCAGCAATGAAGAATAAAATTGTATTATTAACTATCATCCATCTTCTCGCATTAGAGTCTCAGCGATCCCCGCAGGAGGTGCTGAAGAAGAAGATTTTTCAGGATGCCCAGGTATTTTTACAAACTATTTTTTTTTGTTATTTAGAGTCAAATAATTAGATTAATAAAGACAATAATAATCTTATATATAATTAAGAGAATAAGAAAAATGTTGTATCCGGAGTATTTATATAATAAAACTAGACGACCCGGTGAACTTCGTATCACCTACATATATTTGTGAAAAGTATAGTCAAAATTTAATACAAAATTCTTATTTACATTCAATTTTTTATCTTTTTTTGCGATGCGTAAATATATAAAGATCATGGTTTTCCGATTCACGAACACAGGACGTATAATTTTCCATGCACGAAACAGGGAAACTCCGATTTGATTCCGCAAATTTTCAACGACTGGCCTGGCGATATTTATGATCGTCAGTGCGGTTTGAACGTGAGATAGCTCGTCCCACATCTCATTAACTGGCATGACCTTAGTCAGGTCATCTTCTCCTTGGTATTTTGAAACAATAACAATAAAAAAGTTCTTACGCGCTGACAAACTGATAATAGATTTTATTAATCGGCTTGAAATTAATAATCAAGTGTTTGAAAAATGCATTCATTTTCAACCGTTACATTTCCGTAATCATAAAATCAATTAATTAGTTATGTGATTAGCAAAAATAACATGTATAAAGTTCTTAGTCCGTTGACTGAATAACTACATGTCATGTTAAGTTTTGAAAACCTTACAATGACTTTTTCCCCGCTGCCAAAGAGATGATTGTTGTAAGGAAGTTTTTATTAAATGTTATTGAAGTTTAATAGATATGTCCTTAAAAAGGTTGGCAATAGCCTAATCGGCTCGGTACCTGCATTTCGAAAGAGTGGGACCAGGGTTCGATTCCGGCGCGCACCAATATTTTTCAATGATTATAAACTAAGAATATGTGCGTTTCATTGCCAGCCTCTGTACCGGTCGGGTTTTCTATGGTTTTCCCATATAGTTATGGAGGTAAAATGTCATTATAGAAGTACCTCCATACTATTTAAGACCGTAATGCAAATGCAGGTACTGATTATAACGCGTAAGTCGGCCACAGTCGCAGCACATGTGTGTCGGGCATGAAAGAAAAAATCCCGACATGCAGGGGGGTCGGGACGAAAAAAGTGGTTGAGAGTTATAATGACGGGGTTGAGAGATTATATTGCGGAGAAAAAAGTGGAGAGACAATAATTCCCCACCCTCCCTTGTAAAACACTCTACAGTGATACAAGTAAAACCATCCTCAATTATAACCTCAATAGATATGTCCTTAATTTCATGTCTCAAAAAGTCCTAGTTTATGAACAAAAATATTTTTTACATTCTACTCACCACTCTGACACAACCTACATATCAATTGAATTATCACGAAATTCGTTTTTGGTTGAAATCTAATCATTGACTAAGAAAAATATTTAAATCGGTTGACCTTGAAGGCCATCCCTGTAAATTCCTGTATCTCTTGAGATTCTTTAAATTTTATATCTGTAGGAACTGTATTTGAAGAATATGAATTTTTTGACAATTATCACTTCCGCACTCCTATGCGGGGAAAGAATTTCGTAAGATCCTATTCGAGATGATGTCTACATTATAAATAAAAGATTCCAACAAAACTTTGAGTCCATAAAAACTATCGATTGGAAATGAGAAATTTTCATGGCTAACGCCCCCGCAATCCCTTTTGAGGAATTTGATAAAATCCACTCTTAGCTGAACTTAACATCATACACGAAGATTCCTATTAAATTTGGAGTCTGTAGAAGTTACAGTTTGAAAATGAAAACTTAACATTCTAACACCCACCCCCGTAATCCTTATTGGGGGTGGGTTGTAAAATCCGCTCTTAGATCATTTCCGCATCACATATGGAAGACTCCACCTAAATTTTCCGTCTGTAGGATCTACAATTTGAAAGTTAAATCCACCCCCGCAACCCCCTGTGGAGCGAGCTATCGTAAAATTCGTTCATAGATTATTTCTATATCTCTTACAAAAGATTCCTACCAAATTTGGGAACTATAGAAGCTATAGTTCAAAACGGGAATAATTCATTGTTAACGCCCCCGCAATCCCCTTTGAGGGTAGGTTTTTTAAAAATTTTTTTACATACAAACCTTCTCCTTACAATTCTGAAGATAACGAAAAAAAATTTAGCTCAATCGGTCCAGCCGTTCTCAAGTGATGCGTGGACATACATGCGGCATTTTATTTTTATTTATATAGATAGATAGATAGATGAGCTTTTTAAATTAGATTTAGTATCATTAGAAAGGTCTTGACCTGAATTAGTGTCTTTTAGATGTTTTATATGCTTTTCA
The DNA here is from genome assembly GCF_020080835.1 of Cotesia glomerata. Taxonomy (NCBI): domain Eukaryota; kingdom Metazoa; phylum Arthropoda; class Insecta; order Hymenoptera; family Braconidae; genus Cotesia; species Cotesia glomerata. The sequence goes on from NC_058162.1 coordinate 22,020,134, forward strand.
GCAGTAGTTCGTTTATTATGATAAGTTTTCGAGGTAGTTCTCGAATAAATAAATAAATAAATAATTAAGAGACTAAGGACCAGTTTTTCAATCAGGAATAAAATTTTACTCAGGATAAAATCACTATTGTCAGTATATTTATATACATAAAATATATAGACATATTTTAGCATTGGATAAAATTTTATCTTGGATTGAACAACTGATCTTAAGAAAAATTTTGTGACGGGTATGTCTTTATCGTAAATTGGGTTTGATATTTTTTCAACGAAAATCATTTATGATTTAAATAATTGAGAGAGTGAGGAAAATTTTGTGACGAGCATAATATTATTTTGAAAGGAATTTTTACAGTTAAATTTGGTATTATCAGAAAGGTCTTGACAAGAATTAGTCCCTTTTGACGGTTTCATATCAATACTGCCATTCTAATACTTCGTGAGGTAAAGGGCCCAGTTTCTGACATTCTAAGAGTCACGGCAAAGGTTATAACACTATAATTATTACAATATTTAATTGGAGTAAATAATTTTTGCATCATAAAAAAAATTTAGAATTTATTGAAAAGATTATGAACACGAAAGAATGATATGGGACCAGTTTATAATTTAAATTAATGTTTTAAATAGTAACGTTGTAAGACCTAGTTTCTGACACTTAAAATTTCTTGTGTTGTAGATTCTGACACTCATTTATAAAAATTATTCATTATTGGTTTGGTTTACATTATTTAATTAAAATAAAATAAAATCATTCAATAAAAGATAAATTAAACTTGTATTATATTTAAAACACTTTTTTTTTATGTTAAAAAAAATATTTAATGTTAATTTAACTCTACGACTAATATAAATAAAAGCATGTTATTATAATATATTAAGTATAATAAATATAAATATTTAAACATTTCATTTAAACGTTAACATTCAAATAACCTCGATAATAGGTTAAAATTGGGGTGTCAATAACTGCGGCGTTCTTAAAAAAATAGACCTAGTTATTGACACCTACATTTTAATACATAAATGTGATTTAAAGTGATATATTATAATTAAAAACTAAATAATGTATAATTATTAACTAATTTATATAGTTTTCATTATATTTTTATGAAAAATAGTTGATTGATTTGATAGACGAACGCTCTTACGTATACTGCTTAGAATATAGCTTAAAAATGGCTTTCACAGTCACTCAAGACTTAAAGAATTTTTTTTATTAAGTTATTTTTTTTTTTCAAGGTTGGGAATATAATTAATTACGTACATAATTAATTAATTTTAATTTTAAAAAAATTTATAAAACTATTTAATGAAATGTTTTTTTTTTTTAATTCAAAATAACGTTGGAAGTGTCAGTAACTGGGTCAGTGTCAATAACTGGGTCTTTTACCTTATCCTACATTTAGAAAATTTGACAGCAGACAGTAAAAACGGTTCATTTTTAACATTGATTAAATGGAATTCGACAGATGAAAATATCGCGTGCCTAAAGGTAAAAGGGTTTATAACAATTTATGCGCCCTTTTACCTTTGCAAAGGTAAAAGGGCGCATATTATTTTTTTTTATTGCCAATCGAATAGTAGACACATTCTGCGTTTAAAACTGAAAAAAAAAATTACAAAGGTAAAAGGGCGTATGTCTTTAATTATACGCGTTTTTACTTTTGAGAATTAAAAATTTTGTCGATCTAAAGGTAAAAGGGCGTATAATTTTTTTTTTTGCTCGACGGGCAGAAAGCGTCAACTTTCGGCCCGCTGCGCTAAACGAAAGTGCCGCTTCCTGCCTTCGTCGAGCAAAAAAATAGTATATACTCCACGGGAAGTAAATAAGAAAGCCTCAGATCACATGTTTGTTGACCTCGGCTTCGCCTCGGCCAACAACTACATGTGATCTGAGACATTTCTTACTTTACTTCCCTAGGTGTGTAATATACTATTTTCGGCCAGTTTACAAAAGAAGATATTCGTAGTTTAAAAATGTGAAAAAAAAACTTTCTGTGGTCGTAGCGGCGTAAAACCTTAACTATACAATTTTTGAAGGTTAAAAAAGAAAATATATCCAAAAAACGCCATTCGGCCAAAGCCGAAATGGAAGGTAGATTTCACTTAATGATATTCTTGATTAAATAACGTACATAAGTCGGTTGTACTACACATTGCCTGAAAATAGTTCAATTGCAATCTTAACTTTGAAAAAATAACTAAAAATGGTCAAAATGTCAATGTTATAAACGTCAAATTATTTATTTTAAGAAATAATTATTATAAAAATTGGATTCTGGATGCTTGATCATGATGAAACAACTGTTCTGTAGTTATATTCAATTATGTAAACGACACCAGAATAAAGTTAAATTCAATAGGGCGATTAAAGCCCGAAATTTCAAAATATTTGAATGTTTTCTGTCATTGTGATTTTTTTTTATTACTTAATTTTTACGTAATTTATTTTTGATTGATTTATTTTTTATTTGTTTATATCAAACTTTGTATATGAGGCTGTTATTTGAGTATAACTTGTCTTGTGAAACTATTAGTTAACATTTGGTATAAAAAATACAATTTTTTTTTATGCGCCCTTTTACCTTTCAGTAGTACTTTTCTTAAAGGTGAAAGGGCGTATGTCTTGAGATACGCCCTTTCAGCTTTAGGATACCAACTTTTTTTTCACAGATTTTTACGTTTCAGACAATTTCGAACCGAATGGCAAAAAAAATGTTTTTTATACGCCCTTTCAGCACAAATCCTTATTAACCCTTAGCTATAAGATTTTTTCTGTGATAGTCAATTTTTATGTTAAATTTTTGGAGGAATTTTAAATAGGTTTTTGGTTCGATAAATTTGTTACGTCACATTTGTCCATTAAATTGTTTGTAATTGATCCTGTCGTAGCACTATTATTTTTGAAATTTATTTAAAAAATACGCAAATTATGTATAGTCCGATTATAAATATCAAAAAATCATTAAGTCTTCTTATTTATAATCCGTAAATCTCGGCAGTTACATAGTGACTGCAGATTGCTAATTAGTTTTATTAAAAAAAAAAAGTATTTAATAATTAATTATTTAATTACAGCCCTGAAGATATTTGATATTCCTGTGGTAGAATGCAAATCGGATGGTATAACTGTAAATTTTGAACAAAAGGGGACATTAAAAACAGAACTTGCCATCAAGGACTACCTGGATAACTCTACCTGCAGAAAAATTTATACTGCAGGTATAAACAATGGCAACTTTTCTGTAAAATATGGTAATTGTGGCGTAGAATTGAAAAACAATACAGCTGAATTCACTTTGATGGTGTTGCGACCCCCAAGACAAATTCGTATATCAGCCCAAACTCGTCTTATAAGATGTGAGTACCCGACAAAAGAAGATGTGGCGAAAAACTCGTTCAAAGTCGGAGATCTTCGAACAGTGACAGATCTTCCATCAACAACTTTTTCCGATGAAAACCCAACTCATGAGTTAATAGTTATGGATCTTCATAATAACCCTGTAGATAAAGCTGAACCGGGAACTGGACTAATTGGCAAATTTCGTATTTCAACTATACCTTACGTTGCCTCCATTAAAAATTGTTACCTTAAGCCGGACCAAAAAGGAAATATTACAGGACACCAAATCATTAATGAATTTGGTTGCCCGGTAGATCAAGATGTCACCGTATGGCGCTGGGACCCAAAAACAAACTCCCTTCAGTTTACATTCAAAGCTTTCAAGTTTTTAGATTGGAAGGAAAATCATATCTCCTGTCAAGTTAATTACTGCCTCAAAAAAAGCGATTGTGCACCTGTAAGTTGAATAATTCAATAAATATTTTTATTTATTTAAATTTTGGTAATAATAATAATAATAATAATAATATCATACTTTTTTTACAGCCAAGTAATTGTGAGGATACACCCAAGCCGTGCGAAGAACCAAAAATGTAAAATATTATTATTTAAATTAAAAAATACTGATAAATATATTAAGATCCAACATAAAAATAAGATGTAAAAAATTCAGAGGCAATACGGATCAATGAACGGAATGTTACCGCATCTTAGGTCGCAACATTTCGCTGTATCCCTGATAGCCATGCTTTTTTTAAAAGTAATTGGATTTCAGCAGTTACAGTTAACTTAACATCAAGTTTGCGGTAATTTTTTACAATACAACAGTTGTAAACAAATTGACGAAAATCTACGTCCACAATTTGAATACAAATTGACACCAAACTTTTGGTTAAATTTCCTTTCAACTTTACTACAACTTGACTAAAATACTTACACTGCAAGTTTGACGTCAAATTGCAGTGTAACTTATAGACATCTTAACTAAAACTGTTTGGTTTGCAAACTCTTTCTATCAAATTGGCTACAAATTTCGGCAGTAGATTTAATAAAAGTTTGAGTTAAGGTGGCTATCAGGGATTTTCTCAGCTTCTTCAAGTTCTGTAAAAGATATAAATATACACAAATTATACAATATTCAAAATTATACATATAAGTTGTAGATTATTCTTCATCATTTTATGATGGAAGTAATGTGATTAATTTATTTATTTATTAATTATACAATATTAAAAATCATACACAATAATATTCAACTCAGCTGAAAAAGCTGAGAAAATACAGCGAAACGTTGCGACCTAAGATGCAGTAGCATTCCGTTCATTGATCCGTATTCCCTCTGAATTTTTTACATCTTAAAAAATAATTATACTGAAATCAGTAGACATCTGTTAGTTTTTGTGATCTTCATAACAAGTCAATTATATTAAATAATATATTTTTACAAATTTAAACTCATAATTTTTTTAATTTTTATATGTAAAATTTTTTCTATAATAATTTAAATATTATAAAAATCTAAAAAAATTTTCGGATGTCTGTTAATTTCAGTATCATAAAAAATTTAATATCTATAAAAATAGACGTAACATGAATAACGTTAATGTTTTGTTACATGTTTTATTTTTCTGTCAATATACAAATGAATTTTACTAATATTAATTATATTATAATTATGTTTTTTCTTCATGGATACGTAATAAATACAAAGTATCCCAATATAACATTTATTATTGTTTATTTTATTGTTTTATATAATTAGAAATAGAAAAAACTTGATTTATTATTCTTAATTATTAATATTATTATAATTATTATTAAGATTGTTTTTGTTTTAATAAATTAAGTAAAAACAAATAAAATGAATTATTATTTATTATTTGTGTGTTATTTAATGTGTCATGTCACTCACTCACTTTTATTCACTTTCATGCTCAATTATTATTTATATAATTCACATAAATTTGTAATGCATCGAATTTTTATTTATTCAGCTATTATTATTTTTAAATATTTATTAATGACTCTAATGTGGGCGTTTTATTTATTTATTTTAATTGATTTTTACTGCCGAAATGTTTTTTTTTTTTTTTTTTTCAATTTTTTAGCATCTCGTATTTTTTAATTCGTCATTTCCTCTTAATTTTGATGATCAATTTTATAACGTGGCTCACTTAACTAATTGCTACACGCCACACTGCACACATAACTACTAACATACGAATTTGTGTGCATATGTATACATATATATTAATATATACATATACCTATACATATAACACAGTTTTATACAATGCATCATGAAGTAATGACCTAAGTACACACATACAATCATGTTCATTGCACTTTATTGTAGTTTATTGTATTAAATTGCTATTTGTTACACACGAATCATGTCAATGACTTTTTTATTTTTTATATTTTTTTCCTTTTCTTTTTTTTGTGTGTACCGCAAATTACTTTATTTTTACTCCACAATGCAATGCAGCTCTACTACACTCTAGAGTCTATACAGCACGACGCTAATCGCCGTTACAATTTGGGACATTTGTTTTTTATTATTGTTATTTTAATTATTTTATTCGCTGCAAAGGGAAACAATCGAAATACTCATGTGTCTTGATTGAAGTATATAAATAAAAATGATAAATTGTGCCTTGATTCTAATTTTTCGTTATTTTAGTATATTTTTTTTTTATTATTTTTCCTTTCTTAATTCTGATGGTATAAAAAAATTTGCTGCTGCTGATTTCGCTGCTGCGGGGCAGTGGGACAATGAGTCATACTATTCCTTGTTTATATTTCGCTGTTACCTATTTTTATTCATCAGTTAATAATTATTATTATTGTTGTTTAAATTAATATTTAATAAAGGGCGCTAGTTGCCATTTGTTGGATCACGCTCTGCTCCGTAGATTTTACCAGCTTTTCGAGCCATGTTGCCCAACATCTCCATTGAAGATTTGTGTGCTGATCTTAACGATAATGCCCATTCTTTCAAACTAATTTCATCCTGTAATTAAATAAAAAATTTTATTAATAATTATACTAGCAACCTTGCAGTCACTATGTGTCTGCCGTGACTTGTGAACTATAAATAAATAAAATTTTGCTTTATTAAATAATGGCTTATGTTAAATTGCACTGTATTTTCTCAACTATTGAAGTTTTTAAAGATATAAGCTCATCCCGATGTTACACTCATCAAGAGCTTTCGTTTGAGTACCCACATGCATTTTGATATATTTTTCATATATTAATATTTATAAATATATAAAATATATGAAAAATTGATGTGGGTACTCAAATGAAAGGTCTCGATGAGTGTAACATCGGAATGAGCTTATATCTTCAAAAATGTCAATATTTCATGAGATAAAAGGTCATTTCTTAATTATTGACATTTTTTAAGGTATAAACTCATTTTGATTTTACACTCATTGAGACCGTTCATTTAAGTACCCACATTATATTTTTTATATATTTTATATGTATGATATTTGTGAAATAAATAAATATATAAAATATATGAAAAATTGATGTGGGTACTCAAATGAAAGGTCTCGATGAGTGTAACATCGGAATGAGCTTATATCTTTAAAAATGTCTATAGTTCACAAGATACAAGGTCATTTCTTAGTTATGTAGCCAGAGATAGAGCATTTTCAAATTCAGCCTAAATACTTATCATAATAAATTGACTATCAGTGAGAATGATATGAAACCTTGAAAAGGCTCAAATTCAAATCAAGACCTATGCAATGACACTAAATTTCACTAAAAAAACTGATTTTATCATATGACTATCCTGGTCACAAAATTTTTCTTATTCTCTTAATAATATAGATTAAATATAAAAATAGATAAAGAAATTTCATTGCCTTTAAAATAAGTATTTTATTTTTAGATTTATGAGTAACTTTTGTGGTTTACAAGAAAATTTTTTTTTTATAATAATTTTTTAAAATTTACATTGCAATCGATTATTTTTTAAATATTGTATTGTAGAATACTAATTTATTTTCTTCCCAGTTATGATAAATTTATCACAAAAATAAAATACTTTTTAGTCATACATTCTATTGACAGTGACTAGTCATTTCTGTTTAAAGAAACCAATATATGTTATAAATGCATGACACTTAGTTTTGAATCAACCTTCGATCAAATAGCTTCTCTTCTTCAACCGAAACCAAACAATCTCAAGAATTTTGTTTATTTCTGTTCATGGTTTCAAATTGTAAGATGTATATATTTATCTAAAATAAGAACTGCCCAATTTAAAATCATATTAACTAAAATTTTTTATAAGAAAAAAATTATATTTTATAAATTCATAAAAATTTTGATTTATATAAAGAAGATATGTAGAAAAAAAAATTTTTTAAAAAATGTCAGATCATTTATTTAAATTAATAAAAAATACAAGATTGAAAAAAACCAGGTCACAAAATTTTGTGGTTGCTGTATATTGAAATGGGACAGCCGTAATATATAAATATACAAGTTGGTATCATCTGTCTACTAAAAATCAATAAAATTATTTCTAAAAGGGGAGCCATTTAAAAAGGCAATAAAATTTCTATTGAATCAGACAAAAAAACATTACTGATAAAAACAATGATTGGTAATAAAAATACTTACGGGATTAGTGAGGACTATTTTAGCATCACGGGTACGTACAACAATGCATTGTTCACCTTTAACATGCTGTAAATCAGCACTTACTTCTTCTACTTGATCTAGAATAACAAGCTCAGGTTTTGTAGTAGACTCTGGATGTAATTCTAGTCTATTGGGATATAATTTTGCGTATCGCGTCTGCCAAGCGCTTGCAAATGGACCACCAAGTTTCTTAATATATCCATGAAGTATACAATCAGATTCTTGAATTGAAAAATAAAAAGACAATTAGTAATTGTCAAAATTATTAAAATTGATTAATAAATTAAATTTAACCTTTTTCGTCAGCATCAAATCGTTGTTTTTGCTTGGCCTTCTTTTTGTTTTCATTCTGAAAAGAAATTATTAATCAATAATTACTAGTAACCTGCAGTCACTAAGGTAAAGTACCCAGTACTTAAACACTTATAAAAATAGGACCAGTACTTGATTAGACTTTTAAAATTGTTATAATACAAAATCCGTAAATTTATGAGTAATACGCGCATGTTGTAATTATTTAATGATATAGTAATTAATTTCTGTAAGTTTTTTCAATTATAAATCAAAACAATTGTATTTTTTTAGCTTAAAAGTTGACATATCTAGAATAGCCGATAGATGCAATTTTTTTTCATGAAAAAGGTACTAAACCGTAAACCAAACAATCAGTAAAAAAAACGGTATATCATAATTTTAAGTAAAAAAAATTAGGAAAACGGTTGACCCTGAAGGCCATCCCTGCAACTTTCCCCTAATTCCATACCTAGGCGCTTAAAATTGCAGTTATGATGTTTTCGAGCTCTCCGAGCTCAAAAGTCTGATAGAAGTTTGATAGTAAATAAAACACTATTTTTTGAATTTTCAAACCGCAATAACTTTTGAATGAATAAACCGATTTCCATGCAGTTTGCGGCATTCGACGCAGTTTTTCAGCCTCATAAAAAATCTTTAAGGAAGTTCGAGCGAATCTAATGTAAAAAATAATTTACAACTTTGAGCTTTGAAATTAAGTATACGTATAAACAAATACGTCATTTATCTAATTTAGTTTAGTTACTTAGATATTAAATTTTAAAAATCACATATTTTATCTCCTTATACACGGGCTGTTATGGCGGACAAACTTTTGTCGAGACTTTAATTATTTTTTTCAATATTAATCTCCTAACTTTAACAGATAAAAAACTATACACAAGAAACTTGGATTATTGCAAAATATAAAAACAATTTAATAATAATAATACATTACCGATATAATTTTTGAAATATTTAAAGTTAAATTTTATGTTTCTAACTCGTCTATCGTCAGCTATTTATTCGAATAAAGATTTGACAACGTCGCGTCAACAGCTGAGAAAAAAAAAAGGATAAAAATATAGTCACAGAGAGAGAAATGTTTAACTCACACACTCATCCACGTCTCTGTAAAGGGTATAATCAAACGCGTTATTGTCAAATCTGTTTACTTAATCCGGCAAGTAATAAATACGAAAGTCATTTTATTACTTTACTTTACTAAATAAGTAACAATCATCAATTATTAAATTGTTTAAATTATTTTAAATTAAAATAAAGAATTTTGACGAATATTGGGAAGACTAAAATTAAAAAAAAATTCTAACATTATTTTGACTCATTATCATTAGTTACGCTCGAACTTCCTTAAGTTTGAATCGATTGAACTAGGAATATTGGAGTAATTTCAAAAAAATTATGAAAACCGAAAAATTTTTTTCGGTTTTCTTTCGTTCACGATATCTCTCGAACGAATCAACCGATTTTAATCGGCTTGGCGGCGATTGACGTGGTTTTTTTATGTTAAAAGCTGATTAATTTTTTTAATCGATTGGTAAAGCCATTTAAAAGTTATTCCAAAAAATCACTTTTAAAAAAAATTTTTTTCATGGATTTTTTGAGATTTCTCAAAATCCGAACAAAAACAGTTTCACTGTAAAAAAATCGCGCCAAGTCCACGTTCATAAGACTATTAAGAAAAAAAATTTTTATTTCTTTACAAAAAGATATAAAATAAAAAATTAAAAAATCCAAGTAACCGATATGGTTGTATATGATTTTCGGAAATTAAAAAAAAATTTGTTGTAAATTTAAAAATTAAAAGAAACAATTTTGGAACGTATTTAGTGTGCGTGGTTACGAAATATTTCACTTTTTGTGAAATTCCTAAAATCTATCTACTAGGACTTTTAAAAAAAAATTGAAGTACACAATGACTATAATACTTTAATAGTATTACTTTTAATATTTCAATAAAACGTTGAAAATTTTTGCTGTGTCTATAGCCATATATTTTATTAATTCAACTACTGCTACCGAAGTGTTCAACTACTGCGGCTAGTCAGAATTGATTGTTCAACTACTACTCCTTTCATAGTCTATCTTAAAATCGTTGTCAAAATATAAATATTTAATTATCTTTGTTATTTTGCGCTTCAATCAATTCAAAATTGTTTATATTTTCATGAAAATCACTAATTTGAATTAATAATTACATCTTTATATATTAAAAGTAGGGTCCAATACGTTTTACTTTAAAACCTGTTCAAGTACTGGGTACTTTACCTCATGCAACTACCAAGAATCTGAAAACTTTGGCTTAATGATTTTTTTTAATTTCTAATCAGACTATACATACTTTGGGTACTTTTTAAATAATTTTTAAAAATAATAGTTCTATGACAGGATTAATTATTTTCGAAAACTTATCATAATAAATGAAATATTTTAGAAAAGCATATGAAACATTGAAAAAGAAGTAATTCAGGTCAAGATCTTTTCAATGATACTAAATTTAATTGAAACAAATTCATTTGATCATATGAATGTGCCGAAGACAAAATTGTCCTTATTCTTTTAATTATATAAATTATTTCATTAACTATTAAATGAAATAAAGCTTAATTTCTTGAAAATTAAAAATACCTTATCCGCTTCAATGTTGATTGTTTCAAAAACAGTTTCAGCAATTTCGGCTTGCCATCTCTCAGAGATAACCAGTGGAAATTCTTTGTAAAGATCTTGATCAGCGTCTGTCAATTTGATACCCTTAGTATCTTCTTCATCAAATGAACCGATGTCAAATGCATCCGCCGCATTAACTTCACCCCTCGGTGGTATCAAGGGAGGAGTATATTTTTGGAGATAAACCTGCTGCCAATCAATTCCACTGAAAAATGGATGTGCTTTTAATTCATCAGCTCCAGCGCCTCGACATCCGAGCCTGTTGTTGACATCGCGTTGCAGCAAGCCCTCCAAAAGTGAACATAATTCACGTGAAAACGTGTCTGGAAACTCGACATTCTGCAAATAAAGTAGTCAATGTAGTCAATAATTTATTTAAAATTTCATCAATTTAATTTATTTGAAGACAATTACTTAATTTATCAAATTTTAATAAATATTTTTCAACATTTAATAAATATTTATTTGGGAGGAAAGTACATTCATTAATAGTTAATAAGTATTTTTTAATTTTGTTGAGTTAATTTATTTCACTTGAAATATCATATGACATGAAGATTGTTTATAAACAAAAATCATCTTTATAAATTATTTGCATTAATTATATTACATTATAATAATGTTTATTGTAAAATACCAAATTCAATTAAGGTAAAGTACCCAGTACTTGAACAATTGTAAAAATGGAACCAATACTTGAATAGACTTTTCGAATTGTTGTAATACTAAATCCGTATATTTATTATGAGTAATATGCCCATTTTATAATTATTCAATGATACAGTAATTGATTTCTCAAGTTTTTTCAATTATAAGTCAAAACATTTATATTTTTGTTAACTTAAAAGTTGACATGTCGAGAATAGCCGATAGATGCTATTTTTTTCATGAAAAAGGTACTAAACCGTAAGCCGCATAATCAGTAAAAAAAAAACGGCATATCATCATTTAAAGTAAAAAAAATTGTACCACCCAATGAAATAGTCATTTCTAAATAATACATATTTTTTGAAAAGACATTAACTATAATTTTTATATTAAATTTTAGCGTCTAACTATACCTCCAAATTTTCAAAGCGGTACCCAGGACTTGAACAAGCTGGGGCCGTGTAATTTTAACAGCTCTCTAATAGGTTTATAGACTAGTGATCAGCATTGTGATTTGTATTAATTACTGTAAATTAAATAAGTTTTATAGCTAAAAATGAGTGTAGTGAAAAATTTTTGAACGTTTTGAATTGAGTTTTTTTTATTTATAATTGAAAATTTGCTTTGTCATTCATGAAAAATGTAATTAAAAAATTAAATACAAATATTTCTTATTTTTAAATGACCATATTAAATATTCATAGTATTATTTTTAATATTAATCAATAATATGTTATAATTCTTTTAATATTTCAATAAAACGTTGAAAAATTTTGCTGTACCTATTTCCATATATTTTATTAGTTCAACTACTGCTCCCGAAGTGTTCAACGACTGCGGCTAGTCAGAATTGATTGTTCAACTACTACTCCTTTCATAGGATATTTTAAAAACGTTGTCAAAATATAAATATTCAATTATCTTTGTTATTTTGCGCTTCAATCAATTCAAAGTTGTTTATATTTTCATGAAAATCAATAATTTGAACTAATAATTATCTCTTTATATATTAAAAGTAAGGTCAAATACGTTTTACTTTAAAACCTGTTCAACTACTGGATACTTTACCTTACCGCTCATAATTATCTTTTATATTTTTAAATATTAAAAACGTTAATTTATTTAGTGAATTGAATTATCATCATGTATGCTAGCTATAGGGTTGTAAAAAGTGTCAAAAGAAAATTGCTATTTTTGCTTTTTATTTTAAATAAATATTTGTCGACAGTTAACAAATATTTATTAATCATTAATAAATATTTATTAACAGTTAATAAATTGTACTTAATCAATTACTTATTAACTGTTAATAAATATTTTTTAACTGTTAACAAATATTTATTAACATTTATTAAATCCTATGATGTTAAAAAATCATTTATTAACAGTTAATAAAGCTTATTAAATATAAACAAATCCTTTTATCAGTGCATTAAATTATATAGTTCATGTTTTCGCATAATTATTTATGGTATTTTTCTATATTGATATCAAATAAAAATTATTTTTTAAATAATCTGTCTTTTATTCTAATGAAATATAAATCATAAAAAATAAAGAAATTTAGAATAGAATTGGAATTTAATAATTTTTTTTTTTAATTTAAATAGTAAATTTATCTTTAAAAAAAAAAGTTTGTAATTTTAACTTATGTCTAGCAAAGCGGACATCTAATGACTTGTAAATATATAAATATCAAATTGATCATTATCTTTGAATTGTGAATAAACAGTAATTCAAGTACTAATCTCTTCAATGGTATCAGTCAGATTTTAAAGTCGATTTTATCGTATAAATTAATTTTAAGCAAAATTGAACTATTTTTGATGATGATGCAAATAAATAAGTACATATTAATCCAAATTTAGCAACAATATTTACACCCACCATCGTCAATGTCATTCGATCGATTTCATTTTTATCTTTAATCTTGTGTTGTCTGAATGGACTGTGACCCTTGAGCAGTTTGTAGAGCACGCAGCCAAAGGAAAACCAATCAGCACTAGAATCGTATGTCGTTCCTTTTGACAGTACCTCAGGGGCCATATATCCGTGTGTACCACTGATAAATAAAAATAAAATACAATTCAATATTATTTGCACTTGTTTTTGAAATACCGTGAGTGGTTGTTGTTGTTTCTATTATTTTTGTTTCATACAAGTTTGAATTTACTACAAACTTCTGAAAAGCTGGTGGTTTTTAGAATTTATGAAGTTTCCCTGGTAATTTATTATCTAAAAATAATTTAAAGAAAATTATATATCATGTTAAAATTTATTTTTCCTGCTATTAACAAAAAAAGGCAAAAATTTTGTTTAAGAAATTATTAAAAAAAACTTTAAAAAAAAAATACAATACCGGCTTTTGACAATAATTTTACTAAGTAATTGAAGGGATAGGGCTTTAGATTACGTGTGTGTTGAGCCAACGAGCAAAGTGTGTGAGCCGAAACACAAGTATAAAAAATGTATCCACCAAGTTCATTTATAAATACACATAATTAATTAATTTAATTGTGAAAAATATCCATACGAGTCGGTTAATAAAGTATTAATTGAATAAATAATCATGGAATAATTTTAAAATTAAAAAAAAAACGCCATTCGGCCACACCCGATATGGATAGATAGATTTCTGGAATGAGAATTGAAAAATAAATCTACCTAAAAAATAGGATTTGTACACGCAAAAAAAGAAAAATGTAAAAATTACGTTATAAATAGTAATAACCGTGGCTTCGTATAAAAAACTTGAAAAATTGCAGTTTGAAATAGCATTTTTATAAATTCAAACGTTGAGAATTAATTTTCAGAGCTTTCAATGTAATATTTATATTTTACAATGTAATTTATATTTTACAAAATCTGTAATAATTACAATCTGAAACTATATTTTTACCAGTTTTTTTATATGAAGCGCAACGTTACATTATGAAATATTATTTTTCCCTTTTTCTTTTTTCCGTGTAATATATGAAATTTATTTGACGATAAAAGTCAAAAATTAATTTATTTTTAACTTTTTAATTATAAAATAAATTGAAAAATATCATCCCAAATTGACGAATATTAAATTGAAGATATTTACGTGAAATTCGACACAAATTTAATAAATTCAATTTCATTATTAAATCCCAAACGTAATCGGATCAATTTGTCTCGATATCTTTTTAAGCGTGTCCGAAATATTTCATTAAACAACTCAATTCTATACTCATTTTTTTGTCCAGCTCTAAGCTAGAGCTTAATAGTGAACAAACCGTTTGTTTTTTTTTTTGTCACCAATTGGACTATAAGCTATTTTTTACGGATGAAAATTTTTTTAAATTAAAAGTCCCGAAAATCATTAATTGAAAAATTTTTTCAAATTTTCAAATTACTGAATTACTTAAGAAAATCATCAAAATTAGAAAAATAATAGCTTAAACCTAGACTGGTCAACATATGAGCGTGATGCCGCGCTCAATTATATTTTTAGTAGATTCCATAGAAATCTAACAATTGCATTGGTCCTCATGACGGAACTTTTGAAAAATTTTGCTATATTTCGACTCAGCTCGTCAAGCGGATTCAGAAAATGCATATGGTTCAAAAGTTATGATCCAGATTTTACTTTTTGTGTTTGAGTATTTTAGTTTATTTTTATTAATTACTTAAAAATTATTGTTATTAGTGCGGCGATTATTATTTAATTATTGTATTTATTTAGTTAATAATATTATATTATTGTTACCGAAGGTATGATTAAATTAAGAAATTAAGCGTGTGAGAAATTATTATGAAGCCGAGCGAATTAATCGAGCAAAAGAAATTAATTGTAAAAGAAATTAAAAGACTGGGAAAATTATTATAAGTTCCGAACAAGATTTAGTATGGGAAAGCGACGAATGGATATATAATGAAAGACATGACAATTATTATTTTGTGAAAAATAATTTAGGTAAGCGAAAATTTTATAAGTCCCAAGCAAGATTTAGTATGGGAAATCGACGAAGGGCCAGGTAAGTATCGTGAACCGACCGGATGAAAGTGCTACTCCCCGTGCCGAAGCCTTCAGCTGAGGTACGGTAGGTGATCATAAGCCGTGTAGGTGGGAGCGAAGAGGATACTCTCCACTTGCTCTCAGGGTAGAGTTTAGGACCCCACAGGGATGACGGCTAGTCGCCCTGAGGGGGGAGGGGGTGTTATTGGGAAACTAGTTAGTATTTTGTAGACCGCGTTTTTGAGTTTGAACCGTTAAAACCGTCGTGTATGTTTGGATAGAAAGTTTCTATTGTATTAGTGTATATTGCTTATATTGTTTCTTGATTTTGAACCGCGTTGATGATTTTGAACCGCGAATATGTGTGAAAAGAGTGTTCTAATGTATTGTTTATATTGTTTAATTTGCTTATATTGTTTATATCGTTTATTAACATGATCAGGCCAATAAAGAGGTTTCCTTTTTCTTTGATTTATTTAAAATAAAGTGTTTTGTTTATATTTTGTTATTGATAATGTGATCCCCGTTTATGACCCTGGACTCCGGCGAGCAAATTTCGAGCCGGGGACTAATTAGATAATTATATTTTGAAAACGTGAACGTTACAAAGTTTATATATATATATATATATACGATATAATCGGCATTGTCTCTTCTCTAACTCCCGTAATTCTATACGGATCTCAATAAAACGTAACATACTTATTCTTAGGACGATTTCCGAAGTTAAGTTCTAAGATGAGCCAAATCTGTCGATTAGTTTAGAAATGAGAGCAATTCAAAAATTTTCAAAAATCGCAAAAAATTTTTGCTTTTACATTATTTCCGTGAAATAACAATAGAACGCGACATTCTATCGGATTTATGTAAATTGAATTCGAAAGCTTATTTAATAAGCTTTAATTTGTATACTTACTTATTTTTCTAAATTAAATAGTTTAGAAATAATAGCAATTCAAAAAATTTCAAAAATCGTAAAAATTTTCACTTTTACCGTATTTTCGTCCAATTACAATTGAACGTGATCTTATGAAAATTCTATAAATGGCATCTGAAAGCTTATTAAATAAGCTTTAATTTGTGTACCTCATTATCAGTCTAGGCCAAAAATTACCTACTTTCTCAGACAGATTTAATGAAATTTTACTTTTGCATTTGTTTTGACGCCATTGTTGTTTCATGTAACAAATTTATTTTTTTTTCATATGCAACCCTAGTAGTATTTTTTTCATTCATCATGAAATCTACTTCCATTTCGGATGCCGAATGGCCTTTTTTTATTACATCTTCAATATTTACTAAAATTATTCAAAAAAATTTGACTTTGTTCCTTGGACATTTTAGAATATATTAATAATTTTTTAAAATATCTTCGAAAATGTTAAATTGCTGAAAAAAAATTTTGCGGGGCTTTTCTCATCGCTTAACCAGAGTCGTAAGTAGTTTTTTATCCACGGCGTTTCCGAAAACACCTCTAGTCTCTGCCTGTCAAAAGTCTATGAACTGGCAACACTGTACGCTCTAAAAGCATTGCGGCAAATCCCTCATCACTTGACCAAAGTCGTTAGGTCGCGTTTGTTGACCAGTCTAGGGTTAAATTGAAGATAATTACGTTAAGGTAAATTTAACAGATTTAAGCTATCTTTTACAGCTGGAAAATCATTTCCATAAATTCGATGAAATTAAAAATTTTTTAAAAATGAAAAAAAATTTTCAACACCCACAACTCGTAAACTAACCGGCCGATTTTGCTCATCTTTAAACTTGATTTTGATATTGATTCATAAAATTGACTCAATAGAAAATATTTTACAATAAAGAAAAGCAATAAATTTCCTTGTAGTAGTCTTGGTTCAAGAATTTTTGTCTAGAGTCAAGCTAACCTTTTTACCAGGGTATTATAACAAAATTTTCTTTAAATTGCGACATAAGACCGCACAATAACTAGACGTCTAAAAAAATTGACCTAAAAAAAAATCTTTATAAGATGCTAAACATTTTACCACTACTACATTAATTTATTTAAATTATGCGACTATTTTAATACATTTCCAATAATTTAATATTAAAAAAGATATTATAATTTAATATCAAAGAACGCCCTTAATCTCTTTGTCAAATTATCTCTTTGAAAAAAAAAAGAAATAATTTCAAATCTGTAATCTAAAATTTATGGAACCCAGGGGTGAATAATACTCTCAGAATGCAATTAACTAATTTGTCCTTCTATATTTTGACCTAGAATTCCCGAGGGATAATTTTTTCATTACAATAACCACAAGCGTTCTCTCAAAGCTTATAAATAAACATAATATTTTGACGACAGTTGAAATAGCTTGAGAAGTAATATTTGTTTATTTTTAGAAGAATAGTAGAACAAACTGTCTTTTAATATTATGATAACTATATCGAATTGCGGTTTTAAAATAGCGTTTTGTTAAATTTATATAACATCAATAATATTAATGTTAGATGTAGAATGAATAAATAAAAAATCACTTACACGCTCGCGTAAGGTTTCTTTGTCGAGAAGTCACATGCAAGCCCGAGATCGGATATCCTAACATGTCCGTGTTCATCGAGCAAAATATTTGCTGGCTTAAGATCCCGATAGACAATAAATCGTCGATGCATGTGTTCAAGACCAAGAATTACTTCCGCGGCATAGAATTTCATCTCAAGTTCATTGAAAACACCGTGTTGGTTCAAGTGATAGTGCAAATCACCGCCATTCATCAGGTCTAAGATGAAACACAATTTGTCGGGTGTGTGGAAGGCGTATGTCATACAGACAATAAATGGACAATCCACCTGGAATTTTTGCTGTTTATCAATCCAAAAATAATTGGAGGAAGAAAAACAAAACATATTATTATTATTTATACTGTAAATTTTGATCTTATAAATTAATTAATAACTAAACTTATGCTAATAAATAATAAATAAATAAATAATTCTACATTAGCTTAAGCTTAAGTTTAAGTTGTGTGAGTTGATGTTGATGTTGCCGGTGATTAGGAATAATGAAGAAGATAAATAAAGTAAATAAATACCCCGGTGCTGACTAGAGATAACATTAGCCTCTCGTTGAGTGCAAGTGTCTCACCCTGCTTCATCTTGATACGTTTTTTATCGAGACACTTCATCGCATACATTTTTCCTGTATCGGCCTTGCGGCATCCGTAAACCTCGCCAAAGCCGCCCCTTCCTATTATGCGATGCACGCTGAAGTCGTTCATTGTCAACTGGAGAAACAATGGCAAATCGTTGACGAGCTCTATCGATTATTGAACATTCCCTCGAGGGACGTGAATGGAAACACAGAAACGTCTCTCGCTTACCTGAATATTTAGCTCGAGATTTTTCCATTGGCAAAAACGCGTGTACTTTTCACTGAAAAATATTATTACCACAAGTTTTAATGCTACTCAAGTGATCCCTTGTTTTTTTTTTATTAAACAACTAGTCCGTTTCTTCGAATGTTCATGCATTATTCAAAAGACTGTTTGTTTAATTTTTTTTTTATAAATAAATATTGCTTTTATAATTACCTCTCCAGGAACTTTTTGAATGGCTCCCCTCTTAAGTGATTGAAAATTTCCTCGATGTATGGCTAAAAATAAAACCTTATTTAATTTTTTATGAATTTATTATTTTGCATAATAATGCAAAATTTTTATTTTTATTTATAAATAAATGGTAATTATTTACAAGTGAGGTCCATCATTTTCATTTTCATTTTTTTGAACGAAATTTCTATTTGATTTTATTGATATATATTTTTTTTAAATACATTAAAAAATGAAAAATTAAAAAAAAAAAAGTTAATTATCACAATTTTAAAAAATTAAAAAAAAAATTTATAAATTTTTTAGAAAATTGTGATATTCAACTTTTTTTTAAAAATTGTTAGTTTTTTATGTACTTTTCAAAAAAATATATATCAAAAACATCAAAAAATGATAAAATAGAAATTTTATCCAAAAACATGAGAGCCAAAATTTTTTCCAACTTTTGAAGGCAGTAAAGCAAAAAATAACGTCATGTTCAAAATTCCTAAATTCTCTAGTACTATTTATGAACATTCGTTTATTGTTTCGGCTATCAGGTTCTGGCAAGAGTTGCTACCTGAATTAGATTAGCTGGATTTTTATTTAATTTACTGATAAATAGTGGTAAAGTGTAAAAAATGTATATATTAAGATATTTAAAATTGTAACTAGGCTATTCTTTCTAAATGTACTAAATTTTTTATTTACTCAAGCTATACTTCAAATTTTAATTATATTATTTATGGCTAATACAAAATTTTTATACTTAAGCTATACTTCTAATCTTAATTATATTACGTATGTGAAACTAAATTCTATGTATTTACTTCTTGCTATTTGGCTTTAAGCCTTGGCATTTAAATTCAATAAAAAAAAAAAAAAGCTGTCAAAATCTTTATTTTTCTCTTTCACGACATTTTTTATTATAAATGCGCCGTAAAAACAAGCATAAGAAAAAAAATTAAAAAATGTTAATTTTACAACTAGTTATGGCCAAAAATAGAGTGGACCACACTTGTAAATAATTACCAAATAAATTAGGAGTGTTACAAAAATAAATATTGTCGCTTTTTAATTATTGATTTAGAAAAAACGTCAATTATAAATAATTACACGTGTGTTCAAAAGCTCAAATATTTAGCTTCTGAATAATAAATTACATTTGCTTAATCATTTGAAGCGTATGTGTGTTTTTTGTGTTACACTTAATGTAGTTTATACTTAAACAATTTTGTAAAATGTTCCTTTTTTTAGTGAGTATAAATGAGAGAAGAATATTTAATTGCACTTTAATTTTTAAATATCTTCCACAACAACATTATTTAGAGCTTTATTACCTAGCGTATGTTTTTTTTTTTTAAACTTATTATCCCATTAAAAGTTTTGTCATAATTAATTTTCAAAAGAGCTTGTTTGTATCAAATGAATGTTTCATTAGAAGATAAGATTGAAACTTTACAACTATAATTATTCTAAAGTGCAGTTTTTATTGTTTTTGGTTACAAAACTTTAACAAATTTTTTTCTTCAATAATCTATTACATAAAAAAAACTTTTATATACCTTTCTAAATTTCGAAACGCTTCATTGTTTTTATCTTATAAATATTCCGAGCAATAAAAAAGTTTTTCTTATTAAAGATTAAAAAAGTTATTGCGAATAACCGATTTGTTTTTAATTAAATCAAATATTGAGTTATCACCGAAGCGGATGACTAGTAAATAAAAAAAAAGTAATATTTTCGTTGTAAAATATACAATGATGCGGATGTAGGTGCTATCCAAATATTTTTTTATTTTAAAGTAAACGAAAAATAAAGTAAAGTTAAATAAGAATGTTTATTTTTGTACGTTATCCTAGAGTTGAAAAAAATTGTTAAACAACAAATCATTTTTTATGATAAATAAAAATAACAGTCTAAAAATTCTTTGATTTTTAGAATAAACATTTGAAGAATCAATGAAAAGTTTTAAGAAATGGAAAAAATTTCATACATTTTGTTAAAGTTAATTTCAATAAAAAAAATAAGCTAATATTTTTAATTCAATTTTTTCTTAGTTAATTTTAATAATAGCTGTAAAAGAAAACTTCTCGCACTAAGAAAATTTTAAGGGAGATAAAAGTTATTTTTGAACAAGAAGAAATTTTCTTGGCTCAAAAAACTTTGACTTCATTCAAGAAATTTTCCATCTTCTTTAATATTTTCTTGAGCTAAGAAAATTTACCCTCCAGTTAAGAATTTTTTTTTTTACTGTATGATAAACAATTTTTAAAGACAGTAATTAAAAAAAGTTCAGAAAATCCAAAAGTGCACGCTTCGTAATCTTATTTTCCACATTAAAATTGATTAAAATAAAATACAAAAAACAAAATAATAAAAAACAGAAAACTCTGCTATGGTTTAAAAAATTATTCCGGTATGATAATTTTTTCAATCAATTTTCTTGCCACGTACACACAGATCCATAAACACAGACACACGGACGTCCAGGAAAGATTATTTTTAATGTTATTACTTACTATGTTGAACAAAATAATTGTTATTGAAAGATAGTTTATGTGCCTGGCAGATTATTTGACTTAATATAAGCGTACTCATATATGAGTATTATTCTATAAGTGCGATATAAGAAAAAAAAAAAAGTCAATTTCAGTTTCGAGAAAACTGCTTTTTTTTGACGTCTCGAGAGTAGAGCACTACTTCAACGCTTCGCTTATGAGGCGTGCAATTAAATTAAATTAAGGGGTGAAATACGTGCAGAAAAACGTTTTCATGTTGATTTTTTATTAATTTTTTTAAGGCATGAAAATTAATGTTATTTATTGAAACTATCAGGTTATTTAATACATATATTTATATTTTTTCATATTTTACGACAATATAACTTAAAAAGTAGTGGAGATATCAGCTGATACACATCGTTGGTTATCTTCCGACTTAGCAGTTGGTGTACTCTATAGAAGCCACAATTTTTATCTGAAATCAATGGCACAGAAAAATTACTTTTCTTTATACAATTACGCTGAATATGAACCTCCATCATAAGCGATATTTTTATTTAAACTATTTTTTTTTAATAAACAGCGTATGAAAAAATGGTAAAAAATCACGACTTAATTTTACAGCCCTCTAACAAATACAAATTTTTACTTTTTTTTTTTAGAATTGAGGTTTATATAGAAGATACACATATAAAAAAAGTAATTTTTCTATGCCATTGATATCAGATAAAAATTGTGGCTTCCATACTGCACACCAACTGCTAAGTCGGATGAAAACCTACGATGTGTATCAGCTGATATCTCCGCTATTTGTTATGTTATATTGTTGTTTAATACGAAAAAATACTTGTAAATATATCTGTAAAATAACCTGATAGTTTCAATAAATAATATTAATTTTTTATACCTTAAAAAAATTAATGAAAATCAGCATGAAAACGGTTTTCTACACATATTTCCACTCTGAAACTAAGAAGATGATATTTTAATTTTTCAAAACCGAAAAAAAATTACAATTACACTTAAAAAAATTTTATGTCGATAAAAACTTAATTGATTTAAAACAATTTATAAAAAACGATTGAATCTTAAAAAAGTGACAATAAAAATATTATTAGGATATTAAATGTAATCATAAACACACACATATATACATATACATAAGATATGAATATGTATAAATCTAAATTTACCTCAAACAAATTAACAGGCACCTCATTCTTCATTAGATATTTGTGTACATGAGAGACAGCATCTGTTGAGTATTCCTGTGAATTTAAAAATAAAAAATTAAAATTAAAAATACATATAATAATAATGATAGCGCGGTACATTAAAAAAGATAAAAAAGTAAGTGAAAGAAAAAACTTATTTTTATTCGTTTCATAGTATAGCGACGTGACATGATAGATAAAAAAAATAAAGGAAGTAAAAAAAAGCCAAGTGTGGTGTTGGATATTTACATGTGAATGCGCCAGGAGTTCTTTCATTATAAAGTTGTCGTATATCTCTCGGGCAAGTTTTCTTCTTTCTTCTGGGGCTTCTAGTTTTTCATACGCCTTTATCTGTCAAACATATAATACATATTTACTTATCTTATAAACTATATGTATTTCACTAAATAGATAGATATAAGTTTAATTTATTTTTTTAATAATATAAAATTATTTTTATAAACTTAAACTTAAACTTAAATGGTTAATAGCCGACCTCTTCGTAAAACCTAAGCTGAGGAACTGGTTCCTCTGATACAGTCTCGCAAAATTCTTTAAATAAAAGGTACCCTGGAACAAAGTCAATTTTCAAGTTAGTTTCAATGTTTTTGATGTTTATTTGGTGAGTATGATGGTAGCAGACGGACAATTTTTAAAAAACTTCCGAGAAATTTAATTATTACAAAATTAATTGGAAAAAAAATCTACTGGGATATTTTTAAAAGCTTTTAATGTTTAATTTTTTTTTAATTTTTAGGAAATAAATCCCATTAGGCGATTCAAAATAATCATATAATTTTGAAGTTTTAACATAACAATTAATTTAGCAGACATTTGATACTTTTAAGAATTTTTATTATAGATAAATTATGGCAAAAAAATTGATATTTAGAAATTTTAATGAATTAAAAATGCAATTTTTTTAAAATAATTTTTCAGAACAAATTTGCTTGTTAAATAAAATTAAAAAAGGTCAAGTGACTAGTATCTTTAATGTCATAGGTTTTGATATAATTTTATTCAAACTTTGAAGAATAAACGAATCGTTTATTTGAGAAACCCCATAAGTCATATGGAGTTTCCGTATAACTTATGGAGTTATCTACTCAAATAATATTTATATTATTTGAGTAGATACCATAATAAATAATGTTTGAAAAAATCCTCTGATTCATATTCTTTATATATAAATTTTTTTTGTGCGTGTGTTCGTCACTGAACTCCTCCTAAAAGGCTAGACCGATTTTAATGAAACTTTCTGTGTGTCTTCAGGTGGATTCGAGAATGATTTAAATTCACAATTCAATTCACGGGAAAATGTTCATTTAAATATTTTTTTTCTATTTATAAATTGTTGCTACACAGTAAAAAATTTTACATTAATGCGTCAAAAAATTTTGTATTAAAAATTTTTATGTTAAATATTTAACACTTTTTTGTGTTAATTTAACACTTTTCTGTGATAATTTAACACAATAAATGTTCAATTTACACTTAAAAGTGTTAAATATTTAACACAAAAATTTTTAACACAAAAATTTTTAACACAAAATTTTTTCACGCAATGACGCAAAATTTTTTATTGTGTAGTCTTGGAATGTTTTATATTGGATCCGATAGACAGCGCAGCGATCGTAGTATCGAATATTCCAAAATATTTTTTTTTTTTTTCAGTGTGACCCGATAGTAGGCACTGCGATCAGATTCAAGAAAATTTTGCGTTATTGTGGTTGTGAAGGGTAGAAAACTTCTACCCTCTATAATTGTGGTAAAATCAATCACTTGCACGGAGAGAAAAGAATTGATCTCATCCCTATGTAGGATGGTAATCATTACTATGTTACCTAATGACGGAAATTTTTGTAAGAATCTTATGTGAATTTGCTGAGAAAAATCTTAGAAATTGTAATAAAAATATTAACAGTTATTCATTCGATGCGAAATTAAATTCTGAAAATAATGTTAGGGTAAAAGACCCCATTAGTGGCGGGGACTCCATTACCGACACTTTCTTTGATTTTGGTACTTATTCAATTATTAAAATCATTAATTTCAATAATGAATATATTATTTATAATTTTTAAGACATTCAGATCAAAAAAATTTTTAATTTTTATTCCAAGTAGAACATTTTTTCATTGAAAGAAAAAGTGCCACTAATAGAGGTTAAAAGTGCCACTAATGGGGTCTTTTACCTTATTGTTTTTTTATTTTTTTGAGATTCCAATTTGTTATTAACATAAAACATAAACAAAATAAACAATCTCAGTTTTTTGTAAAGAACTCAATAACTATGGGTGTTATAAAAAAAATCGGAAAAAAGATCCTTAAAGAGGAGGAAATTTCTGAAAAAAATTCTCGGCTCCCGAAACTCTAGCTTCAAAAACAATTATTTTTATTTAACTCTTTAGTACCCACGTTATTCGGCTCATCTTCTTTATTTTCGCCATGAGAAAAAACTCACATTTAATTAACATACGATCTAAACAAATATGTCGACAGAACGCTTACCGAAAAGAGCCAATCTACGCCGTAGGGAGCCGAACGGCTCGATTTTTAAGCACCTTTAAAACTCTCGCCATGAGAAATAATCTCATGTCTTCCAAAAATCATTTTTTTTTCGTTATTTCTAAATAAATTTAATACGTTTTTATTGCATAAATTTTAAGAATATAAAGTTATAGGAAGATAAAAAAGTTTTCAAGTGACCTTTCCATTTGAATTTAAATAAATAATTGAGATTGAAACCGAGCATGAGTAAAAATCTCATAGCGTAGGTTCTGAAGCAGTTCTGCAAAACTCTATTTTCATTCTTTTGTCTCCGTGTGCTAATTGAAATATTACATTGTAATAACGTTTAAATAATAATTTTCATTGAAACGGTCCAAAATGTAACAGCTCATTCAGATAATCTTAAAATTTTCAAATTTAAGACGTGTATACAGGACAACGTCTGTCGGGTCCACTAGTAGCCCTGTTTAAAAATATTTATTGGAAAAAATTAGAAAAATTCGCTCTAAGGTAAAAAACCCAGTTATTGACACTGGCCTAGTTGTTTGACACTTGCAATTTTACTCTAATTAAAAAAATAAAATGCTACCAAAAAATTAATTATCTTAAAATTTATAATTCGAGGCGGGCAATAGCCTAGTCGGCTCGGTGCCCTCTTTTCGAAAGAGTGGGACCTGGGTTCGATCCCGGCACGCACCACTATTTTTCAGTGATTATAAATAAAAATATGTGCATTAGGTTGCCAGCTTCTGAAAGTGGTAGAGATAGCCGGGCGGCACACGTCTGACTTGGGTGATCACCCATTTAAGCAACAACTTAAATGGGTGACCACTCTAGTCGGCGTTGGCTAGCGCGAGGGATCTCTGCACACTAGGAGAGGGGCCTAATGCTCCAGTGGTCGATAAAGAAGAGTTTCTTATCAATCACTGTAGACTTAGCCCAGCTCTGACTGTACTATCATGGGTTTTCTCTGTGGTTTCCCCATGGTTCTGTTCCAACAGCCTGAGAGGTGAGGTTCAGGGTGAATACGGTACAGAAATCACAAATCGGTCCACAGCCGCAAAAATTAACGTAAAAATGAAGTGTCGGGTGGGACTTGCTGAGGTCCAATATGAGAAATAGAAAAAGCGTAGAGCTAGGAGAAAAAGAGGAATCAACCTTGTAAAAACCGAGAGGTGTATAAGTAAAGCATAATAATAATAATAATATAAATTTATAATTCAAGAATTATATTTATTAATTTATTAGAGTTGATTTGTTTTTTTAAATTAAAATAAAATTGCAAGTGTCAATAACTAGGCCTGTATCAATAACTGGGTCTTTTACCTTATGTAAATTATATATCTATAAATATATACTGAAAAATTTAAATCAATTGAAATTATTGAAAAAAATTCAAATCTCATGATAGTGAATTTTTTTCAATGAATATTTTTAAACAGTGCGTTTATAAAAATGCATCAAAAACATAGTGTTGACGAACTTTCAAATTAATTATTTATTGTTTTACTTGGTAAGCTTAAAATTATTTTAGTTTGTTTTTCACCGTAATGCAAACAAACACTTAAATACAGCTGACTACATGGTTAGAAATGACAAATTTGTCAAATTTAATAATCAACAAAAAAGGACTCAAATTAACGACCAATTTATATTTATTGATTTTTTAAAATAGATGCATAAAAAATATTTCATAAGATTATTTAATTAATACTTTAAAATTTTTCTAAAGACCCTAAAAAGTTTCATAAAACGTTAGTACTCATTCGACTGTAGCGTAGCGCATGAACGTCCTTAAAAATTTTAAATACATCAGAAGAAATCGGAACAATTCAATGACAATTTTAGTTTGCATTTAGATTATTACTTTTATAAAATTTGATTAAACTTAAATTATAAATTTTTAATAAATTAGAATTGAACATCAAAGTTATAAATATTGTACTATTTCCTCAAAATTTGTTTCTGCGTTTCAGTACGATTCAGAATTACAGTTCCGACGCTTTTTAATATATAAGATAACTTCAAAAATATTGAATATTTTTATTTTTTCTCTCGCCAGCGTACTCTTAAAAAAAATATATTTTCAAAATACAAAAAAAAATCGATTTTTTGAATTGTCTGAAACCAAGTTCAAATTTATTTAAAAATATTTTGTCTGTTACTTTCACACTTATAGTAATTTAATAAAAAATAATTAGCAAAACATTACCTAACATTTGGTTAAATATTTTATCAAAGTTAACATCATTTTTTGCTTCTAGATGTTTGTGCATCACACTCCTCACGCTGTAACAGAAAGTAAATTGATTTATATTAACGGTGTGAAGGTAGCAGAGGTAAGTTATATCATAAGTTACAGTCAAGATAAATTATGAAGCAATATTACTTTTTCTATGCACTTAGTCATTTAAAAATTTTAAAATTTATTATAAAAAGAGAATTATTAAAATGGAAAATTTCGAATTTTTCATTTTAATTACTAATTTAAATAATAAAATTTTTGAATAAAAAAACCTCGATGTAATTTATAACGAGGAAATAGTCAAGGAAGTAAATAAAATTGCCTAGAACTATGGGATTTAAGACGTAGCTAGTCATATAAAAGTAACCCTTACGAGAGTAAGGAATAAAATGATAAAAAAATCTAATCGATCCTTAAAATAAATTCCATCAATTGGATAGTAAAATTTTTTTTTTTTATTAACTCAGGGCATCGCGCATGCGAATCTACATTCCGAGAATTCAGAGTATCATAAAAAATTTAGTGTTAAGAGTTTATCTTATTGTACTTCTGGATAAAAACATTTTTATACTTGTAATTTATGACTTATGATGGATGGAATTATTTTTTTTTGTCACTAAATTAAACCGTTGAAAGTATTTTTCGATGTAGCTCAAGGCGTTGGCAATTAACGAAATACGTCAATGATCAGTTACAAATGAAAGAATTATATCATTTTCTATGACGTTAAAGATTAGATTGTCATTCACTTTGTTTGATTTTATTTTATTAAAAGTTTTGGATTTTTTACTTCAAAGTCAACATGAGCAAGGATGTTTGTTGAAAGTTTTTAAAATTCATCGATGAATTCACTGAAATAGACATAACCATATGTCAGATATACATATGTGTTATACACTCGAATACCTCACAATCATGCTCAGTGTAAGCATTCACAAAGTCTTGAGAATAAGACGCGGGTTTTGTTGATAAAAATTTTTTCACTGATACATTATTGAATTTTTATTCCAACTGGTGGATGGAATATTTCTCTAAGTTCTAGAATAAATTTGTTTGAATAAATTTTTTTATAACTGGGTATTTTAAACGGAATATCTAAAGTTAAGTTTTATACATTGCATAGCTTTTTTTTTATAAAATAATCAATTTGAAAAAATAAGCGCCATTCGGCCACACCCGATATGGATAAGGAGATTTCTAGAATGATTATCGAAAAATAAATCTACCTATAAAAAAAGGATTTGTAATATATGAAAGTTATTTGACGATAAAAGACAAATGTTATTTTTAATTTTCTGAATTACGAAATAAATTGAAAAAAAAAAATAGCTTTCGTTGAAGATAATTATATGAAATTTTACATAAATTTAATAGATTTGAGCTATCTTTTACGGCTTAGAAATTATTTAAAGAAAAAGTATCAAAATACATTTACCGAAAAATTTTTGCAAATTTTCAAAATCACGGAATTAATTAAAAAATCATTAAAATTAGACAAATAATAACTTAAATTGAAGATAATTACGTGAACTTTAAGATAAATTTAATAGATTTCATCTATCTTCTACATCTGGAGAATCAATTCGATAAAATTGACGAAATTCAAAATTTTTTGAATATGAAAAAAATTTCCAAACACCCAGAACTCATAAACTAACCGGCCGATTTTGCTCATCTTCGAACTTGATCTTGGTAGTGATTCATAGAATAAGTCTACGAAATTTCATAAAAATCGGTTAAGAACTGTGGACGTAATCCTGCTAACATGGCGCGTTATGTCACATAAGGTAGAAGTACCGGTTTTGGCCATCTTGGGATCATTTTTGGCCACTTGATATTTTAGTTAATTTCTAAAAAATTTAACTATTCAAGTAGAATTTTTCCAGAATTTATGAATTAGTACATTTATGCAAATTGAATTCATAAAGTCTTGCGCTTAAAGAAATATTTATACAATAATTTGAAAATAAAGTGGCCAAAAAAAGTACACTGGTCACAAACGGTATTTCTCAATCCTTTCCTACCAATATCCTGTTACGTGAATGTGGAACGCTTCACGTAATAATTACCGTAATTCCTATTCTTTCCCGCTTCACAGCATTATTTATATCTGTACAATCTGTACAAATATAAATAATGCTGTGAAGCGGGAAAGAATAGGAATTACGGTAATTATTACGTGAAGCGTTCCACATTCATGTAACAGGATATTGGTAGGAAAGGATTGAGAAAGGAATGTGGAGAGGATCATCTTAATGTGAGTTTACAGAATATGCGAGAAAAAATTATTAGATAGCTCGGACTGGGATTCGAACCCAGAACCTTCCGAAGACATGTAGGCTATTCTACCATTTGAGCTATCCGGTCTATACTAAATTTCCTTTCGCTTATTCTATATACATTAAGCCCCACCGTCCATCTTACGGCAAGCATTTTTTACAAATATAAATAATGCTGTGAAGCGGGAAATAATAGGAGTTACGGTAATTATTACGTGTAGCGTTCCACATTCACGTAACAAGATATTGGTAGGAAAGGATTGAGAAAGGAATGTGACAACGGTCACAAACCCTAGGGTAGAAGCATCGCTTGTGGATAATATGCTGTTTTTGGATATTTAATGTCCAATTTATTGCATAAACAATTTATAAACGTAATAGCATCATAAATTCTGTTTGTATGAATGTGAGCGTTTAAAAATTCTATGAAAATATTATTTAACATTACAATTTTCTGCACAATCATTAAATTTCAAAACGTCCAAAACTAGCACTAAGATGCCCAAAACCGGTGATTCTACCCTGTACATAAATACATTTATAAACTTTTGAGACAATGCTATTTTTTAGCATAACTCGACGAGATAAAACATATTACGACAAAATTTTCTTAAAATTGCGACCTAAGACCGGCTACAATAGCTAGATTTCTAAAGAAATCTACTTGAAAAATATAAAGGTAAGATATAAAGGAAGATATATTAAATCTTTTTAGAGTTTATTGGCTGATAATTAAAAATTTCTTTTTCTGGTGAAAGTTGAGCTCAAACTTGAGGAACGAAGAAATAACAAATCTTTATAATGAATTAATCTTTTTATCACAAAAGTTTGCAAAAAAATTTTCTACATAACAAATAAATCATAACATTAAAAAATAACAGTTTTTGAGAAAGTAAAATAATTTTTAAAGGTCACGGGAAAAACGTTTAAAGTAAATAAATAAATATTTCATTTGAGATCAATATCTTATTTTTTCTTAATTAAAACTCAATCTTAAAAATATTTATTTATAGATTTAAAAATATTTCTAAACAACTTAGAAATAAAAATAAACTTCAAATCCAAAGTATTATAAATAAAAATTGTTTTAATAAAATTTATTCGACCAAAATAAAAACTAGAGAATGAATAGACAATAACACTGTGAAAAATTTCTTAATATAGTTAAATCAAAGCTAATAAAAGGTGAATCGTTTGATCATCAGTGTAATCTAGCGTACAGTTAATTTATGCGTTTCATCGGCAATGCCTTTTCAAAAGCTATCGAATCGCAAATAACCAACTGGCGACATCACTATCATTATAATTATCACTATCATGATTATCATCATCATAATCATAATCTTCGGCATCAGCATCATATTCATCAATGCTTTAATCTACAAGTTTAGTAACCAAGCTACCAGCGTTATATCTCTTCACTCATACTCCGTACAACGTAATGCTACATCCTATTAATAGTTAATGTGTGTCTACTAACGCTCGATTAAAGTTCGTATATCAGCTCCACATTTATCGCTTAGAAAAAAATTTTTTTTTAACTCCACATTAAAATATTAATACACTAAATTAATAATCTTGAATTAATAAATATTATACCAGTCCTGTGCACAGGTGCTTTTGCATCTCTATAGGACAGATTGTAATATAGTTATGTACATGTAAATATATTGATCTGTATCTGTAATGGAAATAAAAAAAAAAAAAAAAAAAAAAAAAAAATATTAATACATCATTTATATCGATTAGCAATAAAAAAGAAAAAGGAGCAAGATAAAATAAATAATGTATAATAAATTAAAATTAATGATAAAACTTATGACATTTCAAATTCAATTAAAAAAATTCCATCAGTTTTTCTTTTAATTAGTGAGAGTTACTCGTAAGCTAAGATGGTTATATATTTCTACAACACAATAATAATAATAAATAAAAATTTAATTATCATGTTTAAATACGCAAAACTTTTCACAATATTATATAAAAATAGATAATTTATTATACATTTTAATTGTAAAAAAAAGGTTGATTATTAATATTGAGTATATAGCTATAATAAAGCCATTAATTAATTTAAAAACTCAATTATCCGTATAATTAATTCATTGGAAATTATAATTGTTATAAAACTTTTGTTTCCTGATAATGACCGTGATAATGAATTATTTATCGGCCAAAAGATTTGTAATATAATTATTAACTGAGTAATTGTTGTCAAGTCAATTAATTGCCGATTAATAAATAAAGTTAATAAAATTTTTTATAAATAAATAGCATTGATCACTCTTTTATTCGAAATGGCAGCAATGCGTTCAACTATACAGATCATGTTTCACTTAAAAAAGTCATTCGCTGTTACGCGATAGCTCATGCTCTAACAGAAATTTTTTCCTCTCATATTTTATTTCTTTTTCTGTTCACTAGTTACATTTTTTTTTCAGCCTTTCTATCATTGGCGTACCTATTCATTCAATTTATTTTTTAGTCGTTATGTATTCCATAAAACTTTTTTTTTGTTCTACTTTATTTATGTATACACACATTATTGCAGTTTTCTATACATTTTCATTTATATAATAAACAAGTTAAACTTTTAGACGATTCAAGTTTTAATAAAATAAAATATGATATAGACAAACGTCAAGAGAATGCAACAGAATGTTACATTCTGCATTCTATGATTACTATTATTATTATTAATACAGTAATATTGTATTTTTGTAATGTACTTACGTTGGCTTTGTACATGCAAAAAAGATAAACTTTTAAATTAAAACATTAAGCTTACAACTGATTTTAATTCATTAACAACTGTAGTACTTGTCATAAATCTGATTAACATAAAAAATTATAAAATTTCTTCTAAATGAATAATTTATCAACGAAACAATAAAATATCCGGAAAAATCGTCTAAAATGAGAATAAATTTAGTTTTGCGCAATTGCCACGGCCGAGGCCACACGTCGACGTCGTTGTCGTCACGCGTCAGATTTCACATATATAAAATTTATATATAAATACATATTTAATTTTGGTAAATTAGTGTATATCCTGATAACGCACCATTGACGTTAAAATGTTGGTATAGATTTAAGCTTACTAAAAATATAAAATAATATTTAGATTATTTTCTGGATAGATAAATATGTAAGCTTACATCTAGCTTACACTTGGGATGATCCTCAATCAATATCTGGTACAGTAGCAGTACAGCGGCTTTAATATTATCTTCTACTTGATGCACTTGATACAATACTTGATATGAAATAAAAAATTTAAGTATATAAGTATACTTTATACATAATGGCATTAAAGAAACGTAGAGCGTGTACTCGGAGGTAACGATAACAATAAAAATGGCAATATTTGACCTAGTTTTATTAATTTTATTTATTTAGTTAATATGTTTTTTTTTTAGCTGAACGGTAAAGTGATCTTTGTTTCTCCGTCATACGGGTAATTTATAAAACATTTTCCAGCTAAACTACATCCACTAAAATGCACACTGCAACGACGTGTCTATTTTGAGACGAAGGTTTTTAAACAGCGTTTCAAGTGTACAAGTTTGTGTAGCGTGTAGTAACTGCAACGATGCCAGTCAACTTAGAAGTTAAGCATCAGCAAGTAGTTTGTGTAGAGTAGATAGATATTTTACAAAGTATTGGTACTAGATACTAGAAACTAGACACTAGACACAAGACATTTACTAAGTTTCATCAATCAACCTAAAGAATGTTGATATCCATTTGTCTCTTTTGTATTTTGTCTCTTGTCTTCTCTACTCATTTGGATCGATTTATTGTAGAGCTTTTATTAGTATTTACTATTTCTGTAAATTATAAATAAAATGTTGACACTCGGCTGGTTCTTTTTAAATTTAAGTAGACCTAAAGAACTTTAAGAACTCGAGAATCCATACCTTTTTATTTTATTTGTTATTACTTCTCTTAAATTTTTTTAACTCCTCTTATATACTTTAGTTTTATTTTTCCATTTCTTCGACAACTTTTTTTTATATCCTGTCTTTTCTTTTTTCTTTTTTTATCATTCTTAGTTTACTAGTTCAACCGTCCAACCGACTTATTGCCAATTTTCTTCGAGTGCTAGCCACAACTAGGTAATCGTAAAAGCTCAACAGAACTTCAATAACCGTTTGAACATCCTTTTTGAGTGCAGTTCACGTGGCTACATCTAGTATATCTTCAATAATTCTAGTCAAAATAATAATAATAATAATTAATAATCTTTATTTATTAGCAATTTGCTATTCAATTTTTACATTTAAAAGAAAATTTTTAAAACTGTTTACAGATTATAACAAATATAGTATGCTAAATCTAGTAAATGTTTCTTTGTCAATACGTATTTTTAACATAGTCTTTTAATAGTCGTTTAAAGTTTTTTAATCTATTTTCTAATCTTTTATTGTCTGGTAATTTATTATAATAGTTGAAGCCTTTGTAAGTTATACATTTTTCTGTTGTGTGTACGAGTAGATATTACATCGATAGAAGAACAATTTTTCGTTTTATACTTGTGTTTATTTTCAGTTGTTACAATTTTTCTGTACAAGTATTTAGGTTTTTTATTCAATATGACTTTATGTACACAGAAAGAAAAATTTTTTGACTGGAGAATAAAATTCTTGGCTCAAGAAAATTTTTGGATGCCTGAAGGAAGACCGAAGTTGTGTTGGCCGAAGTAAAAATTTTTCTTGAAATTCTATTCTTGGTGGAAGTAATATTTTCTTAATTCAAATTATCATAAATACTTGATAGAATATATTTTTATATTTGATCAAGATTTTTAGATACTTTAGGGAAGCAGCGCCACCTACTTCAGCTGAGAAAAAAAATTTCTCAACTTGAGAAATTTGTCCTCTATTGGACAAACGAAAGTATCTCTGTCATACTTGTACAACAAATGGAATCTTAAAACGCATTTTATGCATAAATAAATGAAAATTTTCCAAAAAAGCGCTTCGCTCTTCGATAGATAATTAAATTATCTATCGAAGAGCGAAGCGTTCTTTTTCGAAATTTTATCACATACATGGGAAAAACACGTTTGAAAATCAACTATAAACCGCTCTTAGCTATAACATACACTTTTTATTGTTTTTTGTTAGTCGAACAAGTTGTGTACACCATCAGCACTACAAGAATAGCATTTCACAAACAATAAAATAGTCAAGGTAAATCTAAGTGTAATTGAGATTCATGCTCAGTAAATTCTTATAACTCTCAAGTTATTTTATACAGCAGCTGAAAAAGAGGAAATAGTATTTAATGTTCACTTTATGTCAAAATTATAATTAATTGCTTTTGTCTGAGATCTTTGACGTCATTCAAGTCAAATAACTTCTGAAGACCGTTATATTACTTGTTTACTTTGCACAGTTGAAGCGCAACAAGCTGACAAGTGTTTTGCACGGTGGAATATTAAATTAAATAATTTTCACTGAAATTCTTTGCAAAATTGCAATTTTCTTCAGGTTTAATTAGATTTTAATAACAATTTCATTTTAACTAAAAAATAAACTATTTATTTAGTCTTTAATCAGAGTTGAATTTTCTTTATCCAGTTACGTGGATGTTTTTGAAATTTGATAATAAAAAAAGCCTAAAATATTTATGTCAAATTTGAGCTGAATATTTTATTTTGTCTCATAATGCGAAATGTTAGATATGCTGACGTGATAAAAATTTTTTGCAGTAATGCTTTCAGAAGAATGAAAATAGAGACTGGCGTGTAGTTCTCTAACAGATGTCATGACTGCAAGTAAAACGACGGCGAATCTCAGTATTGACATCAAAATAATAAAAAATCATAAAACAAAAATTAACAAACATCTGTCAATTTTTTAGATTTTTATAACAATAGAATTACTATAAAAAATATTTAGTAAAAAAATTTCACATCAAGAAATTCGAAAATTTATTTGTAACAAAAATAAAAAAAAAATTCGGATGTCTGCTGATTTTAAAATAATAAAAAATCACCTATTGAACTTACAAAATATACGTTTTAAACAAAGAATTCTTATTATAATTTTTTAATTTACATTGAGAGAAAAAATTACTCTTGAAAAAAATGAGAAACGGTGCAATAAAAAATTGGGTAAATATTTACAAGTGAGGTTAACCAGTTTAATTTTCATTTTTTTGAACGAAATTTCTATTTGATTTTATTGATATATATATATATTTTTTTTTTTTGAAAAATACATGAAAAAATGAACAATTAAAAAAAAAAAAGTTGATTATCACAATTTTAACAAATTTTCAAAAAAATTTATAAATTTTTTAGAAAATTGTGATATTCAATTTTTTTTTTTTTTTTAAATAGGTCTTTTTTATTTACTTTTCAAAAAAAAAAAATATCAAAAAAGATAAAATAGAAATTTTATCCAAAAACATGAGCCAAAATTTTTTCCAACTTTTGAAGGCAAAAAAGCTATCGAAATCTTTATTTTTTTTTTTTCACGACATTTTTTTATCATAAATGCGCCGTAAAAACAAGCAGAATCAGAAAAAAAATTTGAAAATGTTAATTTTTCACCTAGTTATGGCCCAAAATGGGATTGATCCCACTTGTAAATAATTATCAAAAATTAGTTGAAAATTTGAAACAATTTTATTTCTTAGCTGAAGAAATAAAAATTTTACAGTAATTTTCTTGTTTAAAAAAAATGTTTTTGATTTGGAAGAAAACAATTTTGAGTGAAAGTTGTCGATCTAAAATTGTTTTTTTTTTTTTTTTTTTTTCAAATCAAAAAATCTTTAACAAGAAAGTTGCTGTGAGAAAAATTTTAATTTCTTCAGTTAAAAAATAAAATTATTCAAAATTTCCAACAAATTAATGTCTTCTCACAATAATGTCGGTTGTTTTCAAACAAATTCTTTTCTCTCAGTGTATATAATTGTTTTTATCATAATGCCATTTCATGGAAAACATAAAATTTCACATTATAATTAATTGATCATACATTAAATATCAATAAAGATACCACAACTACATAGCACTGATTATTTAAAGAAACGAAATATTTGTTTGAGTAAATGTGATAGTGAAAACGTCAAACTCATAAATAAAATATTATTTCAACATGAGCATTTAAAACATATCTCTTTGAATTAAAAACTTTTTTAATTTTCCTTCACCCACTCAATGTCTTTATCTCTTTATCGACAATAATGTACACTCTGTATCGCACAATACTCTACCAGATATTTTATTTATCATTCAATAGTTTCTAATGCTCATTTATAGAGCAACTCAACGTTTCAAGTACCAGATGCTTCGAATACACTTAACTTTTATCTATGTACCTTTTATACATTGTTTTAGTGCCAAAAAGGTCTTTTCAACTTAATCTAACACAGTGAAACTCAGTGAGTTGAGGCGCACTTTCACAGTGACCTTTCGTATAACTCTATCAAAAACAAGTACATAACTTTATAACACAAATTATATTTCTTCATAACCATTAGTGAAAAAATCCACTTTACAAATGTTTCATCGTTAAAATGAAACCGGGGGTTTTAAAAAAAATTTAAAGTTAAATTACCTGAGCCTTAATTTAGGAAAGCGTTTAAATTCATAGTAGCAGCGATGAGAAAAATTTAATTCAC
Organism: Cotesia glomerata; assembly: GCF_020080835.1. Classification (NCBI taxonomy): domain Eukaryota; kingdom Metazoa; phylum Arthropoda; class Insecta; order Hymenoptera; family Braconidae; genus Cotesia; species Cotesia glomerata. Next base: position 22,057,689 of record NC_058162.1, read on the forward strand.
GTTTCTAAACATTATTTTTCACTCTCCTCGTGGGTTTGCAGTTGACTAAACCATTTTTTTACTTTATTTCTTATCTCTATTATTTTATCCTCATAAGCCTCGTAGTATACCAACAAACATCCCTTATTTCTTCACTATTCCATAAATATGATCATTAATATTTCCATAAAAAATGCCCGTGCGGAATCCCAAAGAAAATAAAAAACATATAACATTATTCAAGTTATTTTCTGAAAAATAAACTTTCTACCAATGTTACAATATTTAACTTTTTTTTTTGTATTCCGTTGAATTGTATATTTATCATTGTAAATCTAATACAGTAAATCAACTTGAAAACCTGTAAGCTTTAATTTCCGAAGTTTTAAATTTATCCATCAAGTTAATTTATTTCTCTGTTTTATTGAGTGACAAATCAACAAAAAAAGAGTTTTACAAAAAATAATTGTGTAAAAAAAAAAAAAAAAATAGAAGCTCGTGAATCCGTCATCCGGGAGCGGAAGTTTTAACTCTCGAATTCTTCTGATTGATTCAACCAAATGTTTTTCCCAAGTAGCATTTAAAGAATAAAAAAAATTCCAAGGCGGGGATTTTTAAATTTTATTATGAATACTAAATCCTCTTTATATTTAAAATACGGGATTTATTTTTCTAGCAAACCCGCATTGTCTTCAGTTTTAAAAAATATCCAACAAGCCGGCATTCTGTAAATATTCCAAGCTTGCAAACAAACAACATAATAATAAATACTAATCTATATATTATTAAGAGAATAAGAAAAATTTTTTGTCATATGATAAAATTGGTTTTTTTTTAGTGAATTTTAGTATCATTGCAAAGGTCTTTATTTGAATTTGTGCCTTTTCAAGGTTTCATATCATTCTCACCGATAATCAATTCGTTATGATAAGTATTTAGACTGCATTCGAAAATGCTCTATCTCTAAATACATAATTAAGAAATGAGCCTGTGTCTTGTGAACTATTGACATTTTTAAAGATATAAGCTCACCCCGACATTACACTCATCGACACCTTTCATTTGAGTACCCATATCAATTTTTCATATATTTATATATATTATATATTTGTGTATATGAAAAATATATCAAAATACATGTGGGTACTCAAATAAAAGCTCTTGATGAGTGTAACATCGGGATGAGCTTATATCTTTAAAAACGTCAATGTTTAAGAAAATACAGTGCAATTTAACAGATATCGTGTGAAATATTGACAATTTTAAAGATATAAGCTCACCCCGACATTATGCTCATCGAGACCTTTCATTTGAGTACCCACATCAATTTTTCATATATTTATATACATTATATATATGTATATATGAAAAATATATCAAAATTCATGTGGGTACTCAAATGAAAGCTCTTGATGAGTGTAAAATCGGGCTTATATCTTCAAGAACGTCAAGATTTAAGAAAGTACAGTGCAATTTAACAAAAGTCATTATTTAATAAAACAAAATTTTATTTTATTTATAGTTCACAAGTCACGGCAGTCACATAGTGATTGCAAGTTTGCTAGTAATTACAAACTGAATTAATGCCTACCGATGTGATTAACTTCATTTTCTTTATTTACTTCATTATCTGTTTACTGACAAGTATTTGCTCTATTTTACTGTATCCAGAGGACCAATAACTTCTGTTTCATAGTATTGATCTGTTCTTCTTTTTCTTCTTATTATTATGATTCTTCTTCTTTCTCTTTTTCTACTTTTATATATACATAAATGTATGTAAACACATAGCTATGTGAAACTGATTATGTCACCAGTGTAATTTCTCTTTCATAGTAAAAGGAAAAAATACGATAGACATAAATATATAATACATAAATCCTTTTATGATTTATAGAAACATATTAACCAAAATACAGTATTAAGTTTATTTTTTTTTTTTTTCCCCTAGTCATACCCACTACAAAAGTTTTGATCAATACTTTTTTAGTATGTATAAATTAATAATTTAAAGACCTTGACTTAATAACAAAATCTTGCTATCCTTGATGATAATAAATATAATAATAAAAGTCCAGCAAGACCCTATAGACCTATATTAATGCCAGGAGAGCCTTTGATAAATGTTTGATGATAAAATATTCCGGTGGATAATTTATTCGTAGTACGTAGTACTTAGTATATAGAGGTATACAGTAATAGAGGGTGAAAGATATTTTTAAGTAGACTAGGGTATACACTGATGAGAGCAGAGGTGAAGCGTTAGGCAGATAGATATGACAAAAAGAAGAACTAGTAGAAGAAGAAAAAAAATACCGTCATCATCATCAATGTGTACTGTGCATAGAGATAGGTTATTAAAATGCAATTTGTTTGTACTCTGAGAGGCTAATGCCACGTTGACGAGCAAACGACAAAGATGAAGATCTATGTATAATATATATAGATGACACTAGACGTAGGAGTGTTTATAATAAATTAACATCATCATCAGTTCTATCCAGGATGTTAGAGCGCAAAAGTTATGTATTAGTCTGTTCGTCTTCTATTCGTGAGTTTAAATCCTTAGAGAACATGTTTCAAAGGGTTTGATAGTGTCTCCAATTTCCAAGCGATGTAGGTCGATGCACAGGACATTAGAGTGATGGAAAAAGACGTTGGTAGGTGGGTGGTTCGTTTCCAGAAGGTGGGATTATTCTGCAATGACCTTTTCGCGCCTGCGTATTTTATAGCTTCTCTTCTTATTCACTTTTTTATAATATTTTATCCACTAAATTTTCATTTTTTAAGCTCCATGTTTTATTGCTATATATGTTTTCTTACGCTTTTAAATCAATTTATTTCTTCCATTCATCTTCACTATTTGAAAGGTCATTCTATTTTTTTATTTTTTGAACGACTTTTTTGTTTTTCTGTTTCCTGTAAAAAGTAACAAAAGTTTGGTCCATACACTAGGAGAAAAATTTTATTTTTTTAAAAATAAAGAATGGAATTTTTTTTTACAGTAACTTTCTTCTTAAAAAAAAGTTTGGTAAATCTTTACAAGAGGGGTCAACCATTTTAATTTTCATTTTTTTGAATGAAATTTCTATTTGATTTTATTGATTTTTTTTTTTTTTGAAAAATACATAAAAAAATGAACAATTAAAAAAAAAAAAAAGTTGATTCTTACAATTTTAACAAACTTTACAAATTGTTTAAAAAATTGTGGGGGTCATATCTTCCACCACTCTTTTGTAAATTAATTTAATTATTATTATTTATAATTATTAATTTTAATTCATTACACCGGCACACAAAAAAGTTGTCTGTACTTGGGACGCGCCACATATATTCCCATGTAATTTGACCCGCTGAACCCGAATTTGAGGTCCGTTTGGCCCCTACACCCTAGGATTTTGAGAAAACTGTAAAAACCGAAAAACGGGAAAATTGGGGGTTTTGGTGATTGAAAATTTTTTAGATTCTAACTATGCATGATTTTCATGTATTTCGATCTGCTTTATACTTATCTGAAGTGTACTCAGACCAGCAGCCATTAAAAGTCTAAGTAAATCCCGAAAACCCATGAAAATTGCGAAAAAACAAAAATTCCCAATATTGTGATAAAAAAATGTATTGAGCTAAATATATGATGATTTTCATGTAGGTTTATCGACGACATATAAATCTCCAACTTTTATAACTCAGACGTCTCGAAAACATCAAACAAATGTGCAAAACCCCGAAAATTGGAAAAAAATCAAATGTAATATACTAAAAATCGAGTTATTATTCAAAATAAATAAAAAATCATATCATTCGATCTGTGGTGCATAAAAAAGTATTTCGTCTTAAGACTTAAAAAATTAATTTTTCGGAAAATATCATCAAAACCCTTTGGATTTGAATTTTAATTCGTTCTCCGCTTATATCTCACCCTTTTATCTTCAAACGTCCTGCATAAAGGGTTTCTCTTTCGTTTCCTCTCTTCTTCGGGTAAATCTCTCTTCAGAGTCCAACAATGATCTACCATCATATTGACATCCACTCATGTTTTGATGGAATGTTTCTTCTCTTTCTTCACTGAAATTACCAAGATTTTCAGGAAAGTGTGAAAGATGAGATTGTAAATAGTGCAATTTTGTATTCACATTCCCTAAAAAATTTCGAGATACTTCCTTAAAACTTCCCCAAGCTGCTCTCTCAATCTTGTGCATCTCATACTCAAGATTAGCATCCTGGAATTGAGTCCGAATTTGGGGTACATCAAAAATTCCTTCTTTCAATTTATTGTCACTTATAGCTGGAAATTTTTCGTCCAAGTACTTAACACAGTTGCCATTTTTATCGAGAGCTTTGACAAAATGCTTCATAAGGTCAAGCTTGATATAAAGTGGTGGCAGCAAGTACTTGTAAGGATTAATGAGAGATTCTCGCATAACGTTGTGAGAACCATGATTCAAATTCTTTCTTGTTGGCCGTTCTTTTCTACTGTAGGGAATTTTCCGATCGTGACTATCCTACAAACATACAAGAAGGGATATATTGTGAACCAGATTGTTGGCTTAACTAGTGTAGCAATTTTCAGATCACCACAAACTTTTCAATGATTTTTTGGTCAAATGAGCTACTGGAGTCGGTGCTTTGAGACTTCGCTTAGACAAAGCAATGAAAAACTTTCACTCCTCGTCCTGAAAGTGTTCGGCTTTAACTCATCAATCAAACTTCTTACATCTGAACAGTCCACTAATGAATTTTCGCCGTTTTAAAAATGTTATCAGATTTTTTTTTCCCTATCACGATAAAAATAAGCTGTTGTATTTTTAGTTAATAAATTTTTTTTTCTTTAAGCTGATGTTTCAGGGTTTTCACTTCTAGGAACTTACTCGACTCAGAATCGATTTCTTGCTTAAATGCTTGTGCCTGTAACCAGGGCACCTCCACGTGGTGACGGCGGGCAACAGGACCGTCTGGCATAGTCCCTGGGTTAACGGCTTGAATGCCGTCATGGCAGGCACAAGTAATAAGTGTTTTACGATGCAGGGACCCGGAATCCCAGTATCGGCGTCTGGTCAGAGTGAGAAAGCAGGCTCGCAGGCGTCGTCATCAAGTGACTGCAGCTCTTCATTAGTGGGTGACTTGGCTTCTGGAGCGTTTAATATGACAAGAAGTGTCTCTCCCATATGTAACAAAAACCCAATTGCTTCTGTTACAAATGTAGAGGGTTTGAGGTAATGAAAAGCCTTAGATCTATTCGAAACAAATTGAAAAATGTCTACGAAACCTGCTTCGGTATCCAGATTACGAACTGGGAAGCAACTTGGGTACCACATTCACTTTGCAATCGGTGTCACACGATGCTTACTCGTTGGGAGCAGACGAAAAGTAAACAGTGCTTGAAATTTTCAAAACCTGTGATTTGGTCTGCACCAACGAGTCAAACCACCTGCTACGTTTGCACGACGGAAGTTTCAGGTTTTGCTTCGACAACCAAACATAAAATTCAATATGCCAACGTAACATCAGTTGTGCCAGCAGAAAAGTTTTGAATGTCGAAGAACCTGCAGCTCCTGAACCAGTGAATGAACATGAAGAGATGGAAGTTGAAGATAACTTTGAAGAAATCGATCCTGAACCCGAAGAGATCCATTCTGAGGATGAAGAATACATCCCGAGTGGTGTTCCTAGAAGTAAAGACCCTGAAGTCTTCGATCAACTTGAATTGAATGACCTTGTACGAGACTTAGGACTATCTAAGGTAAAAGCTGAACATTTAGCCTCAGCTTTAAGGAAAAAAAATTTATTAGCTAAAAATACAACAGCTTATTTTTATCGTGATAGGGAAAAAGAGTTCCGGAAGTATTTTACAAAAGACAGCGAAAATTCATTTGTGTACTGTTCAGATGTAAAAGGACTGATCGATGAGTTGAAGCCAAACACTTACAAAGACGAAGAATGGAGGCTTTTTATTGACTCCTCTAGGCGAAGTCTTAAAGCTGTGCTTCTTCATAATGGAAACTTATTGGCACCGATTCCAGTAGCTCATTCGACTAAACTAAAGGAGACTTATGACAATTTACAGGTTGTATTAGATAAAATAAACTATTCAGAACATCAATGGAAGGTTTGTGGTGATCTGAAAATTGCAACAATATTGCTAGGCCAACAATCAGGGTTCACAAAGTACCCCTGCTTCTTATGTTTGTGGGATAGCCGAGACCGAAAGAATCATTACATTCAAAAGAATGGCCAACAAGAACAAATTTGAATCCTGGTTCTCACAATGTTACGCGACAATCTCTAATTGATCCTTCCAAGTACTTGCTGCCCCCACTTCATATCAAGCTTGGCCTTATGAAGCAATTTGTCAAAGCTCTGGATAAATATGGAAACTGTTTTAAGTACTTGGGCGAAAAATTTCCAGCTATAAGTGACGCTAAATTAAAAGAAGGAATTTTTGATGGACCCCAAATTCGGACTCTATTCCAGGATGCTAATCTTGAATATGAGATGAACGAGATTGAGAGAGCAGCTTGGGGAAGTTTTAAGGAAGTATCACAGCAATTTTTAGGGAATACGAAAAGTGATAACTACGCAACTTTAGTTGACGAGTTGTTATACAACTATAATACTTTAGGTTGCTTAATGAATACAAAATTGCACTATTTACATTCTCATCTTTCACACTTTCCTGAAAATCTTGGTGATTTTAGTGAAGAGCAAGGTGAGAGATTCCATCAAGACATTAGTGTGATGGAAAAACGATATCAAGGAACGTGGGATGTAAATATGATGGCAGATCATTGTTGGACTCTGAAGAGAGATTTACCCGAAGAAGAGAGGAAACGAAAGAGAAACCCTTTATGCAGGACGTTTGAAGATAAAAGGGTGAGATATAAGCGGAGAACGAATTAAAATTCAAATCCAAAGGGTTTTGATGATATTTTCCGAAAAATTAATTTTTTAAGTCTTAAGACGAAATACTTTTTTTTTTATGCACCACAGATCGAATGATATGATTTTTTTATTTATTTTGAATAATAACTCGATTTTTATTATATTACATTTGATTTTTTCCAATTTTCGGGGTTTTTGCACATTTGTTTGATGTTTTCGAGACGTCTGAGTTATAAAAGTTGGAGATTTATATGTCGTCGATAAACCTACATGAAAATCATCATATATTTAGCTCAATACATTTTTTATCACAATATTGGGAATTTTTGTTTTTTTCGCAATTTTCATGGGTTTTTCGGGATTTACTTAGACTTTTAATGGCTGCTGGTCTGAGTACACTTCAGATAAGTATAAAGCAGATCGAAATACATGAAAATCATGCATAGTTAGAATCTAAAAAATTTTTCAATCACCAAAACCCCCAATTTTCTCGTTTTTTTTCGGTGTTTTACAGTTTTCTCAAAATCCTAGGGTGTAGGGGCCAAACGGACCTCAAATTCGGGTTCAGCGGGTCAAATTACATGGGAATATATGTGGCGCGTCCCAAGTACAGACAACTTTTTTTTTTGTGTGCCGGTGTTATCAGTCATGATTATTAATATTATTTAATTATTATTTATATTTATTAACATCATTTAATTATTATTATTAGCATATAATTATTTATTTAATAATTATTATTATTATTATTTATTAGTAATAGGTAATTAATATAGTAATTACTTAAGTTGTAGATTTTTCTACAACGGTATTAAAATTTTGTTAGAAAAGTTTCAGTTGTGTCTCATCATCATAAATTATACTAGATTATAATTTACTTGGTGATGCCAAACAACTGATAAGTCTCGTCTGCTGCAAGAGCATTTTTGGGAAATTTTAGTTTATTATAATTTTGGTGCAATATAATAAAATTCACATTTGCAGCTGGCGAGACCCTAATAAAATGTATTTTTATAAGATTAAAAATAGGTATAAGTTTGTTGTAAGAAGCTTAAGGGTTTTTCCCAAATATTTTCCATAAAATATCCTAATATCCTACCTTTTTCTAAGAAGCAATTAAGGGATTAAAAACTCTTGTCGCCTGGCCAGCGATCGGACCCATGAGCTCAGTAATTGCTCTATACCTGTACCTCTGTACATATACTTCTATACTTCTACTTCTATAATTTTTACATACTTTCAGAATCTATCCTATACCTAGACTTACTTGTACCTAGTTCCATACTTACGTACAAATAAGTACTTCTATCCTATATATTTTCTCAATACTTCCCTCGAATACCCCCACCTCCTGAGAGGTCAGAGGCCGAGATGGACACTTTGAGAAAATCAGTTAGTCCTGGAAACCCATTAGCTTCACCTCGTATTTTAAGTTACACGCGTGTATTAATAGTTAGACTTATTTAAATAAAATTTATTAAACTTAAATATTTCTATTCGCTCACTCGCTAGCCATTACTTCCCAAATTGGTGACCCCTAGTTCAAATAATAATTCGCGTGTTTTAAGGGGTCTACCCTCTTTAGACGGGCAAAGATAAGGCTATTTTCACGAATTTTTTTGACCGGTATACGTCATAAATATGGACATAAAAAGTGTTAGGCCTAAAAAATACACTATTTGATTACACAAGAGAATTTTTTTTATATTTATTTTAATCAGTTTTTATACATAAAAATGAGGAAGAAGACTGGTCCAAAAAAAAAGATGAGTGTGCGCTGTTGATGAAATATCTGGAATGGATGATCTGAAAAAAAAAAAAAAAAATAGTTTTAGATTCAGTAAGTAAATGGCTATAGCGCATATCATACGATTTTTTTTTTTTTTTTTCAAAAAAGACAAAATGGCAGCCATTTTTCGAAAAAGTACGAAAAATCACGTTTTTTCCGTCGTTCTTTGCCAAAAATAAATAGTTAAACTCAAAATTTCAAAAATCGTATGATATGCGCGATAGCTATAGTCATCAAGAACATGTAGTTAAATTTTGGTAAGGTTCGGTTGAATAGTTTCGGAGATTTTATCAACAAGCCGTCCAAAAACGTCATTCCGAGAAAAACGCGTTTAAAGTTTTCTGTAACGAAAAATCGTGAAAAAATCTTACTTACGTCTAATCAGCGATGCCTGCACCATACATTATGCCTTCATCTTCTTCATAGTGCTCATTTTCATCCAAAATAGCCTGTCTTCGTTTCGTTCTGGCTTCCTTAGAGGCATCGGTGCTGCGGCGGTTTGCAACTCGTATGCGCGTTCTGTCACAGTCAGCAGCAAACTGTGCGGCGATCGGGCCGATTTTGACGCCCATTACTTCCAAGATTTTTAATACTGGATGAAATCCCTCGTTAAAAATACAAGCAGCTGTTTGACAAGCTATTTCAACAATTTTTTTTCCGCAAAAGATGTGTTTGGGAGCCATTGACCAGACACAGTTGTTGAAAGATTCGTTATTATTCTGCGTGTTGCCACCGAGGCATCTTTCAAGCAGTTCTTGTTTTGTCAAATCTTCGTAGATCGGTTTTAAAACTTCTTGAACATCTTGAGCAAGGGCAGGAGGATGTTTGAATTTATGAACGGAGTTATCTTTTACAGCTATCTTGTATTTACACCAGGATTCAGAACAGTATGAATGCTGTGGATTGCTGTCAGTTGAAATCTTATGAAAAAATCCTGCCCAGATCTCTTTGCGCATTTCTTCCACGGAATCGGGATGTCTTCGAATCGCTAAACCATAGTTTCTTGATAGTTCTTTTATCAATTTTATCGTTAAATCCTGAGTTTTTACAGCAGAAATTTTTTTTACGACGATTCTTCTTTTTTTCACGACAACTGTTTTTGCTGCACTTTTTTTCACTGGGCTTTTTTTCTCGTCCTTCTTTGCAGCTTTCCTTGCCTGTGTAAGAATTTTTTTAGCCTCACTAGCGCGCTTGAAGACTCTATTTGCGACGTGTAAGACGCACTCCAACCTGAAAAAGGTTGCAGCTGCTAATGAATACAAAGGCAGGTAGGCCGTACCGCTCCGAGCGGTCCGCATATTAGCGCGCTCAGGTAGCTACGTAAACGTCGTCCAAAAGTACAGTTAGACTGCTCAGATCTTTATAAATTTACAGTATGATACATTTAAATATGTATACTTTCGAAAAATACAAAAAAAAAAAATTCAATTTTTTCAAAATTCTAAAGAGGGTAGACCCCTTAAATTTCGACTTACAGTAAATTTATATCGCGCAGTTTATTTTTCTTCTGGTGAAGTGTGGTTATTAGTGTGAGTAGTTCGCGTCGTATTTTCAAATAATTTTAAAATCATGGTGAACCCTCCAGTTGGCAACGGTGGTGTAGTTCCGGAGGTTGAGGCGCGCATTGGTCGGACCGTAGCTCTGACGCGGTTGCTAGAGTTTATTGCCGAAGACCCAGAAATGTGGTTCGTGATGGTAGAATCGCTCTTCCAACGATATAGTGTAACCGACAAACAAGATCGCCTGACTCACATTGTGCCAGCGCTACCTCCGCGAGTCGCGAAACAAGTGCGCGACGTCGTAATGAAAGAACAAACCCCCGCGTTATACGATGAACTGAAAGCGCAGCTAATCAAGAGGCTCGGCATCAGTCAGGCGGAGAAAACGAATCGGCTGCTGGAAGGCGAGAAGATGGGTGACGAGAAACCATCAGAATACCTACGCCGGCTACAAGAGATCGGAGGTGAGATCCCGGAACACCTTCTACAATCGATCTGGTTACGAGGTCTTCCAGATGGTTACCGGATGACGATGGCAGCGCAGCGCGGTCAGTCACTGGAAAATATGGCTGAGGTCGCGGACAACATACATGAGACGGTACCGACACGTCGAGCCGTATTCGAGACTGCAGCGTCCCAGGACACGTCGATCGCCACTGCACTCCAAAACCTTCAGCTGGAGATGGCAGAGATTAAGTGAAATATGCACTTACCGTCAGAAGGCAGGCGTGGCAGATCACCGACACCGCACCGTAGTAACCCGCAGACCCAGTCCTGATCAGGAGCACGATCACGCGGCCCTCGTCCCCAAGGAATCTGTTGGTACCATTGGATTTTCAACGAGAAGGCAGATAAGTGTACGCAACCGTGCAACTGGACTCCGGGAAATGCCCAGGGCAGTCGTTAATGACGGCCGACGACACTCGCCCGCAGACATCTAGCCGTCTGTTCATCCGCGACCGTGAGTCAAATATGCATTTTCTAATTGATACCGGTGCGGATCTGTGTGTAATTCCGCGAAAATATTACCGTGGACCGTGCAAAAAGTCAAACTACGAACTTTTCGCGGCTAACGGTACGCCCATATCTACACATGGTGTCGCGACGCTTACACTGAACCTGGGCCTGAGGCGAGATTTCACGTGGAGGTTCCTGATTGCGGATGTGTCGAAACCCATCATCGGCGCTGATTTCCTATCGCACTACGGGTTGCTTATTGACCTCAAGCGCGGGAAGTTGTTAGACACGACCACCAAGTTATATCTAGAAGGAGAGATTGTTTAGTGCGGAGATCCAGGAATCAGGATCATTTCCGGCTCGTCTGAGTATCACAAACTGCTAGTTTCAGAAGTCGAGTTCCTCGGATACCTCGTCTCAGAAGCTGGAGTACAACCACTGCCCGAGAAAGTCGAAGTCATCCGGTCGTTTTCAAAACCGACCACCGGCAAACAACTTCGTCAATTTCTAGGTATGGCTAATTTTTATCGCAGATTTATTCCTAAAGCTGCAGGTATCCAGGCTCCGCTGAACGAGCTGCTCAAGGGAGACATCAAGGGACGTGCGCCGGTCAAATGGACTCCAGAAGCTGTCAAAGCATTTGAAGCCTGCAAGGAGAGCTTGGCCCAAGCGACACTATTATCTCACCCGAAATCCGACGCACTGCTGGCAATATTCACCGACGCATCTGACATCGCCGTTGGAGCCGTCCTACAACAATGGGTCGACAACATGTGGCAGCCACTTAACTTCTTCTCGAAGAAGCTCAGTCCTGCCGAAGTCAACTACATTGCGTACGATCGAGAATTACTGGCGATTTATCTGTCAGTCAAACATTTTCGTCACATGGTAGAAGGTCAAGAGTTCGCGAATTTATACCGATCATAAACCGATTACGTTCGCGTTCAAATTGCGGTCAACTCAATGTTCACCCAGGCAGCAACGTCACCTGGAGTTCATTGGACAATTTTCTACCGATATTAGACATGTTTCAGGTACAGATAACGTCGTCGCTGATGCCCTGTCAAGGATCGAAGAATTGGAGTCAACCATCGACTACGCAGCGTTGGCAGAAGCCCAGAAGACAGATGAAGAGCTTCTGGATCTCCAACACGAAACTTCGTCACTTCAACTACAACCTATCCCAATTCCAGGATCAGCTGTCATCATAATGTGTGACGTGTCAACAACGATACCACGTCCATTCATTACCAAAGGGTTCAGAGAAGCAGCATTCAACTCCGTCCATCAGTTGTCACACCCAGGATTCTGAGACGAGGTATCCGAGGAACTCGACTTCTGAAACTCCAAAGACGCATTTGCTAGGGTTAATAATGACGCCATATTCCTCGAGCTTTTTAAAGAGTATTCTGAGGTGTCTCTTGTGTTCTTCAAGTGATGTCGAGGCAATCAGGATGTTGTAAATGTACGCATAGCAAAAATCCAACCCGCGAAGTACTTCATCCATGAAGCGCTGGAACGTTTGTGCTGCGTTCCGTAGTCCAAAAGTCATGAATGGAAACTCGTACAGGCCGAACGTTGCTGTGATAGCTGTCTTTTGAATATCCTCTGGTGCAACTGGAATTTGATTAAACGCCCGCACAAGATCAACTCTGGAGAAAACTTTCTTACCATGCAGCATGTACGAAAAATCGTGGATATGTCGAACCGCATACTTGTCCGCCTTGGTCCGGGTGTTGAGAACTCTGTAATCCCCGCAAGGACGCCATTCGCCACCCTTTTTGGGAACCATGTGCAGCGGTGTAGCCCAAGGACTCTTCGATGGTCGTGCGAGTCCCAGGCGTAGCATGGCTTCAAACTCCTTCTTGGCTGCTTTGAGCTTGTCGGGGGCTAATCTTCTTGGTTTCAGTGCCACCGGTGGTCCTGGAGTCGTCTCAATATGATGATGTGTCTGATGTCGCACTTCTCCTGGAGTTCCGCTAGGATGTGTGATCGGCGGGAACTCTTCGAGCAGTTTGTGGTACTCAGACGAACCAGAAATGATCCTGATTCCTGGATCTCCGCACTGAACAATCTCTCCTTCTAGATATAACTTGGTGGTCGTGTCTAACAACTTCCCGCACTTGAGGTCGATAAGCAACCCGTAGTGCGATAGGAAATCGGCGCCGATGATGGGTTTCGACACATCCGCAATCAGGAACCTCCACGTGAAATCTCGCCTCAGGCCCAGGTTCAGTGTAAGCGTCGCGACACCATATGTAGATATGGGCGTACCGTTAGCCGCGGAAAGTTCGTAGTTTGACTTTTTGCACGATCCACGGTAATATTTTCGCGGAATTACACACAGATCCGCACCGGTATCAATTAGAAAATGCATATTTGACTCACGGTCGCGGATGAACAGACGGCTAGATGTCTGCGGGCGAGTGTCGTCGGCCGTCATTAACGACTGCCCTTGGCATTTCCCGGAGTCCAGTTGCACGGTTGCGTACACTTATCTGCCTTCTCGTTGAAAATCCAATGGTACCAACAGATTCCTTGGGGACGAGGGCCGCGTGATCGTGCTCCTGATCGGTACTGGGTCTGCGGGTTACTACGGTGCGGTGTCTGTGATCTGCCACGCCTGCCTTCTGACGGTGAGCGCATATTTCGCCTTATCTCTGCCATCTCCAGCTGAAGGTTTTGGAGTGCAGTGGCGATCGACGTGTCCTGGGACGCTGCAGTCTCGAATACGGCTCGACGTGTCGGTACCGTCTCATGTATGTTGTCCGCGACCTCAGCCATATTTTCCAGTGACTGACCGCGCTGCGCTGCCATCGCCATCCGGTAACCATTTGGAAGACCTCGTAACCAGATCGATTGTAGAAGGTGTTCCGGGATCTCACCTCCGATCTCTTGTAGCCGGTGTAGGTATTCTGATGGTTTCTCGTCACCCATTTTCTCGCCTTCCAGCAGCCGATTCGTTTTCTCCGCCTGACTGATGCCGAGCCTCTTGATTAGCTGCGCTTTCAGTTCATCGTATAACGCGGGGGTTTGTTCTTTCATTACGACGTCGCGCACTTGTTTCGCGACTCGCGGAGGTAGCGCTGGCACAATGTGAGTCAGGCGATCTTGTTTGTCGGTTACACTATATCGTTGGAAGAGCGATTCTACCATCACGAACCACATTTCTGGGTCTTCTGTCTTACCTATTAGTAATAGGTAATTAATATAGTAATTACTTAAGTTGTAGATTTTTCTACAACGGTATTAAAATTTTGTTGGAAAAGTTTCAGTTGTGTCTCATCACCATAAATTATACTAGATTATAATTTACATGGTGATGCCAAACAACTGATAAGTCTTGTCTGCTGCAAGAGCATTTTTGGGAAATTTTAGTTTATTATAATTTTGGTGCAATATAATAAAATTCACATTTGCAGCTGGCGAGACCCTAATAAAATGTATTGTTTTAAGATTAAAAATAGGTATAAGTTTGTTGTAAGAAGCTTAAGGGTTTTTCTCAAATATTTTCCATAAAATATCCTAATATCCTACCTTTTTCTAAGAAGCAATTAAGGGATTAAAAACTCTTGTGGCCTGGCCAGCGATCGGACCCATGAGCTCAGTAATTGCTCTATACCTGTACCTCTGTACATATACTTCTATACTTCTACTTCTATAATTTTTACATACTTTCAGAATCTATCCTATACCTAGACTTACTTGTACCTAGTTCCATACTTACGTACAAATAAGTACTTCTATCCTATATATTTTCTCAATACTTCCCTCGAATACCCCCACCTCCTGAGAGGTCAGAGGCCGAGATGGACACTTTGAGAAAATCAGTTAGTCCTGGAAACCCATTAGCTTCACCTCGTATTTTAAGTTACACGCGTGTATTAATAGTTAGACTTATTTAAATAATATTTATTAAACTTAAATATTTCTATTCGCTCACTCGCTAGCCATACTTCCCAAAAAATTTATAAATTTTTTAGAAAATTGTGATATTCAGCTTTTTTTTTCAATTGTTCGTTTTTTATGTACTTTTAAAAAAAAAATAGTTCAAAAACATCAAAAAAAGATAAAATAGAAATTTTATCCAAAAATAAGAGTGCCAAAATTTTTTACAACTTTTGAAGGCAAAAAAAGCTATCGAAATCTTTATTTTTTTCTTTCACGACATTTTTTATCATAAATGTGCCGTAAAAACAAGCACACAGAAAAAAAAAATTTATTTGAATCAAGTAAATAATTTTGAAGAATTTCATCTTCTTGATTTGAGTAGAAAAATTCTTAAAAATGGGGTTTACCCCACTTGTAAATAATTATCAAAAATTAGTTGAAAATTTGAAACAATTTTACTTTTTAGCTGAAGAAATAAAAAATTTTCTTATAGCAACTTTCTTGTTTAAAAAAAATTTTTTCTGATTTGTAAGAAAACAATTTCATGTGAAAGTTGATTTGAAGAAAAAAATTTTGAATTAAAATTTGCTAGTTGTCTATTTAAAATAATTTTATTCAAAATAAATAAAAAAACTTTTTGCTCGACGGGCAGAAAGCGTCAACTTTCGGCCCGCTGCGCTAAACGAACGTGTCACTTTCTGCCTTCGTCGAGCAAAAAAATAGTATACACTCCACGGGAAGTAAATAAGAAAGCCTCAGATCACATGTTTGTCAACCTCGGCTTCGCCTCGGCCGACAATTACATGTGATCTGAGACATTTCTTACTTTACTTCCCTAGGTGTGTAATATACTATTTTTAACAAGAAACTGTGAGAAAAATTTGCATTTCTTCAGTTAAAAAATAAAATTTTTAACTAATTAATTTCTTATTACATCATTTATTTTAAAAATTTTTTTTAATGTGAGTTAACACGTAAAAATATCCATGTATAATTTATAGAATAAAAAATAGTATTTTTCATGCTTATACTTAGATATAGTGTCAGATAGAAAACGTCAATCTAAGCGGCATGAGACAATCAACAACAATCCACTCAAGTGTCTAGGTCAGTCCCCTTAGCCAAGGTTTCAATTTAAATCTTCCAAGTAAACTTTATATTACTTTGAGTTGTCGAGGTGAGTTGCGCTCATAAATTGGGAATTATATGACGTCAAAGACCTCAGTCCCAAGCAATTTAAGCGCATAATTACATGACATTAAATATACTCGTATACACAATTCTTTTGAAGAACAAACTCATAAATTTTAATTATTCTGTTTATCATAATTACGAATAAACTACTTATTTTACGACTCGGTGACTTGTGTGGGAAACATTCTTATAATAAAATTTTTAAAAATAAAAATAACAAATTTTAGCTCAGTGCTAATTTTGTTATTATTTTTATTTTCTATTTAAACTATTTAATCTAGTTCGAGCGATAAAGTTCATAATTAAAAGATCTTCTTGGCTTTGATTTCCGGTAAAGTGTAAATCAAATGATCCGCACCACCGAGCGATGTTTTCTTAAACATCTTCAATCACCGGCTATTATCCTAGTCCTAAAATAGAAAAAAATCATTCAAGTATTTTTGTCTGAAAAAACCTAAAATAAACCAATTACGTTATCGTTAAATTAAAAAAAAAATTAAATACTTACAAAGATTACAAGACGATAAATGTAAACTTTTTTTATTTTTTAATATTTTCATAAGTATTTAATTACCACCACATAAACTTTTAGCGTTATGTTCATGGCTAAATGCATTAAATAACATTAGAGTAATAAACTTTAGTATGTTACAAAGGTTCTCTATTAACACGTAAGACCCTTTAGATTTTGATGGGACAAGATTACATGGGTCATTTGTTAGCAACCCGACGCTTGGTTTGTACTATTTGTGTGTGAAACTCGTGCTTAATTTAAAACAATATTGTTATACTATTTTCTCTCTCTAGTTCCATAAAAAAAAAAAAAAAAAAAATGACAAACAAAGATTAAATAATACTTAGTATTTAAATCTCTCAATGAATATTTAAACCCGAGAGTCAATCTCTCTTTACTCAAATTGGCTTAAGTTTTAATTTAAAAATTTCTTTATTCGTTTACTCAAATCTTTCCTTTCTTTTTTAATTGCCATCTGATTCATACATTTAAAGATCAACTTACATAATAAAAAGTAAGTAAATGAATGAATGAATGAACTTTTCGATAAATAGAAAAAAAAAAAAAAAAAAAACCTCTGATCTATCTCTAGCTGATGAGAGAAAAAGAGAGAAGAATGCAACAGAGGAGCAGAAGAGCTACTGGGGGATCAAACGCCCCAATTTTAGTAGGATCGATGCTCCGAACAATTGTTGGTAAACATTATACGTATTTGACTTCCTGTATATTGGTTTTTCGTTTTTGAATCTCCAGTTAGGGAGTAAAATTTATGCTTGAAGTAGATGAAATACTTTTAAGCATGTGGGGTCATATCTAGGGCAGTATAAATCGAGATCCCCAAACATAAAATAAAAAAGAACCTCAGGAATAAATAAATAAATTTAAGTAGAAATAACACTTATAGTAATTGCATACCTGGGATCTGGAAGAACTATTTTCTTGCTAGCACGTGCTGCTGGAGTGCATTTGCTTTTCTCCATAGCCATAAGATAGCTGACATCAGCGAGAACAGCTTCAAGATCCGCCATGTTGATAAATTACTTTATTTCTGGAGGTTCCTTAAACTGATAATTATCAATAATACTGTTGTTTGCAGACTATCACTCAGTGCCCTAAGGCTGCTGGATTTTTTAACCCAGAGTGTCTTTATATTGTTGTGAAATGTGTGTTGTTGTCGACACCGCTGCGGCCAGTAGCCACAGCGGCGAATTCACTGTCGTCTTACAATCACCCGATTCTTCTTAAAAAATCTTTTTACTAACTTTTAAGAGCTTAAATTTTAAATCTTATTTAGTCTACCACAAGATTCACTGTTGTAAATTCACTAGTCACGCTCCAGATCTTGATACTGATACTTTTTCTGATGATTTAAAGCCTCTTGATGATCTTCACAGTGATAAATTATAACAAAATGTTTCTCCGAAATATAATTCACCTTTATCGTAAATTTAGCCTATACATTGACATGATTAATAATATATTTATAAATTGTGTTGCAATTAATAATATATTTTATAAAAGGTTCGAAGCTAAAACACTGACAGTTAATAACAAGTCGTTGCCGTTACATCGTCATTACCGTCTATTAATTTGCGTAGTATAATGAATAATAATAACAATAATAATTTATTATTATTAATGTTGTGTTTGTAGGATATCCCTCCAGATTTTTATCACACTCAGCACGACACACCAATCACGGAAGGCAATACCGGGAGTCCACTTTGGTCTTACAATTATTATTTATATATTTTCTTCTCTCTCTTTGTTATTCACACTCCATACCCGCTAAAATTTATTTCATCTGGTTTGAATATTCAAAAAATATAAATTAATTATTTTTTTTTAAATACTTAAATAATAATAAAAAAATACTAATGAATAAACTCAGGTGTATGTTTACAGGTGGTGTTTTTTTGTACTTGTTTTTATGGCCGAAAGTGACAGCGGAGTTTATTTTGTGACCTTTTCATCAGGACAATGACGATCACGGCGACGATATGACACTCATGCACCAACTCACGTATCAAAACTCAAGCCGTTGATATATCCGCTATGTACTTATATTGTATATATATACATATATTTATATTATTTATATATATATGTATCTACTTATAGTAATAGTTTTAGCAATAGCGTGTACTATTAACTTGCAGCACATACACAC
This sequence comes from Cotesia glomerata, assembly GCF_020080835.1. Taxonomy (NCBI): domain Eukaryota; kingdom Metazoa; phylum Arthropoda; class Insecta; order Hymenoptera; family Braconidae; genus Cotesia; species Cotesia glomerata. The sequence continues at coordinate 22,076,561 of NC_058162.1, forward strand.
TAGTTACTTCCTGACTATGACCTCGTCCGCACCCTGATTGGCCGGAGACTGTAGAGAATTGTGTTAGATGTGATTTCTCGACCTCGATATGATTCTAGCGACTCAATTTTGTATCACGGGAATACTCTGAAGTTGCTTCTCATTTTTACTCTGTGGGTACTGTCAATATCTTCTTTTTATTTTTATTATTATTATTGTTTTATTGACACTGCATAAATTTATGACTTATTATGAAAATTAACATAGCAGACATGTGACAATTTTTAAGAATTTTTTATCAAAATTAATTTAGCATATATTTAATCATTTTTTAAATTTTATAGCAAATAAATTGTGGCAAAAAAAATTGACATGTAGGAATTTTAAAAAATAAAAAATGCAATTTTTTAAATAACAATTTTTTGAAACAAATTTTTTTGATAAACAAAATTAAAAAATGGTTAAATTACTGCTAATTTTAATGTCATAGTTTTTTATAAAGAAAATCTAAGAAAAATTTTACATAGAGAAAATTTGAAAAACTGTAAGTGCAATTTTTTAAGAATATTTTTGGTAAATATTTACAAGCGAGGTCAACTATTTTAATTTTCATTTTTTTGAATGAAATTTCTATTTAGTTTTATTGATATATTTTTTTTTTAAATGCATAAAAAAATGAACAATTAAAAAAAAAAGTTTATCACAATTTTAACAAATTTTGCAAATTTTTATAAATAATTACTATATTTTTTTAGTTTATATTTAATTAAAAACAAAAATTTAAAAATTGTTAAATGTCTACTGATTGCAGTATCATTATTTATTTTGATTTTAAGCATACTCTGGAGTTTTACATCTAAGAAGAACATAAAAAATTAATTATTATTAAAATTAATAATACATTTATGATTAACTAGTTACAATTATGATTTTAGTGGATCAATTGATTTTCTTTTTTAAAAAATTCAATTATCATGAAATCTGATCATTTTTTTATTTTAAAAATTAAAAACAAAAAAAATACATTCATAAATTTTTTAAATTCACAATAATTTATTCGTTAAAATTTTGTCAATACTAACGTTAGCCGGCTGAATAAAAAATTAAAAATCACAAATATTGTTGTCTTAACAAAAATTTACATGTCAAATACTTACATTTAAAAAATTATGAAATTTTTTGCTATTTTACTTTTTCTATTATTAAAATTCGAAGAGACTAAAAATAATTAAATTTATTTATTAAGCAACAAAAAATATTTAAAGCAAAATTTTTAAAGATTGAAAAATACAAGTTGCGAAATTATAGATATAAATTGTAATTGAGTGATTAGTAATAACTGTAATCACGCGTGATAATTTCCTGTATGTAAATTTACTGTATTGATAGTTAGTATGCAATGTTGAATTGATGAAGCAGCCAAGGGGCCATTGATCGGATCTATTTTAATTCAATCCAATGGGAAATCACTCAACGATTCATCTTCACCGTAATTGTATATTCAACTCACTTTTTTTTTTTTTTTTTTTTTCAATAGTACTACGCCTTCAATTAACTTTGAATTCTTTAAATTCATCTAATATTAATAATATTATTCTTCATACAACAATAAATTTGTAATACATGTCTCAGAAATAATAATATTCCATAATTAATAGACCAATTATTAAGAAATACTTAATTACAATTTTCCTAAAAAAATCAACAGAAATTATTTAAAAGTTTTTACAAGGTTTCTAAAAGTTTAAACAAAAACAAATTACGTATTTAGATTGAATAAAGTATACTTGAAATAAAATTCCATCACCAAGTATATCAAACAATTTAATTGAGTAATTATCACAGATAATTACAAGCTTGTCAAGATGCATTCCACGAGTAATTGGAGAAAACAAATATTGAGAGTAGATTTTTTTTTTTTTTTTTAAATAAATAAATAAGCATACGAAGCGTTGAAGTTAAAAAAACAATTTAATTTTACAAAGTTGTCTCCAGCAATATTCTTTAAAATAATTACAATTATAAATAGAAACTCTATGAATTATTTATGTTAAAATAAAATACTTGCATTAATATTCATAGTACACCAATCAATTCCATTGATTAAAAAAAGTTTACCGTCACCTCCGGTATTTTTTTTACTTCTAAATTAATATTTATTTCTTCATAAACAAAAAATTTATCACATTCTGTGAATGAAGATTATTCATAATTTGACAATCGTCTCACTAGAAAAAAAGAAAAATTAAATTAAAATATAAAATTACTTAGCTATAAATTAAATTAAATTTCATTGAACACGTCAATTTGTACTGTTGGGGGTTTTTAAACTAAACATGTACATGGATCATCAATATCACTCACCGATGAAGTGAAAAGAAATAAAAAAACTTTTAATCAACAGAATAAAAAATTTTATTTTCAAGCACTAGATAATCTCGACAAGCACGAACATGAATAATAATTGATTTTCCGTTTTGCACACGAATGTTAACTTGTTTCGTATATCTATCCGGAAAATCCGACAAAATAAATAATTATAAGCGCCTGCATTCCCGGGGTTAAATGTTCTTTTTTTTTTTTCATCAAATAGCCATGATAAGACGAAATTTAGAACCTTCTGATTTTTATCTACTTGACATCTTGCTATTGTTACTTAAATTTTAAATTACCGTTTTTTTCAACAAGTAATTATAAACTACTTTCTTTTTTTTTTAATTTTAAAAGAAACTAATATACTTAAAAAACAAAATTAACTCTGTAAAGTTCATTAAGCTGATAATTATCAAACTAAATTTCTACTAGCAAAAGAATAACAATTATTTTTAGAATAACAATTATTTTTAGAATAATTATTCCCGAGTAATTTTGCTTCAATAATTATTTTAATAATAATGTAATCATTAGACGTAAAAAAAGTGGAAGTAAGATACTCACAGATTAAAAAAATTAAACAAGATCGATTTTATTTTAGACTGTCGACTTGTCTGCTAAAATAAATTATTTCGAACTTTTTACCCTGCTAGATATCACATCCAGCGGAATTTTCTTTCTAATCTATATTATTAAGATAATAAGAAAAATTTCATTTCCAGGATAGTCATATGATAAAACCGGTTTTTTTAGTGAAATTTAGTGTCATTGCAAAGGTCTTGACTTGAATTTGTGCCTTAGCAAGGTTTCATTTCATTCTCACCGATAGTCAATTTATTATGCTAAGTATTTAGGCTGCATTCGAAAATGTTTTGTCTCTAAAAACATAATTAAGAAATGACCTTTTATCTTGTGAAATATTGACATTTTTAAAGATATAAGCTCATCCCGATGTTACACTTATCGAGACCTTTCATTTGAGTACCCACATCAATTTTTCATATATTTTATATATTTATAATAAATATGAATGTATGTATGAAAAATGAATGTATGAAAAATATATCAAAATGCATGTGGGTATTCAAATGAAAGCTCTTGATGAGTGTAACATCGGGATGAGCTTATATCATTAAAAACGTCAATATTTAAGAAAGTACAATGCAATTTAACAAAAGTCATTATTTAATAAAACAAAATTTCAATTTTCTATAGTTCACAAATCACGGCAGTCACATAGTGACTGCCAAGTTTCTTGTTAGTATTAAATCACTAGGATAAACAAGCGAAAATCTGTCTACTGTAATTACATCTTTAGTTTCACTACCAGCGGCAATTACTTTCCCTGTGGCTTCTATTTCTTCAATCAATCGTCTATAATTAACCCACTCCTGTAAAAAAAAAAAAGAAATTACATAAAAATAAATGGATATGAATTAATAACATGTAATTAAGTACCTTTGTAATAAATTCTGGCAAATCCATGTCGCTTATAGTTTCTTCAAAGATATTTTTCATTAATTTCCATACATTTACATTTATGAAATATTTCACTTAATTTATCATATTTACGCAAAATATCACATAAAATTATACAAATAATGAAATAATTAATTATAAGTATTATATCATGTAAGAACGTATTTTTTTTATTGGACTCTTACATTAAACGAAGGTCATTACCCCACATTAATAATATTTTCTCAATCATACTATAACCATACACTCTGGAATTCGTTCACTCTTTTAACTACTTGTAATTAATTAATTACTCGGCTCGCATTCACCAGGGTAATCCGACATTGAAGAAATAAGAGATTTATTAATCGAGTACACACTTAATATTAAAGTTTAATAATTAATTAATTTTATATTTTTTTTTTCTTTTTTTTTCATTATTTTCTCACGAGAGCTAACTAATCACACGAGACATTAGACAAAACCGCGTTCTTTAAATTAAAAAAATTATTGTTTCTATACCATTCACCTCCCCATCACTTGCACTTAATCTAAAATTAATATATTTTATTATATTATAATTTTTTTTTTTTTAGTATTTTTGTTCATTGGTGCTAATCAAATAATAGAATAATAATTAATGAAAAATTTAAACTAAATATATTGTGTAGCTCTCTCTTACGATTGTAAAATATAAAATTCCAGGTGATTAATATTTATTTATATAGTAATTATTGATAATGGTTTTATGATTAAAACAATTAAATATACTTTTATTAAATCTATTGTTTTACGTGTTGTTTTAAAATGTGAAATAGGTGAATAGCTTAATAATTGAATTGTATATTTGTGTTTATAATCTATAGCAATGCAAATAAATTTGCAGTTACATTTTTTTTTTAGACGTGAAAAGTAAAATATTTATAAGAGCGAATCTTCGTTACATACTGAAATGTCTAAAATACAATTTATTTAATTTAAACTTATTAAATCTAAATTATTATTAATTTTATTTTTTAATGAATTTTTTGATAATTAATGACAATTATTTTTTATTCAGTTGTTTCTTGCTTGATCTATTAAATGTTTTTTTTTTTTTTTTTTCTAATTAGCATCTTTACATTTATTATTTAACTGATAAAAAGCGAGCCTTTTTACGTTATATTTTTTATCATCTTAGTCATCATCATCGTAATCGGTAGTCGTACAGAGCTAACGATTCTTACATATGTACATTAATAATTTTTTTTAAATTATCTTCTATGCTTTTTATTTTTTTCACGTAATTTATACTGTAGATAATATTCATTTGTTTTTGAATTGTCATATGATATTACAATTGTTGGACGTTAACCCTTACAACGCTGTTTTCATCAAACTTAATGCAAGTTTTATCATGTTTTGTATTGAATATAATATATTTATATATAAAATTTTTTCATTTCCATATTTATAATTAAAAAACACCTTAGACTCATTTGTCGAGTTCTAAAGCAGCATACTGTTCTTCATCGACTTCAGTCATCATTAAATTACCATCGGGAAGTAGAAGAACAACTCTTCTTGTGCCACCTAAAACAGAAAAATTACTTTAATATAATTAAAAAATAAAATTTGGTAATTATAATTTTTTAAAAACTAAATGTCTCGATTTAGTCTATAAAAAATAGTTTAAATAATTTTAATTAAAGTTTATCAATGAATTTTTTTTTCAATTAAAATAAAGTAGCTAGTAGTTGAACAGGTTTAAAAGTAAAAAGTATTTGACCCTACTTTTAATGTATTAAGATGTAATTTTTAGTTTAAATTAGAGATTTTCAAGAAAATATTAACAATTTTAAATTGATTAAAGCGGAAAATAACAAAGATAATTTAATATTTATATTTTGACGACGTTTTTAAGATATACTATCAAAGGAGTAGTAGTTGAACAATCAATTCTGATAAGCTGCAGTAGTTGAACACTCCGGGAGCAGTAATTAACTGATAAAATATATTGTAATAGGCACACCAAAAATTTTCTACGTTTTATTGAAATGTTAAAAAAATTATAACATATTATTGATTAATATTAAAAATAATACTGTGAATATTTAATATGTTCATTTAAAAATGAGAAATATTTGTATTTAATTTTTTAATAACTTTTTTTATGAATGAAAAAGCAAATTTTCAATTACAAATCAAAAAAACTCAATTCAAAACGTTCAATAATTTTTAACTACACTAATTTTTATGAAACTTATTTAATTTGCAGTAATTAATATAAATCACAATGCTGATCACTAGTCTATAAACCTATTAGAGATTAGAGTGATGTTGAAATTATACGGCCCCAGCTTGTTCAAGTTCTGGGTACCGCTTTGAAAATTTGGAGGTATAGTTAAACGCTAAAATTTAATATAAAAAATTATAAAGTTTATATCTTTGCAAAAAATGTGTACTATTTAGAAAAGACTATTTCATTGGGTGGTAGAATTTTTTTTACTTAAAATGATATACCGTTTTTTTTACTGATTGTTCGGTTTACGATTTAATACCTTTTTCATGAAAAAAATAGCATCCATCAGTTATTCTCGATTGTCAATTTTCAAGTTAACAAAAATATAATTATTTTGATTTATAATTAAAAAAATTTACAAAAATAAATTACTGTATCATTGAATAATTATAATATGCGCATATTACTCATAATAAATAAGGTAAAAGACTCCATTAGTAGCGGGGACCCCATGATTGACACTTTCTAATCTTTAAGTCCTTTAGATCATAAAAATTTTAAATTTTTATTCCAAGTAGAACATTTTTTCATTGAAAGAAAAAGTGTCACTAATGGGGTCTTTCACCTTATATGGACTTTGTATTATAATAATTCGAAAAGTCTGTTCAAGTACTGGGTACTTTACCTTACTAAAAAAAAAAAAAAAATTTTTACGATTTATCTGAAGAATAATTTTTTTCAAAATAAAAATTTTGACCCAAGTCCGTGACATTTCTAGATTTTTCAATAATACAACCACCAAATAATAAAAATAAAAATAATGAATGTAATAAAATTTACCTGGCGTTGGTTCATCAGCTTGAACAACTTGAGCTACTACTTGAGCTTGTCCTTCGGAGTCTTCTTGACCCCCAACAGCTCCCGCAGCGGAATTATCCATAATGGACATGACCATTTGATTTTCAGTTGCTTCGCCTTCGCCCTCTTTAACGTAAAACTGCGGTGCGAGATTAACCTGATCAGGCATGAGCTGAGCAACAGCTTCAGCAACAGCATGATCAAGAGTAAGAACAGAGCCTTCATCGCCCTGTTGTTCAGTCGTAACATAGACACACTGCTGCTCACCGTCAGCACCGCGAGTCACTAACAATGTTTGACCATCTTCAGCATGACCTGCAACTTGGTATACAACACCATCCTCACCCGTGATAGTGACAACATTCGACGCGTCATCGGCAACAACCTTTCTTTCCTCGTCTTTTATTTCTTGCTTGACATTAGCGACATTTGAAGCCGAGCTTGTAACTATCGTACCCGTCAGTCCAGTCGTTGTCGCAATAGCGTCAGAGGCTATTGTCTCTGTAAGTGAGACTGTGGACTGTCCTGATGTAACTGAAGTCGTCGCAGTGTCATCTAGACAAGGAAGATCTGGCGCTATTGTTACACCTGCAAGACTTAACTGAGCGGTGGGATCAGTGCTGGCTTGGACAATCGTACCTGTTGTACCACCCGGGCTCATCTCCACGCGCATTATACTATTAGTCTCTGTAAGTGACTCCAATGAAGGTAGAACCAACTCTGTTGTTGTCGTCGTGGTGCTGGATGAGGTGTCCATACTCTCGCTGGCTGAAGTCGTCGCTGTAACGGTTGTACCTGTAATAGAAGATGCTGCTGTTGTATCCACTGAAGTATGGGATGTGGTTGGCTCGGCCTCAGCTACTGGCTCACCATCCTCGCCTATGATTCGTCCAGTCAGCGGACACAGGGTGAACGGCCTCTCAGGACTCTCCGGTGGATTCTGCGGAATATTACATAAATTATCGGCTTCTGATGTAACATCAGGTCCGGCTTCATCACTGCTCTCTTCGCTTCCTACTTCCTGAAATTCCATGTGAAGTCCATCGCTCGCGACTATCTTAGTCTCCTTAGGCTTTCCTGGAGTTGCTACTGGTGTTGTCGTTGTTATTTTACCACGTCCACGTCCTGCTGGTGCTTTGGTATTTACCATGGTCTTCATTGGCGTCTTAACAACTCCCTGAGGTGTAAGCTCTTGAGTCTTTCTCTTGGTCATAAGAGTTTTTTGCTGAGGTGATATCAGAGACTGCGTTTGTTTATTACCAGGACTTAATTTGTTACCAGGTGACTGTTTCAACTGCGCTGTACTTACAACAGTTTTGACAATTTGATTCGGTGATGCAATGTATTTAGCCCGTAATTGAGTTTGTTGGTTAGGACTCATAGTAGCTTGAGGTGATCCAGCTACAACACGTTTTTGCATTGGAGCACGCGTTTGTGGACTCTGAAGTCTTGGAGTAGGTGCGCGTACAGGACTTCGAATAGATCCGATACCCAGTACACTGGTGGGCCCTGGACCACGCACTGACGGTCTAGGCAGCAATGGACGTCCATCAGCCGTTTTTTGCTGCTGCTGTTGCTGTTGAATACTAGGACGTACATTTGTAGTGATCCTAGGCTGCATGCCAATTGGATTTTGTACAGCTGTAACTACATGGATTTGTTGAAGTTGCGTGGGGTCAGGTTTTGGTTGAATTTTTACAGGCTCATTTTTCGAACCTAGCGACTGTCTAGGCTTGGCTGGCACTTGTTTAGAGATCACTTTCATCTGGGTGACGACCTGACTACCGTCTGGCTTGGAAACTACTTTTACTGGCGTAATGGAGTTTGCCTGTGAAGCAGTAATTACTTGTCTTCGTACAACAGTGGGGTTTTCACGATTGGGTACCATCAGAACTCCTCCAGTACCACTCTTGATTTGCTTACCAGCAGGCGAGGAATCTAGTTTAATTATTCCTTCTTTTTTAGACATTACGTAAACTCCAGATGCTAAATTCGGCATTTGTTTAGGGTCAACTTTGACAACACCTTTAGCATTGGCGACTAAAACTGGCGATTGATGAGTTTTTGTAGGATCAGGAGACTGTAGACCAAGTGAAGTTGCCAAATCGCTGCTTGAGACAGTTTTGTTCGAGCCATTCGACTGAGCATTTGCACGGTTGAAAGCACGTTGGATAACATCACTTCGTCCTGTAGTGTTACGTTCTTCTTCAGATTCACCAGTGTAGTCCTCATCGCTGGCGCCTTCTCCTTTAGCCCTTTTAGCAGCCGTTGTGTCTGAATCACTATCAGTAAGATCAGCTCGGCGTTTACCCAAAAGATCGTTGTCCTCTTCTTTCATAGATCCACACCACTGCTTAACTTGATCCATTGCCTTTGACTTACTCGATCTCATTGGACGCGTAATTTGAGCCGCTGAACTTGGACCCGGCGTACTTGGTTCTGCTTTAATGATCGTTTTCTGAGTAACAGTCCTGGATATAATTTTAGTTTGTTGTTGTTGCTGCTGCTGTTGTTGCTGTTGCTGCGCTAATTGTTGGGCTTTTAGTTCTTTCATTTCTTTTTGCTTAGCCAAATTCCGCTCGAATTCTTCCAAAAGAAATTTGCAAGATGAAACGACATCAGCTGACTCCCAAGTGTTGAACTCTGGAGCGTAGCCTTCCCATTTTAAATAATATTCAGCGCAACGTTTTTTAGTATTGTAACGTTTAGCCATTATTTTTTCAACAGCAAACTCTTCGTCGTTGGGTTCATCATCGGGTTGTGTTTTGCCAGGTCTTACTCTTGGTTTGACAAACGCTTTGGGTCGAGGTTGCATAACTTTTTTCGTTTGAGCTGTGGTGGTTGTTGTTGTGGTTGGGGCCGATTCAGAACTTTCAGCTTTGACCTCTGATTTGATTTCTTTCTTTTTTGCTTCACTCGAATCTTCTGGCTGACCATTACGAACTACTTTTCGTACTATTATTGGTTGTTTAGCACCTATAAATTAACCAACATCGTTATAAATAAATAAGTACCTATTATACGCATAAATAAGCGCAATTAACGGCTGAATCAACATACCATCTGTATTGTGAGATCGCATATCCGTCATTTTAGCATTGTTAATCTTGGTAAATGCTTGAATCGTTCTGCCAGCTGTGATCCAGGTTTCGCGTACATGCTGCTCCATTTTACACCATTTTTGATAAAGCTTCCACGAAGTGACTGAATCTTTGTCAGTTGTTTCTTGCTGTATTTGTGTATCTTTCCACAATAAAAACGCCCAAACCTGAGCCTTCTGTTCATTCTGAAAAATTAAATTTATTATTATTAAAAGCAAGAATTTATTTAAGGAAGTACGAACCATATGATTTTTCTCAATGAAAATGAAGTTAGCCGACATTTCAAAATTTTTAGAAATCTTTTATTGAAAAAATTTCAATTAGACAATTAAGAAAAAAATTTTCACATGTAAAAAACTTGAAAAACTATAAGTGCAATTTTTTATAAATATCTTTTTAGTTGTAATTTAATTAATAAAAAAAAAAATCAAAAATTTTTAGACGTCTGCTAACTTCAGTGTCATTTTTTCTCAATATATAGATATACATTTAACATTGGCTAACGGCGGCATTTACTTTTCTTTTAATTAATACACTTTAATTAGTCGGGCAAGTGTAAATTTTTTTGAATTAAATTTATCACTAATATATTTACTTTCATCTATAAGTTTTTTAAAAATAATATTCTACAGTTTTACGAGAAAAATACAGAAATGTATCAATGTTTGGAGGTTACCCCATAAGATCAATGTTAAATCCCTTAACTTCAAAATTAATTATTTATTTAAATAATCGGGCAATCCCCTTCAAATTTTCGGAATTTGTTTAGACATATTTAAACTTCATATTAAAAAATAATCAAGCCTTTTATCAAAAGTTGCCTTGGTGCTCGTATTTCCTTAATTCATTGTTAATCTTTAAAACAACAATGATTGTTTGTTAATAGAATTGAGACACTTACATTGCCATTGTCACGAAAGTGTGATGTTTTGGTGCAAGCGCCCTCTTTATTCTGATGCTCTTGGAATTCCTCGACGAAGTGAAATACCAAGTGACACTGACCACACACCAGGACATTAAGCCTTCCAATTTCTTCTTGGGCCGCTAAAAAATAAAAAAATAAATATAAATAAAACGTTTACATTTACAATTTTTTTAAATAAACTGTTGAATAATTAAGATTAATTAATTGAAATTTTAGATTAAAAAAATAATAATAAATCATTAACCTTTTATAACAGCGGGATTGTTGACCACAGTAGAACCATCACCAGCTTCCATTTTGAAATTGATCCTTCCAATTTTAATTGTTAATTAAACCTGAAAGACAAAAAAAATATTACACTTAAATACACATAGTTTAATATAATTATATCGTCTTAACAATACTTAAGCTTTGGAATAATTCTCAAAACACGTGTATGGATAACAAAAATATAACGTCAAAGTCATACAAGCAATAAATTCGAATTAAACCGATTCCCGCATAAACTTGTTATGTATAAAATAATATATAGTCTACATATATATTGTGGAATAACTATGATAAAAAAAAAAGCGACAAATTTTCGAGGGAAAGAGGCATTGAAATGATTGAAAACGCGGCCAGTGGCGTAAGTAACTAGTAAACTAAGTATTAAAAAAAATAAACCAGCATTTAGCTCACCTTAATAAATAGAACTAAAAAATAAACGAAAATATTATGAATAACGATCCACACGATTTTAATGAATTGTCCCGTCTAATAATTAAGAGTTAAACTTTCAGTTGAGAATAAACCACGACACAAAGCAGCTTTTATTATCGTGATATGATGCCATCGTGCCGCTCGATGGCGATCCGTTTCCCTGTTGTGTATCCTTTTCACCAAGATGGCTCTCACTTCCCACCTTACGAATGTATATTCACAGCACACGTTGGCGTTCACTTTCTACCTATAAAATATTCGCGGCTTTGTTAGACTACACAACTTATCTATTAACCCTATTAACTTATATCCAAAATGATGCTTTTATAATTATCATTATTTTAATATTATTTTTTTCCATTAGTTAACTATATATAATAATATATATTATAATACCTGATAGAGTTGTAGAAGTTTAGACGTGAGACTAACTCTCGTGTTGAAAAAATTTTTTCATATATATTACGATATTGTTACTCTTACACTTGATGGCACTCGTTTCCCCGGGGATTATGTTCCGTGTAAAATTTTATTGCGACGCCAGGGACGCAAACGGTAGTACCGGGGACATTATACCGGATCGCTTCGGTCGACAGTGGCGACGCTATTTCCTTCTAGTCGGATTTTACCCACATAAACATATCCACTATTTTTTGGCGGGAGCGGATTTATTATCCCTGTCACCTCTTTTTTAAGTACTTTACATTGTATTTTTATTTATTACATTTATTATTATTAATTGATGACTTTTTGTACAGAAAATTTTGTCGAAAGTTTATTTTATTAAAAAAAATTTTTTAGATTATTTAAATCACCAGCGGAATTCGCGCACTTTGGACAGGAAGTGATGATGGATACCGGTATAGGTATGGGTCAAGTATTAATTTATTAATTAAAAACATTTTTAATACTTGATTAATATTTATAATTCATATTTATTAATGACAATATTTTTATTCTTATTTTTTGATAGTAGAAAATATTTTTTTTATTTCAGCGGTATTTTGGGGAGAGGTGAAAAATTCCATTTGTAAGATGCTAATTTGACTTTATTTTTCGAGGTTAGCTAAAGTATTTATTATTTAAAAAAATAGATTGTTGTAATGGACAAAGTTAATTTAAATCGTTATAAACTTTTTTAAAAAATTGTAACTCAAAGTTGCGGACACCGAAGAATTTTTTTGGTATCTAAAAAAAAAAAGAATTTTTATTGTATTGAAATCAGCTGACATCTATTTTTTTTAATTTTATTTAAAAAATAAATTGATGACAATTAATCCTAGCAGGCACTTGACAATTTTTTGATTTTTCTTAAATAATAAACTAGGTCTAGAAAATTCTTTTTAAAAAAAATGCATTTATAATTTTTTAGAGCTTCTAAAGAGTAAATTTTTTAAATAAATTTTTCTTAATATAATTTATTTGTAAAAATTTTTTTTTTTTAATTATCAGAAGTCTCTCAATTTTAGTATAATAATAATGACATTTAAGTTAGCAATCACTAGACAATTTTTTTATTTTATTTAACAAAAAAATTTGCTACAAAAAATTATTTTTAAAAATTGCATTTTATATTTTTTAAAATTTTTACATGTCAATTTTTTTTTAAATAATTTAAGGTAAACGACCCATTTATTGACACTGGCCTAGTTATTGACACTTGCAATTTTATTTTATTTAAAAAAAAAAAATTGATTAATAAATTAATAAATATAATTTTTGAATTATAAATTTTAAGAAAATTGGTTTTTTGAGAACATTTAATTTTTTTAATTAGAATAAAATTGCAAGTGTCAAACAACTAGGCCAGTGTCAATAACTGGGTATAAAATTATTAAAATAATTAAACATATGCTGAATTAGTCTTCATATCATAATAAATTAATACTAAGAAAATACTTTTTTTTTTTTATTATATTTATAATTTTTATAGGTTGAATAATTTTTAAAATTTTAATTTTTATCATTCTAACTTTAATTCTATTTTAGTTTATTTAAAATTTCAAAGGAAAAATAAAAATTTTAGTTCTAACAGAAGATGTTTTCAATAGAAATTATTCAAGTATTAATGATATATTTTTAATCAAATAATTATACAAACAAGTCACTAAATTATTTTTGAATGAAAAATTAATAGAATTTCTTATTTCAGATGTTCCAGTAAATTGATCATCTTTGAATTCTCAATGACAACTGCAGAAGAGCAATTTTTAAATCTTTTTAATATTATTATACGCTAAAAAAATTGTTTTATTTTGTTGAAGATGTAGAGAAAAAATCACTAAAATAAAATATTATCGGTAAGACTATAAAAAATAATTACAATAAGCTGAATAGTAATGTATCGTATTATTTGGCTTGGTCTTTTAGATAATTGATATCAGAAGAAAATTTTTAATTTAAACTAAACTTTAAAATAATTATTGTGAATTTTCTCGTAAATAAATTTAGCAGTTATTTGATAATTTTAAGAATTTTTTTAACAAATAAATTATGGCAAAAAACAATTATAAAAGAAATTGAGATGTAGAAATTTTAACAAATTACATATACAATTTTTTAAAAATAATTTTTTAGAACAAATTTGTTTGTTAAAAAAATTACAAAATTGTCAAGTGGCAACTAAATTTAATTAGCTGAATTTTCTCGGTAATAAAATTAAAAAACTAATCAATTCTAAGAATATAAAATCAACAATTATAATTCTACTATAAATTTTCATGTATAGAACTTTGTAGACTAAAAATCAATAACTTAAAGTCAATACAATTTTATAAAATCTTTGAACTTCAACACTAGTTTAAATTCTTCCCTAAAAGTGAAACCACAAAAAAACATTTTCAAGATCATCCCTTAAAAAAATAACATTCTTTAAAATAGTTCACAGGAATACCGTGTGGCGTTAAAAAAGTGGATTATCATCGCCCATTATCACTTGGGGCGGGGGCGGCATTGGAGTTAGAGGACACACGAAGAGCCATCACCCACCACATATGTACAAGACAATACCAGTACACTCTCAGCAGATATTAACACCGTCTCGCCGGACGGATTTTCTCTCATAACGTCAAAGTAACGTCATGTAGATGCGAGTTTGACAGCTACTGTGCTCGACTGTACATATAATAGTACCAGGACAAGCCAGCTTAACTTTACTCGCTGTCTACCACTGTCTACGGTATATTAAATGATTCACGTCGTCTAACATCCAGCAGCACATTTGTCAATAATCAACAACAATGAAGACAAGTGTCTAAAATAATAACGACTATCAACACAGTAATTACTAGCAATATTTATAAGCAAATAAGTGTGAGGTGTGTGATTTTTTACCAGAATATGGAAGAATGATCAAGCACGGGATTATTTTACTGCTATTGCTTGTATTGCCAGGTAAAAAGATGGACCCAATACCTTGATACTTATATTGATTTATTTTACACACTATTATTTTTAATTTAATTATTTATTTTTACCAACTCAAATTTTTACTTGATTTTTTAAGTTTTTAAATAGAATAATTATCTGGGATTAGAGCATATAATGTAGCTGATAATAATTTATCTGTCTATTTCAGGATGTTAGGTAATAAAATAGTTTGATTTTATCAGTAGAGTATGCAAAATAGAACGGATATTAATAATTTATTCAATTCCACAACGCATTGCTATGAATAAATAAATAACTGAATGTTGATTGTTTAATTTTGTAAATAAACGTTTTTTTTTTATTTTGTTTTAAGGATGGCAAGAGGCCTTGGGATCAGTATCTGTCAGAACAGTAGAAGTAGATATAGGACAAAATTTAACGATTGCTTGTACTGACGAAAATGTATCACGGCATCCTGGTAATTACACCAACGTCATGTGGGTTCGGGAAGGAAGAAAAGACGGGCAGGTACGAAGAATGAAAATAGGATCAAACAAGGCACTTGAGTTGGTAAATGTTAGTCTCGATGACGCTGGTAATTATTTTTGCACACTTGATAACGATGCCAATGCTGTTAAAACACGAATTAATATTCAAGTAAAAAGTAAGTTTATTTTAAATAAATATTATTTATTATTCATTCAAATAAATTATTGAAATAAGGGGAGAAATACGCGTAGAAGGCCGTTTTCATGCTGATTTTCATTAATTTTTTTAAGGTATAAAAAATTAATATTATTTATTGAAACTATCAGGTTATTTCATACATATATTTATGAGTATTTTTTGTATTAAACAACAATATAACTTAACAAATAGCGGAGATATCAGCTGATACACATTGTAGGATGTCATCCGACTTAGCAGTTGGTGTGCAGGATGGAAGCCACAATTTTTATTTGAAATCAATGGCATAGAAAAATTACTTTTTTTATATGTATATCTTCCATATGAACCTCGATTCCAAAAAAAAAGTAAAAATTTGCATTTTTTAGAGGGCTGTGAAATTAAGTCGTGATTTTTTACCATTTTTTCATACGTTGTTTATTAAAAAAAAAAAAATAGTTTAAATAAAAATATCGCTTATAATTGAGGTTCATATTCAGCGTAATTGTATAAAGAAAAGTAATTTTTCGATGCCATTGATTTCAGATAAAAATTGTGGCTTCCATAGTGCACACCAACCGCTAAGTCAGAAGACAACCTACGATATGTATCAAGCTGATATCTCCGCTACTTTTTAATTTGTATTGTCGCAAAATATGAAAAAATATAAATCTATACTAATAAATGGAGAGCCGGTTTTTTTGTCCGGTTATACTGCAAAAACTACTGAACCAATCGGAATAATACTTATACCATAAGATGCAGCGTGTTTCGGAGAAAGTTTTGGTATATGATATGGTGGTGATTACTTATCCGAAACCTATATTTTTTTGACTTAGAAATAATGAATTTTTATTGTAACTAAATTTATTCTATTTGATTGTCATTTGTTTAAAATAAATTTTTTAATTCTATTGGTTATGTTTATATACTAGGCAAATTTCTTCACTTATGAGACCTGCAATTTCTTTAACTGAAACTTTGAATGCTCATTAAAAATTTTTTTTTCATATCAATTATTATTAATTTTTGTAAGAAAGACACGGGAATATTATAATGATTGCACATTGAAAGTTACAATAAATATTAGCTAGAATAATTACATGGATAAAAGGTGTATGCCAGGTCAATAAAATTGGGAATCTGTGCAAGTTAAAAAAATACTCTTATTAAATTTTAAGTCTAGATCTAAAAATGCAATTCTATAAAGCGCCCAGCAAAGCGGACGAGTAACAGCTAGTATATGTATAAAATAACCTGATAGTTTCAATAAATAACATTAATTTTTATACCATAAAAAATAAATAAAAAATCAGCATGAAAACGTCTTTCTACACGTATTTCCCCCCTTAAGATGATAATATTTCATTAATATTTTTTTTTAATTGCAGCACCTCCACCAGCACTTCACAATGTTTGGGTTAAACCATCGACAATACTTGCTAACATTCTGTGGGAAGTAGCAGGTACTGGTGGTTATCCTATTATTGATTTCACTGCCGAATATCGTCTCAAACCAGGTGTAGGTGAAGAACCTGAAGACTGGAAGCCTATTATGCCGACGCACATACCTCCAAACTCTGTTTGTATTTTTAATTTATTTATTAATAAAATATTATATATAATAATAAAAAATATTAATTGGATTATCTGCCGAATAACAGAGACAGATTGATGTTTATCATTTGGAGCCAAACACAACGTACTTGTTTCGCGTATGGGCAACAAATAAACTCGGGCGTGGTGACATTGTTGAAGTTGAAGGTCATACTCATCACACTATTGAAGAATTAGGTAATTATTTATCTGTATAAATCCCCAAGGCAGTGTATATATAATGTAGCAAAGTTCTTGCAGCTCAAATAATTTAATGAATTTTTAATTCTTTTAATCAATTAAAAATTAATGAAATAAATCGAGCATGTGACGATAAATTATTTCAGAGCTGGCGAAACATCTGTTAGCCGGCGTGGAAAATTTTGATACACGAATCTGGGTAGCGGCGGTAGGAATTGTTATGGGAACTCTAATGGTCCTTGGTTTAGGTACATGCTACCTTCTGTATCGTGAGTGCAAGGCACCCTGTAAGCATTCTCTTGGAACTTTAAATACGAGCTTCCGCTTCTACTCTGTCTCTTTAATGCCCTTGCTTGAGTTGCGAACTTAGTCAATATAATTACTAATATAATTATAATAATTATAAAAAATATATGACATCACAGCTCGATGATTGTCAATAAATAGTGCATGATTTAATTAGGTAGTGACCCTGATTAAAAATACGGTTAAGGGATTAAAAAAATAGCAGCGGAAGCAAGGGCATTGCTAGTCATTTTTTAAATTTATCTATGGCCCTGATCTCTAGCTTTATCTAATTATTGTCATTACTAAACAATGTCTATTTAATCTTGTCAACTAAAATATTTATTCTTAATTGTTAATACATATTAATTCTTTTTTCTCACTAATATTTTCCCGGCTGCAAGCGCTTTTTTTTTAATTAAATTTTTACTAGATATTTTATTACTAAATTAAAAATTTTTTTAATTTATTAATCTACGTTTACACTTTTTATTATTGTTATTGTTTTTACTATTATTAATATTAATATTAAATAATGCACAATAAATCACCTAATAAAAATTAATTACTATCATACTAAACAAAATCACTAGTAAAATACTAATGCATTCATTTATCATTTAATTAGTTTATTTATTATTCTTATTCTTATTCTTATTTTTATTATTATTATTATTATTGTTATTATTATTATTATTATTATTGTTATTATTATTATTATTATTATTGTAAATATTAAAATTATATTTAATAGTTATTTGGTGATTAAATTGTTATGCAGAATGAGAAATAGTGCAAAAAAAAACTAGAAGATACACCATAGAGATTAGAGCATTACGGCCTAGATAATAAACAAAGTTTATAATAAAAAAATATATAGTAAACATAAATAAAAAACAGTTGTAAAATGTGCTACTAGAGACTATATATATAAATAAGTTAGAAAGAAAAAATAGATTAAAAATAGCACATAAATTAGTTGGGTGATGCAGTTATTAACTTCGATCAAGACAAAATAAATAAACAATAGACAAGAGTTATCAGTTATCAGTTATCAGTTGAATTTGTCAGCGCAATACTCTAACACAGGATTATTTTTATTGTTCACGCGAAAATTTGTGATGCATACACCCAGCGATTATTGAGAAAATAATAACATTCAAAAGGTTGGTAAAAAAAAATAATGAATAAATAAATTTATACATAATAAATTTTTTATTTTAAAATTAAATAAATAAGTAAAGAGAGAGAGTAGAAGCGTAGTTATTTTTATTTACTAAATAGGACAAATGAAAATTAATTTGCTCCGCATAAAAATTTTCAGCGCAGCTGGAGGATCAGGAAGTGATTGAGTTGGTACCAAATATTATTTTAAATCCGGGATTTTTTGACGAGAGATCGGAACGACAGCATCAGCAGCAACATCAGGACGAAAATTTCAACAATCAGACAACCACACGACTGAACAACAACAGTGTAATATTACCGAGACGACTTTAGCGTTTTATTTACAATTGATTTAAAAATTTTTTTACTACTGGTCAGTTATTCATTATTAATTACTGATATTGATATTGATATTAATGTTGATCATATTTATAAGTAAAATTATTTGTTATTACTCAAGGATAGACCGGTAGCTTTAATGACGCAGGAATTTATTTGTTATAATGCAAAAGTGTTCAAAATATTAATAATAATAATACTATTAATAATATTAATAAACGATTGTAAGACTTTGCTATAGATTTCACACATGCCGATTAAAATTTAAAAAAAAAAAAAACTGCGGTCGCTCGTGTAATATTACGACCACGTTGTTGTTGCTTGTCGACTGGATTTTTTCACTGTAAGTAACTTATTTTTACGAGCTGACGAAAGACTGGAGATTTTAAAAACCTTTACCAGTGATAATTTTTAAATTATTGTCCATTGAATGACGGAATTTTTTTTTTTTTTTTTTTTTTTTTTAATTAAAAAACAAAGACTGTTACGTCTGGCGGTTTTGCAATTTTTTTTTTACTGTTACTTTTTTTTGGCAATAATTGAACCGCCTTTTTGATCTGATATATAATAATTGCTTGACTATTAATACCAAAGAAAAAATATAAGCAAAAAAAAATAAATTTTTTCACATTTTATATTTTTATTCTCTTGTTTTTATAACAAAAGGTGCTTTGTTATTTTTATAACGACACTTGAAAAAAGTAATGAAGCTTTTTGTTGAAAAAAGTAAGATCATAGCCTTATTAAATTGATAAAAAAAAATTTCTTCAATGAAAATTTCAATTCTGACACTTTTTATTAATAAAATTAAATTTTAATAATTATTTTATTTTTGTTGTTGAAAATTTCTCGTCGAGATTGCGCTTTTGCTCTCGTCACTGCAGGAAGATGTTGCATTAATATTGATAATGATAACAATCTACGAAGTATTTAAGAAAAAAAAAGTAATAAATCGCTTCTCAGTAGAATTTTCTACACTTCCAGCTTTATAATTTAGCCGATAACTCTAATTACTCAATTTAATATACTATCAAATAATATTACTACATAATAAAACAAAAACGCTTTCTATGCAGCTTTAATGATATATTGTTTTAATTCGACATTGATATTTATTTCACATTTTAAATTATTGTAACTGTCAAATAACCACGAAACACTCAACTGAAATCATACTAACGAATTTTTGCACAAGTTTCACATAATAAATAAAAATATACGTAATTAACGAAGTAAGTGCGATACAGAGCCTAAATAACTAAAAAATCATACAGTTAGCTTCAATAAATAAATAATTCTCTAAAATCATTGTTAGATAAATTGTAATCAAACGTGAAATGATCAGAAAGATAAATGTGATTATTTTTAAATACAGATTTAATCACTGGAGACTTGATCTCTAAAAAATTCAATAATTTTTTAAAATTATGTCTTCGACGGATTATGAATAGTAGCATATCAGATGGATTCATTGCAAAATACATACATTTCATACCATATAGAATAAAACAATATATATTATTAATTGAAATAAAAATATGAGGATGAACGTGTGATCGTAGTATGATTTTAAAATTTTTATTAAAAAAAAACGAAAAAAAAAAGAAAACAATTGTAACAAGTTGAGAGTGTACAGACCTCGCAGTATTTTCATTTAATACTTTATATTTTTTTAGTTAATATTTAGTAAAAAAAAAAAAGTATTATTTTCTTAGATAACTAATTGTATTAATTATGTATTATATTATATTTAAAGAAGAAAACTAATAAGCATTTTAACACGCATGGTTGTATAAAAATTGGTTGTGCGTAATCAGAAGCTGTTAATCAGATTTTTATTCCTGTCTTTGCTTATTAGTCATTTATTTATTTATCTGAGTTTAAAGAAAAAAATTGCAATAATTAAATTGGCGGGAATAAAATAGATCTGGTTGAGCTTCGCACTGTGCACTCTGTGTTGTGAATGGTATTAAACTTGCTATCATAAACAAAGTTATTGATAAATGATAACATGATAATAATTAATAATTATAATTTATAATATAATGAATATATAAAATATATTTATATAGCCAATTTAGTAATAAGAAAAGGCAATTTTTTATATACAAAATGAAGTAAAAATAATAACGCTGAAACGTGCAATATATATTATTATATTAATCTACATATTAGTCATTTAATAATAAATTTTTTCGCACTTAGTAGTATACACGCTTGCATCGGGACAATAATATTATTGTCGTTTGTTCGTTTGATAAGCTAAAATAATTCATCGTGATATTTTATTTTCTTCTTTGCATACTATTACTGTCAGCATTAATTAAAATTTAAAATTATTCTTGTTATTTATTTATGAGCTAGTCATTTTCAGAAAATAATCAGTTATTTATATTTTATTTTTTAATTAGAAGTTAACTATTTAATGACTACTCCATTGCTTCCGTCTGTTAAAGAATTAGAAAAAAAAATATTTTTTAAACTTACTGTAATCATAAACATGCTTTGCAGTTATGCTATTACCATAAAAAAAATTAAATAGGCAGTTTAATAATTAAAAATATTAGCCACACTGTTGATACACATTATGAAGCGTATAGGTGCCTGTATTATTTATTTTATATTGTTTGTTAATTATTAATTTGTTGTTATGATTTATAATTATTGAAATAACATTCCATGTACACAAATAACATTTTAGTCCACATATTAGTATTAATATTTATTTAAATATATTTAAAAATTTTGTTTACGTAGTTGAATATACGTACCTGGAAACAAAAAAATAATTTTTCCACGCTCAATTTATCAGAAAATCATAAAAAAATTTTTTAACATCTATCTTGGATTTTAAAATTGTGGTCAATAAAAAATAAATTAATTTACAGTTGATGTATTTTAAATAAAACAAAAAATTTTACCTGTGAATTTTTTTTCGTTGAAGGAAAAAAAAAATAAATAAAATAATAAATGACGTATATTTTTTAACATCAACAAATTATACAAATAAAAAGAACAAAAATCTTGGGCACATATCACAGATATTACGCTAAATAAATCCGCCTAAAATCGCATGTAATGATAATAAAAATTATAATTAATAATAATTGTAATACTAAAGAAGGAAACAATAATGACATTTAGGATTAGGACACGGTACTTGTTAATCGTGCATCGATATAGGCTTGAGTTCAATACAGATAAAGAAATGTGTTATTTACAACTGCTTAAATATATTAGTTCATTAAATAATTAATTATTTGTGATTCAGAAATAAAATATATTTCGATATCGAGCTATAATTATTTAAGAAATTGTTCGACCGCAAAGCGTGTCATTTAAATTTTTAATTGTAATATTTAAAAACTAATAATTGTATTATTGTAATAATTTTTGTTTTTGAATAATATGAGTGTGATTATATTGATTATTGTAAGCCTATATATTTACACTGTATTGATGTAACTTATTATTGTAATACAATCAGTGTATTTTGAATTGTGTATTACACTCAATATTCATGAATCATTATTAAAATCATAATTATTCAATTTTGTTTATTTATTTATGCTTATATCTTCTAACGTTCAAAAATTTTTAATATTTTCAATGTTTAGACCAATAATTTGAAAATTTTTTAAATAATCATATTGCGTGTAATTGTGAATAATAAATTGATTGAAGAAACAGTGTTACTATACTGAGAGAAAAAATTTCTTTTAAAAAAAAAATGAGCATTGTTGTGACAAGAAATTAATTTTTTGAAAATTTTAAACAATTTTTTTCCTTACACAGAAAAAAGTAAACTGTAATAAATAATAGTCGATTTATAATAAATAATGATCAATTGCTACAAATTACCATTTCAAAAAGTAAAATCGTGATTTTACTAATCACTTTATAATATTTATCATTTAAATGCTACAATTTATACTTTATATGGAAGAAAATACTATTTCAAAGAGCAATATTCGCTATGTAAATGTCGAAAATGTTCAAGTATAATAATTAAGAATTTTGACTTTGATGTTTATCATTTCGTACTTAAAAAATGATCGCATGCTATGTAAAAAATATAAAATACGGTTACTAAATTTCCAATACAAGCAACGTCAATATTTACAAAGTAAAATGGTAAATTTTAAACGCAACGCTAAAAATGAAACTATAATTATTAACTTGCTTGGACTGGTAAAATATATATTTTAAGAGTAGAATTTTAACTGTTTCAAATGTTAAATTCTCCTAGATTGAAATCCCTTTCTCTTCATCTGAGTTCCCCTTCTCCTCATAAAATGGACTATATATTGAAACGGCAATTTTTACTGTTTGAAACTGTAATTTTTTAAGATGACAGAGTTGAATGCATTGAAATAGTTTGCTTGATTTTTCTCAATTTGAAAAAAAAAAAAACAGTCCCCTGTCATGTTATATGGCAAAAGACACACAAATATCGAAAAAACAAAAATTAATTTGGCTGTTTATTTATTATCATTAAGCTGATAGTTTTGTAGCCCTTGTTAATTTTTTTTCTAATAAAATCAAAAATAATTTTGTCAGAAATTTTGTATAGATTTAAGCCGTCCTTACAGAGAATCACTTATTTATATTTTTGCTATCCCGATGTTCGCTGTACTGTTTGAAACTATTAAAATTAACGGGAATCCGAGTGAATTTTACAGTTTACTTTTTTCCGTGTAGCTAAAGAAATCAACATTTTTTTCACTGTAACTTTATTGTTGAAAAAAAGTTTTTTAGATTTGGAAAAAAACAATTTTAGAAAGACAACTTCTGAATTTTCATATAAAATTGTTTTTTCCCAAATGTGGGAGTACTTTTCCATTCTGGAAAATTTTGCGTCAACCACCGTACTCTTTGGGCCATAAAATCCCTTCCCCAGCATTCAAGGGGCTCATGACGTCACGGGACCCCAAGAACAACGCTAAGTGTTAGCAAAGGCTAACACCCTCAAGAGTCAAGGGGCACGAGGCAGACTTTCCTCAGCCTCTGAGATACACATATCTACGGGTTACTACACTTATCATATTTTCCTTTACTTAACGTATCGTATTATTGTAACCGCGGAGTACCATCTTGACATTAATACTTATACACGAACTTAATCTATTGTATCGTTTTACTGATAACTATATTCTACGGGATTGATTAATTATTGTGAAACTTTATTAACTTCATTCGAATATTGTAAAGAGTATAGTTATAACTTGAATAAATTATTAAACTAAATAAATAGATTGCTACACAAATTTAGAAAACTTTTTTTTAACGATAAAGTTACTGTGAGAAAAATTTTTATTTCTTCAGCTAAGAAATAAAATTGTTGAAATTATACATTTATAAATTTATTTAGATTTAAAGCATGTAAGCTATATTCATTTAATAGAATTTAATTTTACAATCTTCAATTATTATTATACTCTATCTGATACTATTTTATAAATATACCAAGCAATAATAACAGTAACCATACCTTCTACAGGCTACTTGAATTACAAACTTCTTATCTTTTTAGTTCATTGAACTAAAAGTTTTATTACTTCAATAAGAAGTTTGATTCATTAGAATCTATATAACTTTGTTAATATTTTTATTTTTATTAATAAAAGTTTTAATCGTTAAGAAAAATTTTTTACCTTCAAGTTTCAAAAACAATCATTTTATAGTTAATGCTACTATATGTCATGATATTAGTATTTAAATTATTAATAATAATAAATTAAAACTTATCCCAGTTATTTCAAAACTCTGGGCTTATAAATCAACTTTTATTACAAGAAATGTTTAATTATATCACTAAAAGAATTTTCTTTGTTCCGCATTTAAGTCACGGGTTCTGAAAAATTTTGTGCCGTGTCTTTATGTCGGTTCTAGCTTTGTATTACAGGCACGAGTTGTTAGTCGCGTGAATCGTGTTGATAGACATAACACATTTATATCAGTTACATGCTCACATAATTTACTATTAAAGCTTATATAGTTACATTAGTTTTAATTAATCAACAATCAGTAACTTCGACCTATAATAATTTAACTGAAATATGTAACTATAATTTTTTTCTCTGCATACCTGTTAAAAAGCAGACAACAATGCATTATTTAAAAACTATTTCTTCTTAATTCTATTCAATATTTTTATCAATATAAATGCGGAGTTTAACAGTCTAGAATTTTGGAATCAGCGGAACATTGTTATGCGAAAGGAAAAGAATCATATATTTGGAGCAAAATTAGTTCTCACTTCAAATGAAGATTTGGTTGACAATCTTCTGAAGAAGTTCAAGAAGAAAGAAATTGACGATGGTAAATAACATTATTTTTTATCTTTTACCATTTGATTTGTTTTCTTGAAAATAATTTCAGCATTTCTCAGTAAAATAAAGTTTTTACCAGCCAAAAACTTCATTGAAGCCCGAGAAGACATTGAAAAAACTGATGTCTTCAAAATAATAAAAAAGATGCCAAAAGGAGCCGCGCTTCATGCGCATGCCACAGCGATCGTTTCAGACAAATGGATCTATGAAAATGTAATCTTCCGTGATAATTTATATATCTGCATTACGCCTAAAAAAATATCTCTTTAATTTTTTAACATGCCTACAAATTATTGCGATTGGCAACTACTTATCGAGTTGCAAAAAATCAATCAAACACTTGCTGAAGAAATATACTCACGCATTCGAAAAGAATTATCGATGATCATTGATAACCCGGATATCGTATACCCTGATGTTGATTCTTCGTGGATTAAATTTGAAAAGATTTTTGATTTTGTAAGGCCGCTCCTGCATTACCGTCCTGTTTTTGAAGATCATTTTTATCAAGGGTTGAAAGAATTATATGAAGACAGAGTCATGTATCTTGAACTACGTTCTTCCTTAACTCCACTTTATGATTTAGATGGAATAAAATATGATTTATTTGATGTCATTAAGCTCTATAAAGAAATTACTGAAAGGTATAGTGATTTAATTACTAAACTAACAACCAACAGTCATTATGTGACTGCCGAAATTTACGGATTGAGAATAAGAAAAATTTGGCTTAATGATTTTTTTATATTTCTAATCACACTATGCATAGTTTGGGCACTTTTTAAATAAATAAAAAAAAATAATAGTGCTATGAAAAGATCAATTACAAATAATTTAATGGACAAATATGACAAAACAAATTTATAGAACCAACAAACTATTCAAAACTCCTCCAAACATTCAACATAACGATACGGCCATTCTAATACGTCATATCCCACATTATTTTAGAAAATTTTACAGCAGACGGTAAAAACAGTTCATTTTTAAAATTTATTAACTGGGATTCAATGAATGAAAATATTTATTTAAAAATAGTTATTTAACTATTTGACCTTTAAATTTTTAATATGACTTGCATAATATTGTCGTGATTCTATTTTTCAAAAAAAGTCAATATGTCAAATTTTGTGGGATCGATAAATAATTGACTATAACTGAATCGTTTATTTGAGAAACCCCATAAGTCATATTGTTTTTTAAATCGGGTTTATTACATTTTTCGGTTCTTTGAGTTTCCCCTTACTTATACCAGCACTAAAAAATATCAAATCCGTGTTCAAGACCTAACCAATCAGCCGATATAAATCTCATTTAGTTGAGAAACCCCATAAGTCAGTGACTTATGGGGTTTTTCGAATAAACATTCAATTTCAAAATTCGAAAAATAAATTTCTTTTTGTTTTTATTTTCAATAAAACTTCTTCTGAGTAGAAAAATTCAGTTCAATGCAAAATATTTAAACTACAATAATTTTCAAAGTATGGGTTTAAAAAAATTAAATTAAATTATTGTTTTATTGTTTGATGAGATTTCACTGACTTTAATTTTAAAATGATTGATTGTTAGATAATTAGAAACTAAATTTACTGTTAAATACTTGAATTTTAATGAATTTTACAATATTCGCTTGATGGATTAAAATAAAAAATATGTTGTTTTATTGTTAACTCTGATTTAACTGATTTAAATTATGAAATTAATGATAACCAAATAAAATTATATTTACTATTCAATACTTTGATTTCAATAATTTTTGCAATTTTAGTTTTATAAAGTTAGATTGTGATGAATTAAAATGTTGTTTTATTGTTGACTCTCAGTTCACTAATTTGAAATTAAAAATAGATGATTTATTATAATTTTCGTTAATTGTAGTTCCAATACATATTTTTTACTTTATTTTATAAATATAATAAATGATTGACGGAGAAAAATTAATAAATTAATGATTTTATTACAATTCTGTTCGTTTTGGTGAGAAACCCCATAAGTCAATCAACTTCAAATCATTATAATGAATAGTAGTATTTAACAATTAAATTTTTTCATGCTCGAATATTTTTTCGGGATACTAACATTATTATTATTTATCATTGGTTCATGATGTTAATGCAAACTTAACCGAGAAAAATGTTTTTTGCTCCTCCTGAAAAATTTAGTATTTTTGACTTATGGGGTTTCTCAAATAAACGATTCAACTGTAGAATATATAAAATCGTGGAAAGGCACTAATTCTTGTCAAGACCTTTCTGATAAGACCAAATTTAACTATAAAAATTCCTTTAAAAATAATAATATGCTTGTCACAAAATTTTCCTTTCTCTCTAAAATTATTTAAATCATAAATGACTATCGCTGAAAAAATACCAAAACCAATTTACGATAAAGACATACCTGTTACAAAATTTTTCTTATTCTCTTAATTATATAGATAATTTTTATTTTACCTTCAATAAAATCAGAAATATCTTTTTTTCCCCTCCGGGCGTAAAGCGGCAACTTCAGCCCCGCTGCGCTAAACGAAGTTGCCGCTTTACACCTCCGTCGAGGAAAAAAATAGTATACACTCCTCAGGAAGTAAATAAGAAAGCCTCAGATCACATGTTTGTTGACCTCGGCTTCGCCTCGGCCAACAATTACATGTGATCTAAGACATTTCTTACTTTACTTCCCTAGGGGTGTAATATAGTATATAATTTTGTTTAAATATTCTTCACAGATTCATCAACGACTACCCAGATTTTTCAGGGGTAAAAATAATTTATACATCATACCGAAGAATGTCTTCAGCGAATTTACAGAAATGTGTTAATGACACCATTAAATTAAAAATAAAATCATCCGAATTTTCTTGCTGGATTTGACTTGATTGGGTAAGAAGAGAAAGGATACTCGATAGTCGATCGACTTGATATAATTAAACCTCTAATTAATCACGTACGATTTTTCTTCCACGCTGGAGAGACAGGTTGGTATGGTTTGGAGACTGATGAAAATCTTCTTGACGCAGTTTTGTTGAACACGACACGCGTCGGTCACGGCTATGCTCTTTTGAAACACCCGAAAGTGTTGCAATTGATGAAAACTAAGCACATAGCCGTGGAAGTATGTCCCATTTCGAACCAAGTTTTGGGATTAGTTGAAGACATGCGCAACCATCCAGCGAGCGCTTTGTTCGCTAAAGACTTTCCTGTGGTTATTTCAAATGATGATCCCGGTTTGTGGGGAGCCAAAGGTCTCATTCATGATTTCTACGAGGCTTTCATGGGTATGATGTCCTTGAAAGCTGGTCTTAAAGCTCTTAAACAACTGGCTCTCAATTCTTTTTACTACAGCAGTATGGATGATCTTCAGAAACAAAAAACTTATGACGTCTGGAGGTTGCGATGGGACATATTCATTAATGAAATAATTGATCGGTACAATTTATCAAAATAAGTACTTTGAGAACTAAATCTAAACTAAATCTAAATCTTTGTTAAATGTCATCGAGGCTCAATTTAAGTGATTATATACACTTAGAATTTTTTAATTTCATTTTTGTGATTTACATATTTTTAAGTATTTTCAAAGTTGCACGCATGATGCTGACAATTTGAACTCCTTTTGCTAAAAACTGTGTTTTAAAAATCGGTGTGCAAGATTTATCAAAAACGGCTGAACTGAACAGTCTCAAGTTTCTGCATAATTTTTTTAATTAAATGCTGTTAAAAAAAAGAAACAGTTATTTCTCAAAATGGTTTGGAAGAAAATTTCCGTGAGGACAAATGTATTTTTTTAATTTTTATAAATTATAATTGGTAGTAATTATAAATGGACGTCATATAATTTTATTAACTTAGCTATGTAAAAATACCAAAGACGGTTTTAATTAAAAATCTCATTTTATCTACTAAGATTGCGCAAACGTGTATTAAGATTACAATAAAATTTTCCAATTTTATTGTTAATTTTGTGAGTTTAGTCAACGAAAGATTGATTTTTTTAAGGCAGATTTCTTTAGAAATCTATCTATTGTAGCCGGTCTCATATCGTAATTTTTAGAAAATTTTGTCATAATGTTTCATTTCATCGAGTAATGTCGAAAAATGGCATTAGCTCAAAAGTTTATATATATAAATGATATAACGCGCCATGTCAGCAGGATTGCGCCCACAGTTCTCAACCGATCGTCATGAAATTTTGTGGGCTTATTCTTTAAATGAATACCAAGATTAAGTTCGAAGCTGAGAAAAATCGACCGGTTAGTTTACAAGTTGTGGGTATTTAAAAATTTCTTTCATTTTCAAAAAATTTGGAATTACTTAGATTTTATGAAAATAATTGTTCAGGTGTAAAAGATCGATAAAATCTATCAAATTCATCTTAAACTTCATGTAATTACCTTCAATATAAACTATCATTTGTCTAGTTTTGATGATTTTTTCAATTAATTCCGTGATTTTGAAAATTTTCCAAAATTTTTTAACGAACGTATTTCGGCCCTTTTTCTTCAAATAATTTTTAAGCCATAAAAGATAGCTATAATCTATCAAATTTATGTTGAAATTTACATAATTATCTTCAATTTGAGCTATTATTTGTCGCCTTTTGATACTTTTTTCAATTTATTTCGTAGTTGGAAAAATTGAAAAAAATCTAGAATAAATAAATTTTTAGTTTTTATCATCAAATGACTTTCATCTGTTACAAATCCTATTTTTTAGTTAGATGTCTTAATTGCCTTTTAATAACGTGTTTTTTCTTCAATATTCAATATGTTACTGTTAAGAAGGCAATAATGCGACTTACTTCCAACTCTGTAGGTCCGGATAATTTCCCAATTAAGGCGTGTAAATGCTTAATATCGTTTGTGTTGCCATTTGTTACATTGCTTTTTAATAATTCGTTAAATTCTGGAGTCTTTCCTGATGATGGAAGTTGTCGCGTATTGTCCCAATACCGAAGAGAACAAATGCTGAGATATGTGCTGATTACCGACCTATATCGCTGACGAGTAATTTATCGAAAGCACTTGAAAGATGCGTACATGATTAGATTATTAAGTATGTTACTGAGAACAATTTCATAGATGAGTACCAGATAGCTTTTAGGGAGGGCCTGAATACACAGACTGCTGTAATAAAGCTCTGTGATGATATTCGCTTGGCAATAAATGCATCTAAAGTCACTGTAGCTGTTTTCTTTGACCTAAGTAAGGCTTTTGATTCTGTAAATCACAAAAGACTATTACACAAGTTGTTATTGATGAATTTCTCTACTGATGCCATTACGTGGATTAGGTCTTATTTGACTCAAAGAAAGCAGCAGGTGTTTGCTAATGAGTGCGCATCCTCTTGGAGGAATGTATTAAATGGTGTGCCACAAGGCAGTGTGCTTGGCCTTTTATTGTTCTCGCTTTATATTTCGGATCTCTCTCAACAGCTGAGCTGTCGATATTTGCTTTATGCTGATGATTTAGTAATATACTTACCCTGCTATCCAGAACAGATAAATGAATGTGTTGCTGCCCTGAATGCGGAAATAGTTAAAATTTTAGAATGGTGCAATATCAATTACCTTAAGTTAAATGCATCAAAGACAAAAGCTGTGATTTTTGGTAGTCGAGTTAAAGTTAACTGTAATAATTGTAAGTATGCTGATTGTATTCGCGTAAATGATTGCATTATTCACTACGATACGACAATTAAGTATCTTGGCGTGTTAATTGATAGCACTCTCACCTGGGAAAATCAGGTTATGAGTGTTTGTAATAGGGCAATGCGGGTTCTGGCGCAGTTTAAGATTAATAATGAAATCTTCAACGAAAAACTGCGTATAAAGCTTGTCACCACTTTAATATTCCCAGTGTTTGATTATTGTTGTGCGGCTTACTGCAATATTACTAATGACTCGCAAATGCGATTACAGCGCAAAATGAATTGCTGTGTTCGCTATATCTATAAAATTGCGAGGGCTGAACACATTACTCCGTACTTTAAGAGGCTGGGTTGGTTAAAGCTGAGTGACAGAAGAAACTACTTTATAGCATGCCTCTTTTACAAAGAAATATATTTAAATTATCGTCAGCTATTTAAATGTCACTTAGAATTTTTGCCGGTTGCGTTGCGTAGAGGCGATGTAAGGGAAGATTATCTACGGCTACCTAGATCTAATTATTGTATGTATGATAACTCGTTTCTTGTTGGTGGTATACGCATCTGGAATGCGCTGCCAGCTGAAATTACAAAAGCCGAAAGTTTCGAAATATTCCGTAGACTGTGCTATGATTATTATTTCCAAAATTATTGATCTGCTATATTGAACGTTTATTACTGCTATTGAAGGTTGTTGAGCTTTGTATAACACAAGTATTATTTATAAGCATGATTAACATGTTATTACTGTTAATTACTATATTTATTTTTATGTTATTTTTTTTGTATCTAAAACTCTGTACATCATACACTAATTATAAATGTATATTTGATGATGGTTCTGAGGGAACCTAGGCTCCAGAATCCAATAAAATTATTATCTATCTATCTATTCAAAGAAATCTACCTATCCATGTCGGGTATGGCCGAATGGCGCTTTTTTTTATTATAAAATCCGGTATTTTATTTTACCGTGTTTTCGTCTTGTAATTTTACCACTATGTTGTTAAGTATATAATAAGCTCATTTTTAAAACATGCATACAAAGATTGATAAACTTACAAAGGCAATGTCGTAATATTATCATTCATAAATGATTAATTTTTTTTCATAGACTTGATATTTAATTTTAAAATATCTTTGTATACTGGAAAGTTATTAATTTACGAAAATTTTTAACAGTTTATTTTTCAGTAATTAATCGAAGGATTAATAATTCCGCTAAATATTTCATATTTTTTTTAATAATTTAAGGTTAAAATTTTTTTATAAAGCCGTCATTTAGTTGAAAATATATATTTTTATTATTCCTTCAATTAACTACTAGATAATATCTTATATTAGCGAAACTTTTTTGGTTTTTTGAAATTGAAGTTCAAAATCACCTCACATAAGTAGATCTATGTTCATACTAATAAATTAAGA
Source organism: Cotesia glomerata (assembly GCF_020080835.1). Classification (NCBI taxonomy): domain Eukaryota; kingdom Metazoa; phylum Arthropoda; class Insecta; order Hymenoptera; family Braconidae; genus Cotesia; species Cotesia glomerata. Next base: position 22,109,197 of record NC_058162.1, read on the forward strand.
AGCTTCTTCAAAAAAAATAAATTTTTTTTTCTGGTCTTCTAAGCGCATGTTGCTTTAATTTAAAAAAAAAAAAAAAAAAAAACGAAAAGTTAAGATTTAAACTATCAATAAATAATTTAAATAAATTATTCCTAATCTTAAAAACTTTAAAATTTATTTTTACCTTAAAAAATTTATAATTAATAATTAATGAATACAATTTGAGCAATATTGTCACACAATTTTTGAATTTGATCATTACTTGTGTACTCAGCAGCCAAAATCGCATTAGCCAGCGCGATAGTTTCTTTGACAGACCTAGCTTTGATCCAAATTCTCCCGTTCATACCCACAGCAATTTCATACGGCTGTTCCTTGGCAAATGCCTCAAAGAAAGGATTATTCGGGCTCAGTATCTTCCTAACAAGACTCAGCGAACATGTAAACAGCATTCCGTCGGGCCCCAAGACACCCAGTTTGCCTTTTTTACCCAGAGAATCTACACAAACTAACTCTGGTTCCATATCCTTGCTTGCAATCAACAATTTAGCGAACACAATATCTCCAATCTGTACATCAGGGCGATTACGCTTGCTGGCACCTTCAAAAGCTAGATAGGGTAACGCAGCTTGATCGCTGGCTCCGATGTCAACTTTGAATATATCACCAGCTTTTTGGGTTATTATTCCTACCACGTTTTCACCACGTGCTGGAACATATCTGCGTAAATGGTAAAAAAAAATTAAATAATTGTACAGTACTTAAGTATTATTAATCACCGGATTTGAATGATAAATTAAATTTGTAATAATATTAAATATTAATTTATTGACAAATTTATTAACAAAATATTATTTAATTATGACATTGAAATTAGCAGACATTTGACAATTTTTTGATTTTTCTTGAAAAATAAACTAGGTAGGTCTAAAAAATTAAAAAAAAAAATTGAATTTATAATTTTTAGCGCTTTTAAGATGTAAATTTTAAATTAATTTATTCTAGCTATAATTTATTTGTTAGAAAAATATGAAAATTTGATAATTTTTATATTTTTTATACTAAAAAAATTATGGCAAAAAAAAATAAAGAAAAAAAATTAAGATGTAGAAATTTTTAAAAATTAAAAATGCAATTTTTTAAAAATAATTGTTCTGAAAAAATTTGTTTGTTAAAAAAAATTCAAAAATGGTCAAGTGGCTGCTTAATTTAATGTCACAAAAAAAATTTTGAAAATTATGAAAATCAACTTAGCCGACATTTAAAAATTTTAATAATTTTTTTTATTGAAAAAATTATTAAAAAAATTATGAGAAAAAAAAATCCATTTGTAAAAAAACTTGAAAAATTTTAAGTGCAATTTTTTAAAAATATTTTTTTGTTCCAATTTAATAAATAAAAAAATTAGAAACGTCGGCTAACTTTAGTATTATTTGAAAATTTTTTATCAGATTTTTTTCAATTTCAGTATTATTAATTAATTAACTAATTTTTTACCTTCGTTGATAACTATCTACATAATAAATAGTCGTACGTTTTTTTAAAACTCCGGCTTTACATGAATAAACAATGTCACCATCACGTCTCAATCCTGGTCCAAGGACTATTTTTTCTTTTGGTTTTTCTGTCGTTTTTTTTATAATATCACCAGGCATCACCAGATCTCCTATCATCTCACCCATTTTTTGGATTTAAATAATTAATAAACAATTATTTATTTATTTTTTTATGACTGACCACGAGCACGTGTACGCGCACAAACTGATGTTACCGAAAAAGACAATACCAAATAAAAAAAAACTATGTGGTTGGTAAAGTAGATAACCTACAAACTTACAATTAACATTTTTTTATTTTTTTTAATACGTGGGTATACACAACTAGTTATTTTGAATGTAAAAATACAGTGGTCAGCTAAATATAATAAACAAGTGAATAAATTAAAATATCTCAGTGTCTTACTTATATTTACAAATTTCATTTTATTAATTCCATATGTAAAATTTTCAATTCGCGATTCACTTTTTTTTTCACAATAAATTAGCATTTTTTATTTTCGTCTGCTTTAGTTGACTTTATAACACTCAATAGTGACACGTGTTATCTTTGATAAGCGATTTTTTAAATAAAAAATTATAAGTATTGAAAAACAACAGCTTTAAAAATGAAATCTTTGACAGCAATACGTTTACTTTCAATTTTAGTTTTTTTTATAAGCTACAAAAATAATGTTATAGCTAATCATTACACAAATGGAGAAAGTGAAGCATGTTATTCCTATGCTGGAGGATCTGTTTATCCAGCCGGTTCACAACATGCTGACCATCAATTGCATACAACAAAAGCCGTTAGTAAGTTACTTTAAAATTGTAATAAAAATAATATTTTTACATATCAAAAAAATATGATACTGAAATCAACAAACATTTTTCAATTTCTTTTATTTTTATTATAAATCAATTATAAAGAAAAAATATTTTTACAAAATTTGCACCTCTAATTTTTTATAATTTTTAAATGTATAATTTTTTATGACATTAAAGTTAGCAGTCGCTTGAACATTTTTTTATTTTTTTTTAACAAACAAATTTGTTCCAAAAAATTATTTTTAAAAAATTGCATTTTTTATTTTTTTCAATTTCTACATGTCAATTTTTTTTCTAATTTTTTTTTGCAATTATTTATTTCTTAAAAAAATTGTTAAAATTATCAAAAATCTGCTAAATTAATTTTCATAATTTTGTATCAAAATTTTATTATTACTATAATTTAGTTGTAAAAATCCAAAAAAATGACAGATGTCTGTTAATTTCAGTTTAAAAAAAAAATAATTTTATATTGCAGTTTTTGCAATCACATATTTATGATGAAAAAAAAGAAAATAGTTCGAAATAAATGACTTTCATTTATTATTCATAATAATTTATGGCTAATTTTAAAGTAAGCTTATAAATACGTTTCAATTTTTATTAATTTGGAGGATAAAATTTCCAGGATAAAATTATTATTGCCAGTATATCTATAAACATAAAATACATAGATATATATTGGTATCGGATAAAATTTTATCTCGTATTGAAAAACTGGCTCTTAATGACATCAAAATTAGCAGTTACTTAACCATTTAAAAATTTTTTTTTAACAAATAGATTTTTCCAAAAAATTGCATTTTTTATTTTTTAAAATTTCTAAATGTCAATTTTTTTTTTCTACTTTTTTTGCCATAATTTATTTGTTAAAAAAATTCTTAAAATGATCAAATATCTGCTAAATTAATTTTCATTAATATTTAAAATTTAAGTTGGAAAACCTGCACCATACTGGGAAGGAACGGCTGTTGTAAATGGAGAATTCAAAGAAATAAAATTAACTGATTTCAAAGGCAAATATCTTGTATTTTTTTTCTACCCACTTGATTTGTAAGTAATTAAAAATTTGTTATTATACTATCAAGATGACTGACAGATTCAAAACTCTTTTTTAATTTTATAAAATTAATCATATTTTATTTCAGTACCTTTGTTTGTCCAACTGAAATTTTAGCATTTTCTGACCGTGTTCAAGAGTTTAAAAAATTAAACGTCCAAGTAGTTGCAGCATCAGTAGACTCTCAATTTACTCATCTGGCATGGATGAATACACCGCGGAAAGAAGGTGGACTGGATAAAATAAAAATACCGTTGCTATCGGACTTAACTCATAAAATATCTAAAGATTATGGTGTATATCTCGATGACTTGGGCCATACATTACGGTAGAAATATCCTTCACATTTATTCATCATTGATATTATTCAACTATATTTTTTATTTATTGCTTTAAAAAATCCTATAGAGCGCTGTTTATTATCGATGGAAAAGGAATTTTACGACAAATAACAATGAACGATTTACCAGTAGGTCGCTCGGTTGATGAAACATTGCGTTTAGTACAGGCATTTCAATACACCGATGAACATGGCGAAGTTTGTCCAGCAGGTTGGAAACCAGGCCAAGATACAGTGAGTTGAAAATATCTTTTTAACATAAAATTTATTCTTCAAAATTGTATACAAATTACCTTAACTATATACAGATTTAAATGGTTCTTAATGATTTCATTTTGTTTCAGATAATTCCAAATCCAGTTGATAAGAAGAAATTTTTCTCTAAAAATCTTGACTGATTTGAATTTTGTATGAAAAAAAAAAAAAAATTTTTTTTTCAATTTTTTTGTAATAATAAACTTTGTAACAGTGATTTAATTGTTGAAAAATGATAACGAGTGTTATTATTTATCCTTGGTACGTTTAGGACTGGAAATAGTTATCAACTGAACGCGTCTAGGTGTCTTGGCAGAAAGAAATTGTGGTTTATCAGTTTTAGGCGGAGTAGTTTTGGAAGTTTTATTATCACTTTTTATATTTTCCATAGTTTTAATAGGTGGTTCAACATTACTGACTTCATTGTAAACCAATTTTATGTCTTCAGTATCCTCCATATTATCTGGTATGGATTTAACAGCATCAACATCCATCGCTTCATTATTAACATCAGGCAGAAAACATGCTTTTTTCTGGCTTACATTTTGTTTGTTAGTTTCTTTAGCCTCCGATCTTTCATTTAATTTAGAACCATTCACCGAATTTATTGATATTGGTTCATTAGCAGTGTAGACTTTACCTAATTCACCTTCTTGGAAATGTATAATTGAACAGTAACCATCTGTTGATGACAGCACCAATATACGACCATCTGACGACCTAATTAATTTCAATAAATTATTTTTAACAATTACTTTACACTCTGAATTAATTCTAAACGGAGACTATATCGATGGTCTAATTAGTAATTTGTCTAACTCCTTATTTTTTTCGAAGGTGATTTTTTAACATTATGATGTAGCAGTAGTCCAATTATAAATTATTTGAATAATTAAAATCAAAATATTATACGTTTATTAGATATTAATGATATTAAATGGTTTTTTAAAGTGATAATAAATTTTGAATTAATTGTTTTTTTGGTACAAATATAAGACTCTCTAAAATGGAGTTAGACAATTTGCTAATTAGAACATCGATATAATATATTGTGTGACTAGGGATGAAACAACCATTTCAGATGCGAAGCGAGGACTAGCATTACTCGGTCTGAAATCGTGTTTCATTCCGCGTTACACATGATATTTTTCATATAAGTTGCATTAAAAATCCTAATTTCAACGTCTGGAACCAACCAGAACTAGATAATTTGAAACGAATAGTGAAAATACAATTTTATTATTAAACTTATTAAGGAAATTAAAAATTACAATTCAAGAAACTAATAGTTTATTTTTTATTAAACACTAGCGGTTACTCGCCCGCTCCGCTGGGCGCTTCCCTGAATAAAAAAAAGTATTGAGACAAAGAAAAAAGTATTGAAAAGTATTGGATTGACTAGAAAACCAATACTTTTCAATACTTTTTTTTTTATCAGGGTTTATAGAATTGCATTTTTAGATCTAGACTTGAAATTTAATTAGAGTATTGTTTTGACTTGCACAGATTCCCAATTTTATCGAATTGGCATGCACCTTTTATCCATGTAATTATTCTAGCTAATATTCATTGTAACTTTCAATGTGCAATCGTTATAACATTCCCATATCTTTCTTACAAAAGTGAATAATAATTGATATGGAAAAAAAATTTGTAATGAGCATTGAAGGTTTCAGTTAAAGAAATTGCAGGTCTCATAAGTAAAGAAATCTGCCTAGTATGTAAACATAACCAATAGAATTAAAAAATTTATTTTAAACAAATGACAATCGAATAGAACAAATTTAGTTACAATAAAAATTCATTATTTCTAAGTCAAAACAATATAGGTTCCGGATAAGTAATCACCACCATATCATATACTAAAACCTTCTCCGAAACACGCTAGATCATGGTATAAGTATTATTCTGATCGGTTCAGTAGTTTTCGCTGTATAACCGGACAAAAAAACCTGCTCTCCATTTATTAGTATAGATAGAAGATAGATTATTCGTAAATCGAGATAGTTTTAGATTTTATTGTATTTTATTTAACGCCAAACGGCAATTTACATAAAAATATCAAGTAAGATAAAAGCCCCAATAGATGATCACGTACCAGTATATGATCACTCCATTTATTTGTATATCTATATTCACAAACATAGGTATACAAATACATGGAGTGATCATATACTGGTACATGATCATATATTGGGGCTTTTACCTTATAGAATATTAAATTTATCAAATAAATTTAATCAAGTGATATTACATTAAATGATGGTAAAGAGAGCAGATAAAAATGAAAAATTCTAAAATTTTAAGACATAATTGCAAGTACTAGGTGGGGAAATAGCAAAATGTAAAAAAAAAAGATTCTTGTATTTGTTTATATTGTCATTCTTATTTGTACTAAGTAACAGAATTATAATATGACAGTACAATTACCGGTTAGAATGAAAATTATAAAGGTATAAAATAAGCAAAAGATTCTCTCATAGCGGGCAGAAAATCATCACACTGATAGAAGGATTTATTAACTATTAATAATTTAATTTATTTGAAGACAATTATTTAATTTATTAAATTTTAATAAATATTTTTTAACATTCAATAAATATTTATTTGGGAAGAAAGTACATTTATTAATAATTAATAAGTATTTATTAATAGTTAACAAATATTTATTAACATTTAATAAACCGTATTTTATAAATAATTTATTAACTGCTAATAAATCGACGGTCTAATTAGCAATTGGTCTAACTCCTTATTTTTTAGAGGGTGATTTTTTAACATTTTGATACAGGAATAGTCCAATTATAAATTATTTGAATGATCCAACCCAAAATATTATACCTTTATTAGATATTAATGATATTAAATGGTTTTTTAAAGTGATATTAAATTTTGAATCAATTGTTTTTTGATACAAATGGAAGATTCTCTAAAATGGAGTTAGACAATTTGTTAATTAGAACGTCGAAATATTTCTTAAATCCTATGATGTTAAAAAATCATTTAAGGTAAAAGACCCCATTACTTTCTTTGATTTCGGTACTTATTCAATTCATGGAATCATTAATTTCAATAATGAATATATTATTTCTAATCTTTAAGACCTTTAGATAAAAAAAAATTTAATTTTTATTCCAAGTAGAACGTTTTTTCATTGAAAGAAAACGTGTCACTAATAGGGGTTAAAGGTGCCACTAATGGGGTCTTTTACCTTATTAACAGTTAATAAAGCTTATTAAATATAAACAAATCCTTCTATCAGTGCAGTTTCTGCCCCCGGGAAAAAAATGATCGTTTTCTGTCCGGCAACAGTCGCAATAGTCCGAAATTGACTAGTATCAGTTGGCTCAACAGGCATTGAAACTCGCATTTTCAATACAGGTTATATGAAAAATTACTATTTACTTACCAAGTAACATCAGTGAGACGGGTGTAGTGAATATTAGAAATAATGGCTATTGGCGATATCTGCTGTGTGTCGTAAATAAAAACAGATTTTTGAGTTGCTACTGCAAATACCAAACGATATGGCAGCGCTATAAGAGCGACTGGACCTTGATCTCTTAATTCAAAATATAATGGACAACATCTTACTGCAATCGTTGGTTCATCCAATGACGGCAATATCATTATTGGTCTAAATTTATCGTAAAAATAAAAGATATAAAATCAAACATGTACTTTTTTAAAATTAAAAAAAAAAACTTACTCTTTAATATTATTACGTGAAAAAATAATAGTCGAATTTGACAAACGATCTGTCGATTCTGGTGATTCAATAATACCTGAGGGTGCAATTATTAATGAACCATCAATAGTGAATGTTAATCTACGGAAAAATGATTTAAATGTATCATCATAAAACAGTCGTATTGTTTTATTTTCCAGCGGATGACCTGGTGGGGTTGGTATTTTCGATTTACTAACACGTTGGATTGTTTTCATACTATTTACATCAATAAGACGACACTGCCTAAAATTTTAATAATCAATTAATAACTACTTCATAATTTTTAAATAATGTATGATACATTAATAAAAATTATCATCATTATAATTATTATCATCATTACCTATCAGTACTCAAAGTTGCAATGTATTGATTACATGGATCCCAAGCTACTCCTTGAACAAATCCTTTGTAATCTTGTAAAATACTGACAGTACGACCTTTTTGCACATCCCAAATAATAGCAGTATTGTCTACAGATCCAGATACGAGCATATTATTGTCTGGCGACCAGCTGAGGTCATACACATCTTCCAAGTGCCCTCTCAATATTTTCCATGACGTCCATTGTTCTTCATTTAAATTTTCTTCACCAAGTAATGGAGGTGGTTCTGTTCCTTCTTTTTGCTTCCATAGACAAATTATTGATTCTATAATAATTATTTAATGTCATAAATTTCAATCATCTTTAAAAAAAAGATGCTACTGAAATCAACATAGTAAATTGTATAATTTTTTTAACAAGTAAAATATCATAAAAAAATTTAAGAAAAAATTCTCCACGTAAAAATTTTTAAAAATCAGTGATGCAACTTTTTTAGTATTAATTTTTTTTTTTTTAAATAAAAAAATTTTTAAGTGTCTGCTAAGTTTAGTATTATAAAAAAATAAGGTTATAAATTTTGATAAATTATTTGAACCATCGTCTCCGGTAGCTAAAATTTCTCCAGAGGGTGAAAATCTGACAACATTCACGGATTTTTGGTGACGATTCAAGTCAGCAACACAGTTGACCAACGCTACGCCTAATTCATTTATTGTTACGTGCCAAATCTACAAAAAATAAAACAAAAATATATATTGTTAATGTTAAAATATAAATATTGAATATGAATAAAGTTTTTACATACCAAAACATGAGAGTCGGCACCACCAGTTGCTAAACGCCAATAAATTTTATCAGTTTTATCATCTTTGTTAAATTTACATTGTTGTAAATCAACACTCAATACTGGATCACGATTGTGCCATGATATTTCTGGTATTGTACACTTCATAGTAATTAACTCTTTAACTTTTTAAATAATTACTTATATAAAAAACAATAATAAAAAATAACCTACAAAACAGAGAAGTTTAACTAACGCCAAATGCCATTGTGATATTTATTTCCCGCTAATTTCCAGTGTTAGCATTTGTGGTAGGGGTAGTGTGTTTTCAGGGCCGTAAAATTATCGTTTATCACCCAAAATTTTCGAGTACCAAACAAAACCGGATTTATCAATTCTGAATAAGCAAATTCTTACTATAAATTCTTTGACACATTATTAATATTTGTGTATTTTAATGTTCTTTACAATTTATTTTAATTAATTAATTTTTAAATATATTATTTGATATTTTGCTACATTGGCACACAATACAATTTTATTAAGTAAGTTGGGGATAAAAAAGTTTGGAAAATCTAAAAGTGTACGCCCCAAAACACTCTTACTTTTTTTAATCAATAAATAAATTGTGTAATTGATTTTCAAAAGAAAAAAAAATAATTAAGTAATTTCTCAGTGTATTTTCTATTTTTTTTTTTTTAATTTTGGCGTCCGTTTTTCTTGTCATATGCGCGCGCAATCTAAAAAGTCTAGCTTGATTAAATGGCGCCATAGTTTTCACATGAGAAAAATAAGAAAAATTCTTTTTCATATAACCTGCATTGAAAATGTAAGTTTCAATGCCTGTTGAGCCAACCGAAACTAGACAATTTCAGACCAATGCGACTGTGCCGCGCAGGTATCAATTATTTCTTCCCGGCGGACAGAAAATGACGATTTTCTGTCCGCGAGGTGAAGTTGCAGCTTTATTTTCAATCCTATCAGTTGTTTGTTTATTTTATACCTTTGTAATTGTCATTCTAACCGTTAACTGTATTGACATATCATAATTCTGTTATTAAGCATAAATAAGAATGATAAAAGAAAACTTGTCAATTTACGAATAATGTTTGGTAAAAAATAAACTATTACTTTCTTATTATAAGTTTCATAATAAAATGGTATTTTCGCTGTTCGTCTGAAACTATCTAGTTCTGGTTGGCTCCAGACATTGAAACTAGCATTTTTAATGCAACTTATATGAAAAATATAATGTGTGACGCGGGATGAAACACGATTTCAGACCGAGTGATGCCAGACAACTCGCTTCGCTCGGGCAGACAACTTCACTCTGGTCTGAAATCGTTTTGTTTCATCCCTAGTCACACAATATACTATTGTTTTTGTACATGTGTATAATAGTAAATTTTAAGGAATTAATTAAAAAAAAACGCTAACTAGGCTATTTACATGATCTACGGCACCAGTTTATCGAATTCTGAAAGTAATGACAAAAGCCCAGTTTCAAGTGTGAATCTAGCACTCATCTGATAATTGAAAACTTTAACAATCGATATCTTCATGAAAATATCGATTAACGTGACGATGACTAACGTTTTATTTTTTCAAAGTAGCAACATAAAATGATTTTTAAAACGTGTGAAATCGTTTACTTCAAGTGTTTTGACGATGTAAGTCTACTCTATTAAGATAAATCAGGGAAATTTCACTGATTTTAACTAGTAAATGACAATTTCAGTATGGTTGTAATAGCCCTGATTAAAAAAAAGTATTGAGACAAAGGAAAAAATATTGAAAAGTATTGGTTTTCTAGTCAATCTAATACTTTTCAATACTTTTTTCTTTGTCTCAATACTTTCTTTTATTCAGGGAGAGGCATTGAAAGATCACGAAGTTATTTGATGTTGACGCATCGGGAGTAGAGCACTATCTCACGCGCTTCGCGCTATGAGGCGTGCAAAATTGTCAAGTGTCTGCTAATTTCATTATTAATAGTGAGATTGTTTTTATTGCTTATTAGATACCGTAATTAATTATGGACGAGTTCTGCAGCTTGATAAACCTCTAAAAAATGATAAATGCAATTTTTTTAAAATAATTCTCTAGACCTACCCAAGCGTTACAAAAAATAATGTTGACTTTTTGGAAAGTTTAATTCTATTAGAAATCAGAAACTAGGAATTGACTAAAATTCAACTTAAGATTACCAACAAATAGTTATCAAGTTATTGGGAACTTGGACCAAATGACAACAATGGTAGTTTAATTCCTAAAAAATGCAACGTTTAGCTATCAGTAAATTATTGATAAAAAATTAACATTATTGTATGTAATAAAATCACCGTGGAAACTCTACAGACTCACCATAAATGCACTGTGAAAACACCGTACGTGCTTGAAAAACTGCGTCGAACGCCGCTAATCCTATATTATAAAATAGATGAATTAACATAAAAATTTGTAATTAACAATTATTACAATTACTACTATAAAAATCGTTTATGAACACAAAAAAATATATTAATTAATTAATTAATCTTTTAACAAAAAAACAAAAATTAATGATTTCCCCAATTTGGGAGAGTATTTTTTTACGAACAGGGATTATTTACTGTCCAGTTTGTACAGCTAAGGGGTAAGGAGGTAGGTAGGAGGAGAGGATTACTTATGCTAAATTAACCTAATACACTCCGTAAATAAAGAAATAAATAACAAACACCTTGACCTAACCGAGAACCGAACTCGGAACCTATCGCTAACCAGACTTACACGCTACCCGCATCGCTACACGGCCGACTGAAAAAAGTCGAATCTCAGTAGTAACATAAACCTTTTAAATGACGCGTCGTCAAATGCCAAAACCGTATAGCTGACATAACAAATGAATGCTCGTAGGTTGTAGTAACAAAATTGGGTATTTTGAAAGTGATATTATTATTTCTATTAGCTAATCTTTGCGATCGTCTGATGACAGGGTCTTCTTCAATAAATAAATCACGCAGAAACCTTGGTTCGCCTGTTGATAACAATTTAAAGAACACGCAGGCCAAAAGTACAGCCTTCGTGACTCTGACATTTAACCAATTTAATGACCGTCGATATGGTGTGATGTGTTCATCTCGCCTCAAATTAAAAATGAATCGAATAGCATTGTTAATAAGTGGCTGAAATTTGCAATCAAGTTTGTTTGATAAGTTGAGAAACACTACTGAGAGCAATAGTCAATAATAGGAAGGATAGTAGCAGAAACTAATAACTTGCAGGTCTGTGTGGACAGAAAATTCTTCCTACGTTTTAAACTATTTAGTGAACCATAAACTTTGCGTGATACCTGTGAGATGTGCGTATTCCAAGAAAGATTATTTGAAAGATGGACTCCTAGATGTTTGGTTGAATTTGTATATGGTATTACATTGCCATCTATAATGATCTCAGGTAGCTCAAAGTTTTCAAGTAGTCTCAATTTGTGTTTACTTCCCAAGATCATGACTTTGGTCTTCTTATAATTTATTTCGAGGTCATTTTCACGAGCCCAGTCTTCTACTGCTTGAGCATCGGCAGTTAAGTTTGAAGCTGCTTTATATAGATGATATAACTTGAAATGCAAATAAGCCCATATCATGTCACATATCATCAAGATTGACGTGGTATTAAAAAAATTAAAAGATAATAATTTACAGTTGAATTTTTAATGTTGATAATTTTAAACATTAAAATTTATAATAAAATATTAAAAATGTACAGAACGATTTACAAAGTCTAAAGTAATATAAGAAATTGACTCTTGCATTTTTACCTAATAAACATTTGTAAAAATAGTTAATTTTCAAAATACAATATTAAATATCCTAAGTTATATAAATAAATCGTCACCTTATAGATTTAGTTTATCAGAATTATGAGATGTTTTTCAACATATCGGTCGTACGGTGTAGGGGTTAGATATCGGTCTGCAAGCGCGCGGAGAAGCTATATGGAACGCTGTTACCAAAGCTATAAACGGCAAGACTCCTGAAATTGAATGCTTAGGAGTAAATAAAATGATTATATCATTATTTTTAATGTTACATTTATAATTATTAATCATTACGTTTTATTTTCTAGAAAAATTCGGATATTGATTATCTATTTTCGATTGGATTTTATTTGGACGATTTTTTCAATCCTATGAATCGTTTTGACAATAAATCTTATCTTCATCAATGTCTACGAAATAAAACGATTTTATATGATTTTCCAACAGCTTGGATAGAAAATTAACTTAAAATCCGAAATTATACACATAAAAAGTATTACTTTTAGCTATTATTTTGTTATCAGATTGTATTTTCATGGTGCATGGTATTTAATGAATAAATTCTTACGTATTTATTATAAAAAGGACAGCATTAAACACTCTTATAGCATGTTCATCCCAAATGTTTCTTCACAAATAGATAAATATGAAAATGATTCTAAATAATCGATTTACTCTCGTCTTCTTAATTTAAATTCATCATATTAACATTGAAAGGATTTCTTTGTTCCGTTTAAATAACATAGTTAAAATGACAAAACTTTTCTTTCAAATTTTTGGATCTTATTACTCTCCAGCGGTTTATCAGACTAATAAAATTAGAATATGTTTTTATAAGGAATCCAATACTCTAGAAGAAATGTTTTACTACTAGTAAGTAATTAATTTCCTGAAAATTTATTCTTTCAAAAACAATTGAGGGTCAAAGTTTAACTTACATAAAATTATAAGATTTTTGAACTTTATCGCTAATTCAACAGATTTTTTGCAAAATTTTGCTTCGAATAATTTTTTTGAAGTTTTTTTTTAATTTTGAGAGCATCTTAATCACGTAATAATGGTTAGTGTATCAAAAAATATAATGTGAGGTTTTTTTTTTATTTGATATAAAAATTTCATGAAACTATTAAGCTTGTCAGGATAAAAAGAAATTTTTTTCAAGATCCTTTGAGCCACAAATATACATATATAATACATTTTTTATGTAACTCAAATTATTTTAAGCTACTTCGCAAATCCAAAAAATTTTTCCAAATTAAAATAACTTTTAAAGATACGAAAAATATGTTCATAATAAAAAATTATGAAAGCAAAGTTCTGGAATGAGTCTCGTAAATTTGCAAAAATATTAAAAAATGCCATAATTTCATTAATATTAATTAACCGACATCTGAAAATTTTTGTGATTTATTTTATTGATAAATTATTCAAAAATAATTAAAAGAAAAAATTTCACAGGTAGAAAATTTTAAAAATTATACGTGATATTTTTTTTAATGTATTTTTAGTTCTAATTTAATTAATAAAAAAAATAAAAAATTGTTAAACTTCGGCTAATTTTAGTATAATCATAATTTTTTGTAAGTTGAACTTTTACCAAATATCTTCTGAAATAATGAATAGTTGAAAAAATAATTAATCACTTTTATTTTGAACTAGTCTCTTAAATATTCTGACATCGATAATTACGTTCATAAACGTATACAAAAACATTAATTATATTTAAATATTGAAACAAGAACTTTTTGGGGATTCCCGATGCTCAGAAGTCCATTACTGTTATTTGGTCTACTGAAGCTGAAACCGGTTACTAGTCAACGAACTCATCATAAATAAATCTTGCCAAATCTACGAATCTTCATTTGAGATAATTTGCGTGTCAAACAATGTCAAATGTTTTATAATCTTCACAATGAATTGGATTGAGATATTTTTCCCTTTTTTAACTTCCCACTATAAAATAAAGTTTATAAAAAAAAATTTTTTTCACATTCGAAAATTAGATAATTTTTTTTCAATCAAATAAAAAAAATAGAAGATAAATCGGCCCACTCAGGAATTAGCGGAAATAGTTGTAACATTAATTGAAGTTTTTTTTTCAGAAAAAAAAAATAAAGAATGGCAGACTTCGAAAAAATAACGATTTTATTAAAAAAAAAGCGATAATTTCATAGAGTTGATTATGGTAAATTTTTTTTTTGTCTATTTTTTCGATAAATTCATTTAAAACAAAAATTGAAAAAAAAAAAAAAGATACCAAAAAGTCTGTTTTTAAAAAAGTTATGACTGTTTGAAAATGAAGATTTTGCGATCAAATCTACAAGAGCATTTTTTAGTTTTGTTTTTAACTATCTTTTTAGTCGTGAAAGCTTAACATCGATTCGAGCCAGTTTGGGAGTAATATGAACAAATGCTATTTCAAATGGAGGAAAAAACTTTAAAATAGTTGAATTTCATCGATTTCGAACAACATATATTTCTAATACTTTCAAACAAAAATTTAATTTTAAAATTGCGGCTTAAATAACGTATTTAAAAAATTAAAAAAAAATTGTGCTTATCGATATTTTCATGGAGATATCGATTGTTAAAATTTTCAGTTGTCGGATGACGGCTGATTCACATTCATTATTTAACAAATAAATTATTCAGCGAAAATTATTTCGAAAAAATTGCATTCACAGTTTTCTACAAATTTTACTGGTGGAAATTTGTTTTAACTATTTTTCGCCCTTTATTAAAATTTATATTAATAAAATTTTAAAATTAAATTTTTAATACAGTAAAACTCTTAAAAGTTACCCAGGTTGTCTTTCTTACTCTTATTAGTGTTTTATGAGAAATTGAGACAGAACTACGGTAACTTTTAACAGCTTTCACTGTATGTCTTTACTTTGGACTATTCTTAATTTAAATCTGACATTTGACTAGTTAAAGGGGTTGCGGTCAACTAGTCAGATCGACAACATTCCAAATTATTAAAACTCTAGAAAATTTAAAATTCCGCTACATTCAAAGTTTATAAAATACATTAGCTTAAATAGAATAACAGCCGAAAAACAATTTTGTAAATTATAAAACACCGGGTTATCGAATAAAAGTAAATATAAATCTTATATTCCTCAAGAGTTAGAATTAATTTGATTTCGAAAAAGGGTTGTTCCGACGTATATTCATCCGAATACTCATCTATCCGAATAATGATTCGGCCGAAAATTACTCATCCAAAAAATTGGAACTTTTTCTTAGATGGTCCACCTTTACAAGCATGAAATTTGAGTGTTTTCCATACATGCTTGTAAATTAAAATAAAATTAATTTTAAAAAACTAATTAATTTAAATAATTAATTAAAAAAAATTTCTAATCTAAATATAAAATTATTTATATTTTTCGGCTAAATGAGTGTTCGTCTGTTCATTCATTTTGGCGTACAAATTTTCGTTGTTATATTTTTTAATTTATTGAGACTTTGTAACTTTGAAAGATTCTATTAATATAGCTTTAGATTTTTCTTTATTTAAGATTATATTTTTCGGAATTTTAAAATTTGTAAAATTAATTATTTTAAATTACATTTAATATTTACTTTCTAAGTTCTAGTAATTTATTAATTCGGAATGTTGTTAGTCTGACTAGTTGACTGCAACCCGTTAAAGCAACACATATACATACACATCTTAAAATGATTTTAAATTTCTTGCCAGCGCCATCTACAAAACAGCTGTCCGCTTCCCCGATAGAGCAGCTCGCTGTTTTTTTCTGCATCATATTTCATGAATGTATGATTTACTATGATGATTATAATTATCTCATTACGAATTATAAAAAGCTCTAAAGTTAACTTATAAATGGAATTAAAGATAACCTTTGTGCCTTTTTCCGAAAGTGATAGCTAGGAAGAAATAATTAAAATTTTCACCAGTCAATTTTGCTTAAAAAATAGCCAAATAAAAAAAAAATTATAAATTACGGTAAGAATTTATCAACAATAACACTTAACCCTAGTAAAAGTATAACTTATAAATAATAATTAATAATAAATTACAGTTGCAATAATAATCAGAGTTTCAATGAAATTTTTATGTTTAATTACAGACATATTGAGTGTTAAAAATAAATCTAAATACCAGTGAACATTTTTTCGATACTTAACACACAACATAACATATTTTAGTGTTTTGTTTCAAGGTAACGCAATCTAATTCTAATAATATATAACAAGTAAAATAATATAAGATGATATTTTATTTCACAACCTTGATCACTGGTGTTTGTTGTACATAGCAGTGTAAAGTGTTGTCCAAAGGAATAGTGTTTTGTTATTTCATTAAAATTTATAGAAATATAAATAATGTCGGAAAAAGCATCTGGGCTAAGACAGCCTTCGAAAATAGGACGACCGTGCTGTACGGGTCCACCTAAGCCAGCAGTACCGTCTCCGTCGCCTAGATCTCCTATGAGTGAGTACTGAATTTATTATGAATGATTAATTTTTTAGAGGCTGATTTAATTGTTTAATTGTACTGAGCATTTACTGAATTGGAGTGTTTTGTAAATAAACCGACATGCGAGCATGACAGCATTTACTTTGTCCAAAGTACTTGTATGTTGAAGTATATGATTTATACTGTTAATGTAGTAGTAATATATTTGTGATGGGTAAGTATACAATAATAAAGCCCTCTCTATAAGGAGTTACCCCTTCTTGAAGAATATCAACAGAAGAGTCTGGAGTCGCGTTGTGCTGGACCTGGCCAGACTCACTGCTCTTACTTAACGTTAGGATCTTGTCTCAGTTACTGTACTGATAGTACGCCTACAGTGGAAACGAGTTTTTGTCTGCCGGTATATTTATTATTACTTGTACTTTTTTGTTATTATTCATTATATCTTGATCTTTATCTGGTAAATATTTAAAAGTGATACGGAGGATTTAAACCCATTAGTTCATGGTTTTTAAAATTAAATTTTGATACTAGTGAGGGTTTTATTTTATGTTGAATTGTGTGGAAAAATTATTTATAATTTTTTCTATGTTTTTGTAATTAATTATTAAATTTTTGATGATGAAAATTTTTTAAAAATAGTTGTTGATAATTTTTTTAAGAAGTTTTTTTAATTTAATTTTTCGATTTATTAACAGTTTTTTTTTTTTTTAATTTTAATTTTTGTTTCATTCTTTTTGAAGTAAATTTTTGGAATTATTTTAATTAAATTAATGAGAAGAAATTAATTATTAATTATTGTTATTTAAATTACACAAATTATAGTTATATATTTTTAAAACTTTTATTGAGTAGGAATTTTTTAAAATTAAATATTAATGAAAATTAGTTGATTTTTTTAAAGAAAGTTTTTATTTAGAAAAAATTGAGTTGTTTTAAATTTTATGTTAAAATTATCTGCTAAAAACATTATTGGTAATTATTGTTAGAATAAATTATTTGAAATTTTTTATTTTATAGTTTTCATTAGAAAAAATTACAATAATTTTTCTAAAAAATTAATTACTAATTTATGTTGAGAAAATTTTTCCAACCTAAAAATTATGGAGAAAAATTAATAAATTCATGAATTTATGTAAAAAAAAAAAATTATAAATCAAAATCTAGAACACGTATCATACCTTATTAGTTTCAATTTAAGTGAAATCGTGAAACCTTCGTACTATAAAAAAAAAAATAAATTACTCACGTGATGTCATTAATTGTTATTACTTTATATATACCGATAATAGTATTCGATCAACGAAATAATTTTGCGTTAAATAAATAAAAATATTTGCTGAAATAATAAATATTTATTGAAATGTCATAATGACAAGTACACGATAAGTTCGATGTTTGATAATGCAAAATAAAATTTATTAGATGATAATAATAATCGAGGTGTAGGATTAATCATTTTAAGATTCTAAATACGTGGAATAGATGTAATTAATGTTTAATTAATGTTAATGAGCTTGTAATTATAATGGCTCAAAAAGAGGTAAATTTGTGTACGCGTTATTTATAGCAATTAGACACACTGAGTAATTTGTGGCTTACATTATTGTACGTGTGTAATGTTAATGATTATTCTACGTTGACGTAATACCTTATTTCGTAAGACTAAAAAAATTATAAGAATTCTCGGTGAACCCGCGCCTCCCATAAATGGTATTCACCATTGAAACCAGTTGTATTATATACAAAACATCACAAATAAATAAATAACAAGGACACTTTACATTATTTTTGGACTTGTGTGTTTTTAAAAACGTAAACAATACTCACTTCATTTTTTTTTTTTTACAAGTTTTCTTCTTTGTATCATTGATTAAAACTCTAGTTAAAAACTTTATTTTAGTATATTTCTTCAATTTTTATAAATCAAAAATTAAATATTAAATAATGATAAAAAAAATTGAAAAAGTATTCGTATTTGACAAAATAAATTGTTGAAAATTAATTATAGAAAAAATAATGTCAAGTTTGAAACTACTAATAATTTTTTTCATAAAAACTTAATCACTAAAAACATTTTTACATTTATATTGTTTTAAAATCATGAATAATTTATTTATAATATATAATTAAGTAATTTTCCATTTGCAGTTTGTTTCTTTGAAAAAAACAAGTACAATGTTTAAAAAATAATTTTCAAAAATAATATCAATAATTTAATCTTTATAATTTTTTTTTTAATCTAGAAATAATCTTATACAGTTAAAAAAAAATTAATTATTAATAAAAATTATCAGATAACATAATTAAATTATACATAATTTAATAACATAATCAGAATATTATCTAAAGACATTTACTCAATAATAATTAATGATTTGCAAAATGACAAGTAAAAGTCACAGCAAAATAAACTGCATCAGTTTCCGTTAACTCGAGCAACAGAGAATTCTTTGTTAGAGTAATACTCATATAATCAGCTTTCCATCTTGTTATCCACAATAAACACGAGTAAAGACAAGGTTCTACCCACGCAAACTAGCTCTAAATCCCCACAACATCAAACACACTCCAGCAAAACAACATAAACATTAAAATTAGCATTAGTATTAGTATTTACAACACAAAGATCTTGTTATAACCACACCCACGTACGAATATTCATTAATGCCATTACTAATCGAGCAACCGATCTCGATCTCATGATCATAACATTTAACTACGGATGTCATATGTGTCACCCACGCTAAAATGTTACCGTCACACTAAATAAATAGTTAAACACCAGTGACCAATTCTACTCAGAGATTTAATTATTCAAAAACATAAATCATTGACAAAATTAAATCACCGGGTTTATAATACAATTATAATAATTGCGTCTCAAGCCTAGCCCGACTTCCTAAAAAACTAAAAAAATAACGTCATGCCGTATTTATATAATCCCACATAATGCTCTTACAAGATCATAAGACCAAAACCGATTGGATTATAACTAAACTTCCGGTAGTAATAGTCAGATAAGATGATTATGATCCTCGATAATGTAATTATCAAGGAAATAACATGTCACCGGTTCATTTAACACTAAAGAGAGTTAATTGGAAGCTTTAAATCAAATCCCTACCTCTACTTCTACCTTGTCTAACTTATAAACATAAACAATCTTCATTTATATTTTATACTGTTGACTGATCATTTGGCTTTTAAGTTACAAGTTGCTTTCATACCACAACTTTGTTGTCCTGTTTGCATGCTAGATTCAATGGAGCCGATTTATGAAAATCCGGTCCGTAGAACTGATGCGCTACGTCGTGGATCAGGTAGGACGCACGATTTTATCTGAAAATTAAAAAAGATTTTGATTATTTAAAATTATTTATGTTTTTATTTAATGTGTAATTCTTAATTAAAAGATTTTCTTTTTAGATACGAGTGTCGTATTGACGGAAGATACTGACAGTTTTATAATTGGAGATCGAGTATGGGTCGGCGGATCGAAACCAGGATCTATTGCTTACATTGGCGAGACTCAGTTTGCTCCTGGAGAATGGGCTGGTGTTGTTTTGGATGATGCTATTGGTAATTAAAAAAAAATTTTTGCAAACAGTGTTCTGAAATATAATCATAAATGCAGTTTTGATGAAAAAAAATACTGATAATTTTAACAATTTAATTAGAAAAAACACTTGTTTTTTATCAGCAGATAAATAATGTTAGAATAAAAAAATTTTCTGATTCAAAATGACGGAATAAATGTCGAAATTTGTTAAATTATATTTAAATGCTAATAATGAACAATTATCAGCAATTTTTTTTGTAATTGTATATTTTAATGAAATTACAACTAAAGAAGTTTTTTTTTTTATTAAATTAATTTTTTGATTGATCTGTTTATTGTCAAAGGTTATATTTGAACAAATACTGCAAAAAAAATAATTTAAAAAAAAGTTAATTTAATTTGTATAAAAGACACTGAATTTGACAGGCATTAGAAATTTTTTTGGAATTTTATAAATGAAATTATTACGAAAAAAAATTAAATAAAAAATTCCATATATAGAAATTTTAAAAAAATTATTGGTGAAAATTTTTAGAAGCATTTTTTTGCAATTAATTTATTATTAGATTAAAAAAAATTAACAGTTGTCAGCTAACTTCAGTATCATTTTTCATAACTTATAATTTTTTTAATTATTCTGAAAGAAACAGATATCTGTCAATTTTTTTTATTTTTATAACAATTAAATTACTATGCAAAAATTTGGTAATTATTTACAAGTGGGATCAACCCACGCTGGGCCATGTTAAATTTTTTTTTTAATTGTTCGTTTTTTATATATTTTTCAAAAAAAAATATTTTAAACAACATCAAAAAAACATAGAATAGAAATTTTTTCTAAAAACATGAAAGCTAAAATTTTTTTCTACTTTTAAAGACAAAAAAAGCTATCAAAATCTTAGTTTTCTCCTTTTATGAGATTTTTTTTATCATAAATGCGTCATGTAAAAACAAACAGAATCAAAAAAAAATTTTTAAATGTTAATTTTTCACCTAGTTATGGCCCAAAATAGGGTTGACCCCACTTGTAAATAATTACCAAAAATTCTATCAAAAAAATTCTACATCTAGAGATTAAATAAAATTATAAGTGTAAATTTTTAATAATAATTGATTTTTTATTAAAAAAAAAAAAAAAAAAAATTTTCAAATGTCTCCTGATTTTAGTATAATTATTTTCAAAATATTTTGAATTATCAATATAATAACTTAGCTTATTTTCAGGAAAAAATGACGGATCAGTAGCAGGAGCGCGTTATTTCCAATGCGCACCAAAGCACGGAATCTTCTCGCGTTTAACTCGGCTGACCCGTTTCCCACTGGTCGACGCAGTATCACCGAGAATAAAGAGTCCAGCGAGTCCTGACAGCCGTCTCAACAAATCTATTTCACCGTCTCTAAGTAAATACCGCTACTATTACCGTCGTCCATAAATAGATAGGACCTCTACCTGCACAGCTTACATGTATTTTCCGTAGTTGTAGTTTACTCCTAACCCAATTATCTTTCAGAGTTTTTTTAAAGCTTTTTGTTTTGTTACTAATAAAAAAATGAACTATTAAAGAGAGCACAAAATAAAACACATGTACCTACTGTAATTTTTAAAGTGTGTAATGTTAAGATAAATTTCATGTAGATGCCTCGATGACCAGTTTATCATCAGTATCGCAACGCGATTTAAAAATTGGAGACCGCGTTATCGTTTCTTCAAGTCAAGGCAGCAAGACAGGAGTGCTGAGGTTCGTCGGTGAGACTGCATTTGCAGCCGGCGAGTGGTGTGGAGTCGAATTGGACGATCCAGTGGGAAAAAATGACGGTTCTGTTGCTGATAAAAGGTCTCCAATCAATTAACATCTGATTTCTTAGAGTAGACGCTGCTAGAAAAATAAATTAATATAAATATTAATAAATTATATTAACTAACCAACTAGGTACTTTGAATGTCGTCCTAAGCATGGGCTCTTTGCACCCTTGCACAAAGTATCAAGATCGCCGTCCAGTAAAAGACCATCTATTTGCGTGGTCCATAAACCCAGTGGAGCTGCTCTTAACTCCTCGCTTAGAAAAACCAGCTCCAGAGAATCCCTGACGTCGTTGTCGAGTCTGGCAAGCACTACTGCCAGTACTGCGACCCGTGGAGCTACTAGGGTAAGATTCGCGACTTCTGAGTGATCCTACTTAATTACATCCTTGATAATTCAATTGTATTTTCAAACTTACATAAACGTCGTGCTGACGTTTGTAAATTTGAAACGGTTTTTTTTACTAGAAACCGTGATACTAGTATTAATGCATGAAGTCTAGATTTTCGCTGCATGGCCAAAGTATTTTTTAACATTTGATATTGCAGAAAGCTGGCTTGCGCACTACGACACCTGCCAGAAGCTCATTGCAGGTGAGATTTACTAATCAATTAACAGTTAGATATATTTATTGTACTTAAATTTTTTTATTTTATTTTTTTAAAATAAAGTACTTGGATTTTTAGATTTTAAGCGATTTAGTTTTAGTTATTAATTGTTTGTACAAATTGCTTGTAATAAAGTTGTTGATTTTTGTTTGTTATTAATTGTTAATTATGAATAACAGTTATGTATTGTTGAATAAAAATTTTGTTCCTATTTCCTTATTAATTATATCTAGAATTAGTTGTAAATAAAGTAAAGCTTGTATGCTGTAAAAAATTTTTGGTATGAAAATAGCACCCTGAATCATGTTGATGTGATTTAAGTTTCAATTTTTTAAATCGGTTTAGTAGATGCTGAGATATTGATAATCCGTACATTCGTACGTACGCACATTGAAAAAAAAATTAACTTGATTCAAGAGAAAAATTCTTGAACCAAGAATATAATTTTGAACAGAATAATTGTCTTGAATCAAGTAAAATATCCTTAAATCAAGAATTTTTCTATTCAAAAAAAGAATATTAAGTTCTTCAAAATTATATTCTTGATTCAAGAACATTTTTTTTCTGTACAATTAATCTTAATTTAGACAGAAACGTTTGAACTTAATTTCTGGCTGAAGGATAGGAGATACGAAAAAATAGTAAGAGACATATCGATGGTTTTCTGACGCAACCTCGTATCTCAAAAATGACAATTTTAAAGATGAGGTGAAAAATAGCTTATAAAAAATTAATATTCATCTAAAAACAATATTTATCAATTGTATTTTCTAAAAATACTATCGTATTTATTATTATTCTGGTTAATATTTTTTTTCAGTAATGCGTTTATAATTAATTATTAATTTTTCAGTTGAACCCTTTCATCTTCAAAAATCGAGATACGTGATTGCGTTAGAAAACCCTCGATATAGGAAATTTCATTATCTACCAAATAAGTTTAAAAATTTTTTTAGTATCTTTAATATTTGAGCCAGAGACTCAATTTTTGAGTTCATAGAACGCTAACAAAAAAAATTAGAAGTTTGAAATCCAAATTGAGTTTTGTTGTACTGATAAAATTTTCACACAGACAATTTTTTACAACATGACAGCCTGAAGTATATCTTAGTTTATTTTTATAAAGTTGATTTATGAATCCGTTTTATTACTGATGACCTTGAAAAGATTGATTGATTTGCAGGAGATGTTGAAGGAGAAGCAACAAGAAATAGAAATGTTAAGAAAAGAAAGAGATCTCGAACGCGAAAGAATAACGAAAGCAGCAACTCAAGCCGACCATGCGGAGCAAAAGATATTAAAGCTCCAAAAAGAATACGATAAGGTAGTTTTAGTTTGTTTTCATATAAAATTTCTCGTTCAACTGAATTATTTATAGACCTAAATTATAAGTGACCTTGAATTATTATGTATCGGTAGTATCGAGAAGATATGGAGAGAGCAGTTTTGGAGGCGCAGTCGGCGCTCGAAAAGCTGTTGGAAGAAAAAAGTCAGCTGTTTGCGCAGCTGGAAGAAGAGAAACAAAAGAGCGAAGATTTATTGTTTCGTTTTGAGGAAGAGTCTGTCAACAAAGAAGACATCCAGGTGCCTAAATATTTATATTTGTTTTTGTTTTCGATTAATTTTAAATTTATAATTCTTATCATTATGAAGCTTTTTATTCTGGTGATGGAATGATTTAAAATTTAGAAATTTTAAGAGCTTTTGCTAACGACCACTACACATTCTATCGTTTTTATTCACTTTTCAGACAGAGAGAGCTGAAATTGATGTAAGTAATAATTTTTATCCAGTTTATTTTTTGCACCGCTTGCACTCTTGTAAAAAATACTTTTTAATCTCTACTAACTCACTTTCATTTCAAAGCATCTGCGAGTGTTTGTCTATTTTAAGTTTAGTAAACTCTCAATAATGCCTTGAGATTAGGAATTTTTTGAGTGGACTAATTTGTCAGATTATTTTAATAAAGACAATCTTTATCTGTTTAACTTTTTTTTTTATTATTTATTGAAACGTGTGTTATTAATAATTATTAACAATAAATTTTGTTTGATGTGTATTAACAAATTGTTTGAAATTTGTCAAACAATTTTACTAATTAAATTTGATGTTCTGCAGGTAATTAATACTCACAACGAGACTAAAATAAACGAGTTGGAGAGTCAATTGACAAAGGAACGAGAACGAGTGATCCAGCTTGAGAAAGAACATACCCATCTACTTGAAGTTGAAGATGAGCTTACTAAATTACGGCATGAAAAGACAGAATTTTTAGGTAACTGTTAATTACAAACTACTTATTGAGAAGTTATACGCACTTAATAGGCCAAAAATGCGATTTTTCAATCATTTTTTTCTGAAAAGACTTTTTAATTTCTTTAAAAATGGCCCGTTTGAATTCTCTAAGTTCATAGCAAGAAAATGATTATATTCTTTCTGAAGAATATTTATAAGGAAATAATGTAAAGTATACTAATATAAACTCAGATAGTTTGGTACTTGGTAAACTTGAACGAGGCCAATTAATATATGCTGAAGTTAAAGAATTTTTCAATTTTCCTCATTAATTAAATTAAAACTAAAAAAATATTTTTTTTTGATTCTGCTTATTTTTACGGCGCATTTATGATAAAAAATGTCGTGAAAGAAAAAAATAAAGATTCCGATAGCTTTTTTACCTTCAAGAGTTGGAAAAAATTTTGGCTCTCATGTTATTGGATAAAATTTCTATTTTATCTTTTTTTGATGTTTTCTATATATTTTTTTTTCCAAAAGTACATAAAAAAAAAACGAACAATTAAAAAAAAAATTGAATATCACAATTTTCTAAAAAATTTATAAATTGTTAAAATTGTGATGATCAACTTTTTTTTTTAAATTGTTCATTTTTTTATGTATTTTTCAAAAAAAAAAATATATCAATAAAATTAAATAGAAATTTCGTTCAAAAAAATGAAAATTAAAATGGTTGACCCCACTTGTAAATATTTACCCAAAAATATTTTTAAAAAATTATATTAATAGTTTTTTTTTAATTTTCTGCAAGTAGACTTTTAATTTTTATTATTTTGTTATTTTATTTTTTAATTTTTATTTTTATTTTTTATCAGTTCAATGAACCCTACAGCAAAGCCATTAATCGGGTTCCATGTTACATACAATTTAATACAAAGTGTTTAATTTAAAATTATTATTATGATAAGTCACTATATAATTAACTATCGAAAGTAAATGTTTTGCTCCAGTTTATACAATGTTTGACATACAAAGTTTTGAAAAACATTCAGAACTAGTTATTTTATAAACATCCAAACTGTTATCTATCTTGTAAAAAGTATTGAAAGCACTTATTAATCGGTATATGGGGGCAGATGTAGCAAAGTTGGTGCCAGCGAGTGGATTTTTTTTAAGAAAAAAAATCATATAAATTATCAGATGTTTTCTAATTTTATTCTCATAAAAAATTGGCAATTTCCTATAGCAATTTTGAT